>NW_026606569.1:1055000-1437500 GCF_029890125.1 Rhinichthys klamathensis goyatoka
ACATAGTTAACTGACCACTACTAAATGCTTTATAACTACCTGCATTTACTACATTTACTTACACTTTCTAAGTGATCTTATGAATACACGACAACTCTTAAATAACTGGTTTGTAAATAATGCTATACTTCATTTAGAAATTATAAATTGATCATTAACAAAGTATAAAAATACAACTATTAAACACATTATAGATATGCTTATAAATCAAGAAAAAAGCATTTATAGCTGTATTTATAAACTGCTAATTAATGTCTATTAATGCTTTATAAATGATGAATTAACTGTTTACTCATGCTTAAAGGATTAGTTCACTTTTTAAAAAACTTTTGCTGAAAATTTACTCACCCCCATGTCATCCAAGATGTCCATGTCTTTCTTTCTTCAGTCGAAAAGAAATTAAGGTTTTTGATGAAAACATTCTAGGATTTTTCTCCATATAATGGACTTTACTGGGACCCAAACCGTCCAAGGTCCAAATGACAGTTTCAGTGCGGCTTCAAATGGCTTTAAACGACACCAGACGATGCATAAGGGTGTTATCTTGCAAAACGATCGGTCATTTCTAAAATAAATACAAAAGTTTAAGTTGTATAAGGACAAATGCTCGGCTTGCTCTATTCTGTGATGCACGTTTGTAACGTCACGTAATACGCAATTACGTTCAAAGGTCATGGTTGACGTAGCCGGAAGTACAGAGTCAGTGTTTACAAGTTGAACGCGCAAACTAAGTCAAACGCCGTTAACAAAAAAAAAAAAAGGAATTAAAAGGTAAAACAACGATGTCGGACGATTTTGAACTTAGAGGAGAAGATGAGATGTAGTTTTTCGCCCTGCCCTACCTTTTTGAACCGGAATACACAGAGGAAGAAATTAGGCAGATGGAAGAGACTGCTGCGGCGACACACACCTCTCAAGCATCGGGCAGACTGAGATCTAACGAGACGTGGTGGTGCACATGTGGCAAATGCCAACCATTGCCAACAGAGGAAGAATCTCAATGCTGCCACAACCGGACCGGTAACACTTTACTTGAAGGGGTGTGCATAAGACTGACATGACACCTTCATAACCATGACATGACATATGTCATGCATATGAAGTAGGGTTTATGCATGTTTATGACAACTGTCATTAAGTGTCATTCGCTCAATAATGACATTTTGAATGCAAATATGACATTGTTTAAGATGTCTTTGTTATGACATCTTGACATAAACCATAACATCATAACCTGTCAGTGTCTTTGTCATGACAACTTGACATTAAATTAAGTTAAACTGTCATGTGGTTGGTTTTGACACTGGCTGTCATGAGGCCATTATAACTGTGTCATGAGGCCATTATAACTGTGTCATGAATATTTTTCGTGACCTCAACTACAGTGGTACAAATTCAATTTGTCATTAAAAAGTTATAATGTCTTCATGACAGCCAATGTCAAAACCAACCACCTGACAGTTTAATGTAATTTTAACCAATAAAGCTAAGTGGTTTCTTAAGTTTGATAATTAATCTGCTAGGTCATGTTTATGACAGGTTGTGTTGTCTTAGTAATGTCAAGTTGTCATGACAAAGACACTGACAGGTTATGATGTATTTGTTTATGTCAAGGTGTCATAACAAAGACATTTCAAACAATGTCATATTTGCATAAAAAATGTCATAACTGAGCGAATGACACTTAATGACAGTTGTCATAAACATGCATACAACTTCCTTCATAATCATAACATGTGTCATGTCATGATTATGAAGGTGTCATGTTAGTCTTATGCACACCCCTTCAAGTAAAGTGTTACCCACAACAAAATGGATTTCCACCGTTACTGAGCAACAGCGTTTTAGAGGTGTTTTTAGTTTGCCCAAAATTAACTGGAGACGCCGTCCGAGGCCCCAAGGACCTGGTGGCACCCTAACAGTAGAGCAAGTGTAGTATGATTATATATTATACATATTTAATAATTTTTCATATTTTAACGTTATATATTTAAAAGTGATTGACTGCACACATTAATTTTATCTTACAGTCAATACCGGCTGGTGGCATACAGGATAGTTCTGGAATGGATGCTGAAAGGGGAGAGATTGGGAAAACGCAACAGGAGGGTTCTTCCATCCTGTGTTGTCAATGCCATCAGACTGTCATACCCTTCTCCATCAGGACAGTATGTAGGCTTCAGAGAAGCAGAAGAGGCTTTTAGTCTTCTGTATGTATAATAATTCGAAAACATAATTTGTTGTGACTTGGTTAGTATGTGTTACTGTAATTGCTGTAGTTTTGTTTTTTTCATAGTCAATGTTATTTGTTGTTGTATATACATCAGCACTACATACTTATTGATGTCTCACACAAATGTTTATTTTTGCAGAATAAAACAAATTTGAGAACTACAGTCGTTGATGTTTAATTACAACTGATGTAGGGTACCATCAGTAAGAACCATATATTTCACACTAACACCATAAATATATATTGTTTTTCACCAACAGTATTTTCTGATTTTACATCAATAAGACAAAAATTACAAAAATATAAAACAACGTGAGTAATAAAAAAAAAAAATTGTACATTAGACTATAACATTTATAAAGTAAATTAGTGTCCAAATCGTGATAAACGCTTTGCAATTACTTCTTGCTTGTCAGGCCTTGGTGTTAGGGCCATGTTCTGCAGCAATGGGTGATGAGTCAAATGAGAAGAACTGTCCTTGTAAACAACGTTGGTGTCCAGCCGCCGCCGTACAACTTTCTCAACCATAGTCTCTCTGAATTTTTGAGTGGTTTGTTCAAAAATCGCTTTGGCTACCCATTCTTTGTAGCCTGGCTAACGCCAGACCACGTATAATTGAGAAGGATACGTGGTCTGGGAACCACATGTTCATTTTCTCGTATTTGAGGCGTGGTTTACGAATGCCCAGAGCCGTTTATTGGGTGCTACGAATGTCTATCAAATGCGCCTGTACGTAGCTCATAGCCAATCTCTTCAATTATACCAGATGACGTATGTAGAGTGACAGAAATTCGACGAGGAAGACGACGATGGGTCAGAGATTTATGTGTACACGAAACTACCACGAAACTACTTAGAATCTAATTAAGGCTGCATCGAAAGGTAACTTTGCGTCTGCTGCCATGTCGGATCCATAGATATAAACAAACTGCTTCGGTGTGTCGTCATCGTCTTGCTGCTCCCTCCCCGTTCTGTGATTGGTTCCCTAGATGAGGCGAAAATCTGGACCATGGTATCCATACTGCCTTGCAGCGTGAATAAAATCGCGCTGCGCAAAGGCAGTATGGGGAAACCCAGGCTACACTCTTTGGTATGTTTGGGGAAAACAACGTTGTATCGAGGTACACCCATATTAAATGAAAATTGATGAAACATAATAAGAAATTATACAATTTGTATTGATTAAATTACTACAATAATGTAATAATGTCCGCATTTGTTTCTCAACTTGATTAACTTAGATCTATTGTCATCACCCAACATATTGAACAATCTTTAGTACTTATGCACAATAGGTTGTTTTTGACTTTCCAGTAGTGGTTGTTGTTTGCTGACGACCTACATTTTCATTGTGGTCAAGGATAGCGAGTTGTGTTCGTGCAACCATGGACGCATAATGAAAATGGAGGTTCTTGGAGCAGTATTTCAGTAGGACAGAATGAAACACCTCCAGTTGTCCTAAAGATAAATAAAAAAATTGTATATGGTGTATGTACATGTGTATATCTACATTACTATTGTATATATATATATATATACACTCACCTAAAGGATTATTAGGAACACCTGTTCAATTTCTCATAAATGCAATTATCTAATCAACCAATCACATGGCAGTTGCTTCAATGCATTTAGGGGTGTGGTCCTGGTCAAGACAATCTCCTGAACTCCAAACTGAATGTCAGAATGGGAAAGAAAGGCGATTTAAGCAATTTTGAGCGTGGCTTGGTTGTTGGTGCCAGACGGGCCGGTCTGAGTATTTCACAATCTGCTCAGTTACTGGGATTTTCACGCACAACCATTTCTAGGGTTTACAAAGAATGGTGTGAAAATGGAAAAACATCCAGTATGCGGCAGTCCTGTGGGCGAAAATGCCTTGTTGATGCTAGAGGTCAGAGGAGAATGGGCCGACTGATTCAAGCTGATAGAAGAGCAACTTTGACTGAAATAACCACTCGTTACAACCGAGGTATGCAGCAAAGCATTTGTGAAGCCACAACACGCACAACCTTGAGGCGGATGGGCTACAACAGCAGAAGACCCCACCGGGTACCACTCATCTCCACTACAAATAGGAAAAAGAGGCTACAATTTGCACGAGCTCACCAAAATTGGACAGTTGAAGACTGGAAAAATGTTGCCTGGTCTGATGAGTCTCGATTTCTGTTGAGACATTCAGATGGTAGAGTCAGAATTTGGCGTAAACAGAATGAGAACATGGATCCATCATGTCTTGTTACCACTGTGCAGGCTGGTGGTGGTGGTGTAATGGTGTGGGGGATGTTTTCTTGGCACACTTTAGGCCCCTTAGTGCCAATTGAGCATCGTTTAAATCCCACGGCCTACCTGAGCATTGTTTCTGACCATGTCCATCCCTTTATGGCCACCATGTACCCATCCTCTGATGGCTACTTCCAGCAGGATAATGCACCATGTCACAAAGCTCGAATCATTTCAAATTGGTTTCTTGAACATGACAATGAGGTCACTGTACTAAAATGGCCCCCACAGTCACCAGATCTCAACCCAATAGAGCATCTTTGGGATGTGGTGGAACGGGAGCTTCGTGCCCTGGATGTGCATCCCACAAATCTCCATCAACTGCAAGATGCTATCCTATCAATATGGGCCAACATTTCTAAAGAATGCTTTCAGCACCTTGTTGAATCAATGCCACGTAGAATTAAGGCAGTTCTGAAAGCGAAAGGGGGTCAAACACAGTATTAGTATGGTGTTCATAATAATCCTTTAAGTGAGTGTATATATATATATATAAAAAAAAAAAAACTTACCAGTGTGTTTGAAAAGAGCCATTTGCCTCAAATCCTTTTGAAGTCCTTTGTCCAGAACCAGACTCTGCAGTGTGCGGAAGGCACGCGAGTCTTTTCCAAGCCATTTTATAATAATAAAGAGGAATAAATAAGCTTTTTGCTATTGTGCTTTTTGGATAATTCTTAATCAATATCTCTCTTAGTCTCTCATGAGACAGTTACCTTTGACTACATGCCAAATATCAAATTCATGGTGAATGTTTGGATATTCCACACACATAATCTTTCGAATAGATGGCGATCTGTCTGTGGTCAGCACGTCTATTTTGATTCCTTGTTCTTGTATTGTGTTCACAGCCCTCTTGAATCCTGCTGGCTCCATGACCACAGAACTAGATGCTTCTGTAACCTGAAATGCAATACCATGATAGATAAACAAGGAATGAGTGTATTTTCTATGCTGTTCAAAACAAACAACACTGTTTGTTTATACTGAACACCTACAAAGGTTACTTAAAATTAATAATGTTATGAACGCCTTGAGCGGTTGGAGGCTCCCATTGACAGAGGAAACAGTTGGTCAGGGTTAACAGTGCTTTTATTGTGGTGCATGGTGACAGTCACTCAGAATTGGTAGGAAGAAAAACAGAAAAAACAAAAGAAACAAAACTTAGATGCAACCGAATATATAACTGCACAAACATAAGGTCAAAGCAAACCATGTCAAAAACATAACCTGACCTGTATGTGCAACTGCACTACATAAGTAGTACTTTCCCAGAGTCTCCAGTTGCAAACTCACAAACTGTCCATGGTCTACCTAGACCTCTCCTTCACCTCCTATCTCTGAACTATCCTACTAACTTTCTGGAGTCATTTTATAGGCCTGGCTCCTCCTACTCTGGAACATACCACCTGGAAGGTAACACATTTCACATACTTTACAGGAATACATAATAATAATAATAAAGAAAACAAAAACAATAACAAAAGTAATAAATACAAATAAACATGCATGTAATAAATCATATCCACAAGTATATATATATTCAAAGAAAACCCATAACTCACGAAACTATGAGAATAAACTCTCCGGTGACGTCACTCACATGAACGCGCCACAAGTTGGCGCGGACACAAGACCTATAAATAGACCGGATGTCTAACCGAACAGATTTGACCAACGACTCATCAAAACGTGGTAAACATCATCTATATCTCTTCCACTTAATTCCATAAACTATGTAAATCAAATACTCGTGGTGGTGATTTATTTCCGTATGAGAAAAGACACTTCTATTAGCATAATCATATGCACTCGTATTACGGTTGCTAGTGGTCATAACTCAGATAAAACTACATACAGACCATCATACAACAAGTTTGCAACACAATGATATTGAATGTTACACAGGTCAATGCATACATAATTATATGTCGGCTAACAGACTGTAATACATGACGCCGGTGTATGCGCGTAACGTGCATGTGTATGTGTGTGTGTAGTCCATGCACAGTCGCAGGCTTACCCTGTGACAAATAATATACGGGATAAAGAATTATGTCATGTAAACTGACCTGCACCAATTCAAAGTGAACAATTTTGTCTGTTGTGTCATCCATTAAACTATATGTGTTGTATTTCGCCGAAAACACAGGGCTAAAAGAATCACAAGTACAAAACATTTCAGTGTTGTTAAAATTGTACAAAAATAATTATAAAAAAAATTACTACATTTACTTGCCTGTCTGATCTCCCATCTCCAGACAAATGAACTGGATTACAGAGTTCAGTTTGTAAATGTAAGTCATTGATTGCTGCTTTCTGTTGTTGTTTATTTTCTTCATTAATGACTGGAGTAAGGTAGGAAGACTGAATGTCAAAGTAAGTGGTTTTATGGGGTATTTAAAGGTTGAGCAAAGTGGCCCAATCCGCGACGTCTGTATATGTTGCTCCAGTGAATAGTGTACATGCAGAAACAAGAAGATTATTAGCTGGCATTCCCCTAACATCACTGCATGAACTCCACTTTCCTTTGTGGTTATTTTCACATTCCCAGTGAACACGGAGAACACTTCCCACAGTTGCTTTTGTGGTCTTTGTTATTACTGATCCACATTCTTGACACCTTTTGAACAGCTCCATGACATTAGGCTCGTTGACAATCCATTTTTTCTGTTTCCAATGCATTTCACATTCCTCTTCTTCTGTGTTTGTGGTAGACGTTGATGTTGAACTCAGTGGCTGAAAACTAAGATCTTTCTTGTCTGACGGAGGATCTATGGAAAGCAGGCTAACATCAAGCTCCAAACTTTCTTCTAATTGCTCTTCCATCTGTTCTGGTTGATTATACACGGGGGGCTGTGAAATTACATTGATTAAAGTTTGTTTATAATGAAACTGTAGCAAATACTACATTTTTATAAATTAATTTTTTGATCACAAATGATGGTACTTACAGACTGGTAGGAGTGTATACATAGTTCCCACAGGCCAATTAATGTCACGTGACTTCCCCGGAGACGCCATCTTTGAGGGCATAAGCTGCTCTGTTTACAAAGTTTTACAAGCAAATTTCGAATATTTCTTTCGGTTTATAATGTTACGAAAATCATGAAGAGACAAAGTGGCGGAGATTATAAAGAGACTCTATTAACACAAGACAGAGAGAGGTACAATGCGAAAATTATGCAGCTTTGCCTCATACAGTATTATCATGTGTAACGTTACCATTATCTGGTATTTTATACACATGTGAGCAATTCCGAGCCTGGAAATCACTGGAGGCGTACAATCAGTTTGTCGAGGGTTGGGTTGGTGACGTTTGCTCAAGTGCAATCAATGGAAAAGTAGTCATCATAGCGATCGTATGTAGCATGATGCTAGACTATCTGCAAAAAGCCATAGCCTTCACAACTTAATTCCTGTTCCCCTTATAACAGTCATCGGTGCTTTCTGTAATATGCATGTACTTATTTGTACACTGAAGAATAGGGTTGGAACGGTACATGTATTCGTATTGAACCGAAACTGTACGGGCGTCACTGTTCAGTGCATGAATATACACGGTATAAAAATAAATAAAACTCGCGTGCAAATTAATTAATGTAATGCGGAACTACTTTATACGCGGGTTCTTTAGGGACATAATCTGAGATTGCAATGCTGGAATGTGTGTGTGTGTGTGTGTGTATGTGTGTGAGAGTCGCGCGCGCGATCGAACAGTGGAAACTGTTGTTTTTAATACCTCGTCATTATGTTAATACAGAACATCATTCAAACTGCAAAGTGTTAACTTGTTTATTATCCTCGCCAGCCATAACCTCCGTCGTTGTTCTGACAAAAGCTTAGTCTTCTCACATTCATGAAGTCTAAAGACGGCTATACTGTAAAATCCAAATTTAACTGAACCTCCGACACGATTTGAACATCCATTGACCCAGCAGGAGATGACCATTTTCACTTTTTATCACGAAATTAACTCGTTTCAGCTTCTTCTTCTAGTATTCTGCCTGAAACATGCCCACAGAAATGGCGCCGGGTCGGCAAATGCCTGTATGTTGTGACGTCATGTGGGAACTATGTATTGCAGGGTGGGCAAAATATATTCCAGATGATGAGGGAGTTTTCCTTTTTCCAACAATTTCAGGACTTGTGAGTATTAAACGAAGTTTAGACGGAGGATCTGCATACTGTCTCGTGGCAGTGCCTGGGTCGGAGTCCTGTTGCTTTACTGGTGTTGAGTGAGGAACATTAGCCAAAAACTCTCCTGTTTCCTGGACCTCCAGCTCAGCGCTATTGTCTTTTGCTAGGGAATCTAGATTTCCACTAGACGGATTCTTAGGAGTAAAAACATTTTAACACGTCTATAGTAGTAGGAAGATATTAGTGATAAACATTCACACGTTATGAAACACAACATACCTCTGTTTGCTGTAAAAACGTATTGGGCACAGCCGACTTTTTCAGAAAACGGCGATCTCCTTGCTGGTAGGGTTTGAAATCATCGTTGAAAAATCAAAGTCTCTGCAATTGTATGCCCTTTCTTTGCTTTGGCGATTTTTTCCAGCAACTGTATACGATATGTTGTGGAAATTTTAATAGTTATTGATCCCTAACAGATATCATAAGAGAGAGAACCTATTCAATGTGTAAAATATAGATGATTCAAAGAATGTCACATGTGTGTCTCTCACTTGTAGTGAGAGAAGATTCTGTTTATGTACCTGGGGAGGCAGAAGAGGGAGACACTCCAGAGAACAGACGAACAAGGACCTCTGACCTAGATGTCAGAAGGCCATTTGGTGCAGGGGGGCTTATTGGGCCAACTAGTCTATGGAAAACTACTGGGAGGAAGGCTCTGGGGGGAAGAAGGCCTTGAAACTAAGATAAAAGCTAGTTCAGTCTGTCTGGGGGTGTGTCACTCTTCTGCACAGGGTAACAACTGTGTATTAGACTGCTCCTATTCTTGCAAGAATAAATACTTCTATTTTTATTAATTTGACTCTGAGTGTCTCTTACGCAGTGATGATGCCATAACAATTTGGTGTCAGAGTGGGATTCCTTGGAAGTGCCTTCTGGACCTGAGAGCGGACGGTGTTTGGCCACCTGGACTGAGCAGTTCCAGCTCTACCTCATAAGCTTGAGAGAGAGGGGCCGACCGCTATCAGGGCCAGGAGAAACTCCACTGGAATCAATTGAAAGAACCCGGTGGCAACAGAAGCATCTCTGGTAAGAGACAGTTAAGTTTATTTTCTTTTGGGTAAGTTAATTAAATTCAGTTTAATTGGGGGGAAGAGTGAAATTGAACCATATTGGCTGAGGGCTGTTTCTGTGGTACGTAATCTGAGATTAATTGAGATCTATGTATAGATCAAGAGGTTTCAAACAGATACGAGAGAAAATGATCTGAGATTAATTGAGATCTATGTATAGATCAAGAAGTTTCAAACAGATACGAGAGAAAATTATCTGAGATTAATTGAGGTCTGTAACAGATCAAGAGATTTCAAACAGATAGGTAACCTGAAAATCAGTTGTTCCACCACAGAGCAAATTGTTTTTAGGTGCTGAGGCTAATTAGGGGGAACCAGAAAATATTTTTTTTGTAAACCATAATTAGGAGGGCACTAATAGTGCAACCCGACCGATTTGGGTTAAAAGAAAAAATCGGGTCTGTTAGGGACGCCTAATAGACTAAAGAAAATGCGCGTTGAAGAGAAATCCACAGAGAACAGAGAAACAGCCAGTATGGGAAAATCTCAGAGTAAGCATGCCAAATTTGATACACCGGTTTTCTGTAAAATTAGGGAAAGTATGGGGGAAAATGTATGTTTTAGATATTGAAAAACTTAAATTTATATGATAAGGATTGAAGTAGCAAGCAGCAATAAGGCTGTCTGTGTGAAATAGAGGGAACTGTAAGTGAGAGACTTGATGGAAGAGGGAAGTGAAAAACAAAAGGTTGAGACACGTGTGTGTGGGGATTGTAAGAAAACAATCATGTACTGGTTAGATAATGAAGGAACTGGCATGTAGGGAAAAGAAAGGAGAGGATACAGAAGGAACTGGCATGTAGGGAAAGATTGAGAAGAAATATAGTAGAAAACTATATGTGATAAAAATAAGTTGTCTGACAGAATTTATGGAAGTCAAGTTAACTGTTTAAATGATATGAAGAATGTTTTAAGCAGAATGGGGAACAATTCTATATTTTGATAAAATAATGATTGAAATGATGATATATCTGCTTTATTTTATTAATGTTAAGAAAATATGGGTATAGAAATGCTGTAGCTATAATGGTTGTCTGTGTAATTTAGGGACTGAGATATGAGTAATATAATCTTTTGGTTTCTGTGGAACAGTAGAGATAACTGGGACTGAGACAATAATGTTAAATCTGCAGACTAACCATTTGATAGAGGAATACTGTTTCAAACCAGTTTTAAGGAAAATTTATGACATATAGTAAAATTTGTATACTTTATAAAGAGTAACTTGAACGGTCCTGGAACAGATAGTGAGGCAGAAGAAAGCAAATGCTGTAAGCAGCTGTGCTCGGATGCCCTCACTTCTAAGAAATATAATAGAAGAAATAATTTTATGAAAATAAAATTCCTGATAAGATTTATGGAACTATTTATGAACGCCTGTTAAGTCAAATTAAGATGAAATGGTATGAAAAGTGAATTTCAGATCAAATAAGGCATTGAGTATGATTAACAGGGATTAATGTGATATAAAGATAATGAATGTTTCATTAAGCAAAATGGGGAACAAAATTAAATTCTATATTTTAGAAGTAAAGTGAATGAGTGAAATTATGTTTATTTTTAGTTTGACAACCATTGTCTTTTGAACCTAAAGGGTCCAGCTGTGCTGGGAGTTTCGGGATGTTAAATATGTACTTGTTTTGTGATCAGTGTTGCTGATGATAATGCCTAATTAATAAGAAGTAAAGACAGCTATGTCCAAAGATTCTGGAAATCAATAATGTTGATATTAAGTCATTGAAGGAAAAAGATATTGCCTGTTTTATAAAGGAAATTATGGGTCGGGGATAATTTCCCTGGACAAATGTTAAACAGAAACTTTGTGAAACAGCTTAGAATATGTTGAGTGACTTTCCGTGCAGCTTATGAAAATTAATGTTGTGACAATAATAATGATGAAGGGTATGATTCGGCTAGTGTGATTGAATCAGCCACTGGTGGACTGTAAAAGAATACAGAGAACTGCTTATCAGTGGCTCTGTTTACATTCCTGGTTGGGACACACTGCTACAATGGTGTGCAGTAAGTTGGAGCCGTTTGGAAGCTCACAGTGATCAAACTGCAAGGTGTCTGATGCTGTAATTGAGGCTGACACATGAATCCACCAGGTGACAGAGAGTGTTTTGATTATGGTCAGCAGGGCCATTTAACACGTAACTGTAAATGCCCACCGAGAAGGTGTTTAAAAATGTGATAAAGTGACAAAAATTTCTGGTATTAATGTGGGTTTGAAAGTAGATCAGTGTTTAAATGACGATATTAAAGTTGTCGTCTGAGAAAGAACAGGAGATAAAAATAAGGTCAAAAGATTGAAGTCTTATAGTGAATCCTTTTGAAGAAAAGATCTATAATAGTAATTTTTATAAGTGAATTGATGAATACAGGTTGATGTAAAATTAATGACTCCAACAAATGTGAGTTGCAAAATATATAAAAGTAACTAAAAGGATGATTGTGTTTTAATTAAACATTTTAAAAAAGGGTTTAGGTTATATAGAGAGACTAATCTCACGGATGATTTATAATAACTGCAAAAGATGCAGAGTAGCCTTGTCAAAGTCAGTGTGAATCCTGATTGGAGATTGATAAACTCCTAGGGAAAAAACTTTGAAGTCAGATATTAAGCTATGGTAATTGAGAACTTGACAACAAAAATTTAGATGAAATATGAAACGTTATTGAGAACTAGAATAATTATTTTTATGTAAGAACAAATAAGCAGAAGCAGTACTGGATTAACAGTTGCTAAATGCTGATTAAACAAACAGCTTGAAAAGTTGACCATGAAAGAACTAGAAGCTGATGTTTTGCTTTCAAAAGATAAGTTTGTTATTGGCTGTAATGAAACAGTTTGCTTATCTGAATCTGATGTGTGCTGTGGCTGAAACTGCCAGTGCAACAGAGACTCATTCTGAGTGGAAATTTGTAATGTCTAAATTCCCTGAGGTGGGCAAAAGACAACTATGAAATTATGTTTATTTGGAAACACATGTAATTTCTGGCAAAGATGCCTTAAGCTGGGATAGAGTTAAAAGATGGTAGATAAAGTTAGACGTTTATGAGAGTGCAGTGTACCAGTCTCTCTCTCATTCAATGTCAGCTGAAAGCTGCTATCTGAGCCTGCAGAGGGCAATTTGTATTTGTAAATGTTTTAAATGTAAAACTGAATGACTTTAAAGAAGTCTTTAAAATAATAATGCAGATCTTAAACGATAGAAGACATTTTATTTTATTTTAGGACCAGTAACAACTTTGTCTCATTTAGTCTCCACCATTCAGGACCGATGGCTCCGGCTACAGATGAAGTACATTGAATGTACGGTTGTGATCTAAATCCACTGAGTAGCTAGGTTGCTGCTTTTAAGATAGTTAATGGATTTAAGTGATTAAATACTGCTGTTATTAACATGTCTTCCTGTGTGAACACTATTAGGCAATCGAAATGGCCCTGGTGACTCTTGAATGTGCCTTTCCTAAAGCTCAAAACAACTGATTTTGTTGAAGAAGACTGATTTGGTGATGGGAAAGAGCGGTTACCAGTGGGCACGAGTGACCATCTCTATGACGGGTAAGACCTTCTTTGGCCAGACAGGGGGCAACCTAAGGCAGGGGGGTCACGTAAAGTCACTGGGCATCTTCTGAATGGAGGTGTGTGATGTGAGACAGGTATGAGGGTTGAGCAGGAGCTGTGAGGCCAGCAGCGTCCTTATACCGTAAAGGGGAGATGAAGTTGTGACGAGTCACGCCAGTCTGTCCCATAAAGCAAAGCTCCTCCATACCACTCACCAGAAACCGCATTAGTTGTATGGCTTGTTTTTATTGTGACAAGCGTCTGCAACTATGCCAGGGGAAAACACCCTGATGGAGATTATAGATAAAGGGCTAACAGAAATGGGCTTTCAAGGGCCAGCTGAGTCCAGGAGGGGATTGCCATTAGTTGTTGTGGAGACAGTAATAAAACTTTTTGATGTCGGTTGCCTTATGGGCAAGGAAAATGTATAGAAGTTGATTTAGAACTAGTATGTCTATAACATGGTTTTTAACTCCGGAAGGTCGTTAGACATGGTGGTGACTAAAGATTAAGACAGTTTTTGTAGAGTTTGGATAACAAAGGTTAGGTGAATTGAGAATTTATACAAGTATTCAAACTAAAGATAACCTTAGAAATGCTCATAGCATAATGTATTTCAGATTGTTGTAATGGTTCTAATTTGAGTTAAACATTTGTATATTAACATTTGTGAACTATTAAGGGTTAAAGACTATGATTAATTAAGTTTAAGTCTTAGGAGGCTGTTGAAAAGATTATTTGTGAATAGTGAGAGAGACTGCTTGGGAGGAAGGGATGGTAACTGTGTCTGTCTGTCTGTTATCAGCCTGCTAAAGCAAGCTTAAAACAAAATAATGATAAGGAACCAAAACAAACCAGCTGACTTTTCTAAAGACAAATGAGTAATGAACAGACAGAATTTAAAACGGTTTGAGAGGCCATGTAAAATTATATAAAAGCTACAGGAAAATGTTAAGTTTAAATCTTATTTAAAACTTAAATATTTTATAGGGTTAATATAAAAAAGCGAACATTGAAAATGAGCAGTTAACATATGTGTGTCTAGCATGAGTGTGTGTGATGGTGACAGCACTTTAGGTCTTGTATGTGTTAGTTTGGGGCACTAATATTCCGCCTGAATAGTGTGTATATTGTGTCTTTAACCTCTGGAGAGTGGTTTATCCTTACAGATGGGTTAAGGCAAGTGACAAATTTTAAAGAAGGCAAATGCTGAGTGAATCTGATGAAAAGGTGATAGAGAGCATGGGACGAGCTTTAAGTTGATTGGCCATCAAGCTCTGTCTGGTAGTAATTACTTTTGTCATTTATGATGGGGATTTGAATTACTATCAGTTTAGGTATTTAGGTAAATTTGAATTGTGGAGTTGTAGATCGCCGTCCATCGTGGGTTGAAATAAAAGAAGATGTTATAGATTTGACGGCAACAATAAAGTGACACATTGGCTGAATCAATATCAAATTATGCAGAGAGCCATTTATGATTATTATAAACAGGAGGAGAATGTTGTTTGACTGACATTTACCAAGTCTGTACAGCACGACCTGACCTGAGAGAAAAATTGATGACTTTAAAAATGGTTGTAGATGACTGAGTTGTGAGACAAAAACAACAGGCCTGAAAAGCAGGATACGCGGTGAGACTGAGGGCCGGTGCCCTTCAAATACTTCGATAAGAAGATGAGATTGTGGCTTTAAGTGAAGAATGTAATATTTTTGTTTCAGAGGCAGAGAAAGATGTCTGGAGGAAATTTGTCTGAAGGACAACGTTTGGGTTAGTGTTGATGGCAAACTTTATCAAAAACACTATGTTAAATGTTATGTTAAATTGATGCTCGTGTTGTGTCGTGCATCAAGAGGGAGATGGTATAACAATTGCCAAAAATGGTTTATTAAGGGGTTCACATTTGCTGAATAAATGTTGGGAGAACACTAGGGGTAATTGGAAAGAAGCCATTTTTCTGCCTAAAAAAATTTCTGTGAGTGTGCCGCACACACCAATAACAAAGATTGTTTCAACAGGAAACGCCAGGGCAGATGTGGCAACGAAGGCTGCGGCAGTACAGCAGACAAAAGAAACTATGTGTACTTTACTATCTGAAAATAACCTCGACATTTGTTTTTTCTTTACAGAGAGCATGCAGGATTGGGAGACAAAGCAAAATGTGCCCAATGAAATAATGGCTATGGATTAATTTGGCTAACTGTCCTGGCCTGGGTTATTATTGTGGCAGAAAGGTGCTACACCTTGCGTAGCGCATAACTTAAAAGTTTCCTTTTGCAGAATGTCAGGATGGATTGCATAAAGCTGAACTGATTCTGTTTCCAAATGTATGAATAATGACTTGTTAACGTAAGCAAAGTGGATATGTGTTTTTCAGGGGAAAAGGACTCTGAGTCCAATTAAGCAAGAAATGTCTAATTATAATATGTTTCAGTTTGTAAACAGATGGTGAAAATTCCACAGGTCACACCAAAAGGGACGAGGGAAAGACAAGCGGTCACTAACAAAATACTTAAGGTCTCCATTCACAGGTGACAGTTCATTCCAGTGGGGGTGCGGTGGTGATCTCAGGAGATCAGTGTGACACCTGGGTCCAAGCCCTCACCTACACCAACAGGCCGCAACCATCCCATAGTCCATGGGGCGAACGAGATGATCAACACGCCTGGAGGAGGATGTGAACCAACTAATGGTTTAAGAATGTGGTTTTGTGATTATTTTGAGGATTTTATTTGATTAAATCAAAATAGGGCTTAGTATTGATATACAGTAGATCAAAAGATTTGATTGGTTACTTATTCATTAGGAAATATTTAAGGCAAATGTTTTTGGGAAGAGAAGATCTATTAATTAATGGGATTACTTATTAAGTAGAACCACTGCATGTTGGAATTAAAAGTCCGTGGGGCGAACGAGATGATCAACACTGATGGTTTAAGTTTAACAGAAGAATCTGTTTTTGTGATGATTTTGGTTGATTGAATCAAACTAGGTATTGATTTGATTGGTGCAAATGTAGAAAATCTATTGATTGATGTGTCCGTAATGGAAATATTAGAGTTAATATTGAACAACTGCATTGGTTAGGAGAATGGATAAAATTATAAGACTTCTCTGGTTAGATTTTGGTAAATATGGCATTAAATAAAGCTTACTAAATTGAATTAGAAGTGAACAAAATATGGTTAGGAAAACCGAGGTGAAATATGGAGATGGGCGTAGATTAATGGAAAAGGCTTAATGATAGGAGTTAGGATTGTGTGTGTTATTCTGATAATTTTGTTATTCATGGGTGAATATGATTACAGAGACAGGTGAAACCTGCTGTCTGTTCAATTGGTGAAAATGACAGTCTATCCCAAGGATGAACAAAATTATGCGACGATACAGGTAGCGGGAGCTACAGTGAGATATGTGTTAAATGTATGTTCTGTTTGTTTTTCTTCTAGTTGTTTATTTTCTGAGAAAGATTAAGGGCAAAAGATTTAAAGAAGGTTACAAACAGTGGTCATCCGTGTTACGAGGGGGCGTACAAGGACAGGGTTTGAAATGAGGGATTTTATTCTACTTTTATACATTATGTTTGGATTGATGGTTTTCCTACTAATCTGTAAACTATTTCTTGTTTATTCTGAGGTGACTGAGGGTCTGATCTAGGTCAGGAGTGCAATAACAGTGCTTATTCATTCAGCCCAGCTTCAGATAAAATCTTTACTTGCTTGCTAATACTTAAGGGACTATCCCCACAAAACAGCCTAAGCTTTTTACTTTTCCAAAATGTTATTTCACAAATGTTTAAGAAGAGTGATCATTTATGCAAAAACCAGAGATGAAGAGTATAAGTGTGATGATATGACTTAAAATTTGTCTTATTGTTATGATTATGGGTAATCTGAATGATAAAAAGCGGGAATTTGTTGTGGAAATTTTAATAGTCATTGATCCCTAACAGATATCATAAGAGAGAGAACCTATTCAATGTGTAAAATATAGATGATTCAAAGAATGTCACATGTGTGTCTCTCACTTGTAGTGAGAGAAGATTCTGTTTATGTACCTGGGGAGGCAGAAGGGGGAGACACTCCAGAGAACAGACGAACAAGGACCTCTGACCTTGATGTCAGAAGGCCATTTGGTGCAGGGGGGCTTATTGGGCCAACTAGTGACGTCTATGGAAAACTACTGGGAGGAGGGCTCTGGGGGGAAGAAGGCCTTGAAACTAAGATAAAAGCTAGTTCAGTCTGTCTGGGGGTGTGTCACTCTTCTGCACAGGGTAACAACTGTGTATTAGACTGCTCCTATTCTTGCAAGAATAAATACTTCTATTTTTATTAATTTGACTCTGAGTGTCTCTTATGCAGTGATGATGTTTAAAGAAGTTTTGCCATAACAGATATTTTTAAAAGTTTCTTGTCAGTAGCTGTGACTTCCCTCATCTCATTTTGCGAGAGTGTCAATTCTTTTGCCTTGCGCTCAAAAAATGCCCCGGGCTTGTCGCAGTATTGGGGATGAGTTGTCTGAAAATGTCTTATTAGTTTGGACGGCCTTATGCATTCGTTAGCAAGGACTTTGGAGCAGAAAATGCACTGTGGCTGGGGCACGGACTCTTTGCAAAGAGAACATGAAATAAAACCATATTTCAGGTAGCTATCTTGGTATTTCCTGCATTTCGTGTTTGCCGCATTGCTAGCACTGCTAGCACCGCGTCCAGATTTGGTGGGAGCTTCCTCACCTGTGTCCAGTATTTCTGGGTCATTACTATCAGCAGCTGTAGGCGAATCAGTGGGACTTTTTTGACGTTTTTGTGGAGGACGAATTACAAATTTGTCCATTTTTTGGTCAGATAAAATTAGCTAATCTAATATAATCTTCTCCTTAATGCTCACTGCTCAACACTTTTCAAGTTTTCAAAATATGAAGCGACCCCCCACAGAGCTCGCTGAGGCCCCCTTGTGGGCCGCGAGCCCCCTGTTGGGAACCACTGCCCTAAAGGATTTATTTAGTAATGATAAGCTTTTATCTTATAATAATTTAAAAGAAATTTTTAATTTAGAAGGTAGGGATCATTTCTGGAAATATTTGCAGATTAGAAATTGTTTGGTGGCAAAGGTTTCCACTGGACAAGACAAGAATGTTTTAGAAAAATTTTGTGAACTACCAAGACCCCTTCAAAAATCATCTAAATTTTATCATCTCAGTTTAAGGATTGGTGATAAAAACTGTGAAAACTTGAGATTGATTTGGCAAAGAGACATTAATAGTGACATAGATAAGGATACCTGGAACAGAGTTTTGTACATAAGGGAATCAAGAGGTAAATTTATCCAGTATAAGGTGTAACATTGGTATTATTATACGCCAGTTCAACTTTTTAGAATGGGTTGTCTAAATGATAATATATGCTGGAAATTTCCATCAAGGATTTGCCTTTTAGGAGATAAATCTGAGATTCCCCAGATTAAATATGAGTAATTACGGCAGTACGATTGATCAGAGGTGGAAAGAGTAATAAAATATTCTACTCAAGTAAAAGTACTACTACTTCAATGAAATTGTACTTAAGTACAAGTATTGTACTTAAGTACAAGTAAAAGTACCGGTCTAAAAATCTACTCAAGTAAAAGTAAAAAGTAGTTCATTTAAAATTTACTCAGAGTAAAAGTTACTGAGTTACTTTTTTAACAGCGGGGGTGGGGGACTCTCCCGTGTAGGGTTGTAATGGAATGAGATTTTCACAGTATGATAACGTCTCAGAAAATATCACGGTTTACAGTATTAAACAATTATTAAATAAATAAACTGTATTATTAAATTATGGGTATTATTATTATTATCATCAGTTAAAATGACAGTTAAATTAAAGGGTCACTTCAGGATTTAGCATTAAGCTTTGTATCAGTAGAAAACCAGTAGTATTTTCGAATTACCGTGCTTCCCCCCCTCATATCCCCCTGATATGAGAGATTTATGTATTTTTAGTCTGGAAAAAATCCTCCGATGACGCAAAAATCGTCATTTTGCATCATCTGAGGATTTTTTGGCTAGAGGCTAAAGACTACAGCCAGTAGTAGGGGCTGTCCCGCATGTCCTCAACCCGCCCATAGAGGGGGGGATCTCACTCACAGAACGTACACATAGTGTATCTAACATCTTTGTTTCGAAGCTAAGCTAGCAAGTGATCGGTTGATGTGCGTTTTGACATTGCTAAGAACATTCCCGCTCCTCCGTGAGAGATACGAGGCCGGTGCGTCTCACAGGTGTCGCTCATCAGTAATCACGCCACCGGCCTCACGCGTTCTCCCGCGGCCCTCACTCGTCCTGCTCGCCACAGTAAACATGATGAATGGCGACTGTAGAACGCAAAAGCCGAATCCTGGACATTATGGGCGATAGAAGCCCGATAAGTCATAGGTGACGTCATAGACCAGGAAACTATAAAGCACCCTTGAAAACAGACCGCGCCAGCTTCTGAAAAGTCTGAAGCAAGTCGATCAGGGTATGCAGGAAGTATGGCAGGCAAACGCAGCGTCTCGTTCCCTCTCAGGGAACCAGGGTTACATACGTAACCTGAGACGTTCCCTTTCAAGGGAACTTCGAGCTGCGTTTGAGACGCGGTGGGAACCCCATACCCACTACGCCATAGTGACAAATGCCCGTTCTGTGTGAAGTCCTTGCGCACACTAAGAAGCAAGCAACCTCGCCCCTGGAGTGGAGAGGTCAAGGTCATAAAACCTGACAAATGTATGCGGAAAGGACAACCCTGCCGCAATTACAAATATCAGGAAGGGAAACACCCGAAATTAAGGCCGTAGAGGCCGCCATACTCCTAGTAGAATGGGCCCGTACAGCCATAGGTGAAGGCTGACCGGCCGCTTCATAAGCCAATGAAATAGCCTCGACTATCCATTTGCTCATCACCTGTTTAGATGCAGGGCACCCTCTCCTGAGTGACCCAAAAAAGACAAATAATTGTTCAGAATTACGCCACAGGGCAGCTCTGTGAACGTAGGCATCTAATGCCCGAACTGGACATAACAGGTTCAGTTGTTCCTGATCTGGGGTTTTAAAAGGTGGAGGATAAAAGGCCTGCAGCACTATTGGGCCCCCAACATTAACTGGGACCTTAGGAATATAACCCGGCCTAGGGTAAAGAAATGCTTTCACCATACCAGGTGCAAATTCCAAACATGACGGAGCAACCGACAGGGCATGCAATTCTCCAATTCTCTTGATAGATGAAATAGCGAGGAGAATAAAGCTTTCAAGGTGAGGAATTTTTCTGAAACCTCTTCAATAGGCTCAAAGGGAGCCAAGCCAGACCCTCAAGTACAACGGCCAAATCCCAAGCCGGTGCTCTAGAGTGCAGTGCAGGTCTCAACCTCAATGTACCACGGAGAAAACAAGTAATTAGAGGATCTCTCCCTAAAGAAGTACCCCCCAGAGGGGTATGGTAGGCTGATATAGCCGCCACATAAACTTTTAAGGTGGAAGGAGATAATCCAGCAGAGAAACGGTCTTGCAGGAAATCGAGAACTGGACCAACAGGGCAGTTAACAGGATCTAACTGACGCTCACCACACCAGGTGGAGAAAAATTTCCATTTCAATGCATATAGTTTTCTCGTGGAAGGAGCTCTGGATTGGAGAATGGTCTCAACGACCTCAGTCGAGAGACCGGATTCTATGAGCCGGGCCCCCTCAGAGGCCGAGCCCACAGTATCCAAACTCCAAATGAGGGTGAACTCCCAGGAGCAAAGATATCGGGAAATGCGTACCGGTGTAGCGTCAACCACACCTAATACAACACACCCAGTCCAAGCGGAGCTGGATGTGTGAGGGAGAACCAAATAGAGCAATGCGTTGTACAAACGATGTGAAAGGTCGACTAGACTTTAGTTGACCAAAGTTCTCCCTAAGAAGCTCCACCACCTCGGGGTGAAGTCTCCAATCCCTGGGCCTCAGCCCCTGCCTCAACAGGATATCTGCTCTGATATACGAGACCATCAGTGTGTTGACCGCCATTCGCCGATCGACCACTCATGATCGCCCCCACTCGTGAGGGAAGCATCCGTCGATAGCAATATGCGTCGACAAGAAGCCCCCAACACTGGGCCTGGGCAAGGAACCAAGGTTCTTCCACATGACCGAGGCACGAAGGCATAGCCGCGTGACCTTGATCATGCGAAAAACATATTTCCCCTCGGAGAAAACCCCTTGGTACCGAGCCACCACTGCAGGGGTCTCATGTGCAGAAGGCCAAAAGTAATCACGTTGGACGCAGCTGCCATGAGAGCCACCAGTCTGAAACTGTTTCACAGTGAGTGACTGGCCTAGATATACCCCAATACGGCTGTGAGAATCACTAAACCTAGAAAAGTGGTCCTCAGAGCACACTCTTCTTGGCGTTGAGAGGCAACCCCAACATCCTTAAATGAGACAGAACGACATCTCGATGCCGAACTGCCATAAACTCAGATTGAGCTAGGATCAACCAATCATTGATGTAGTAAAATACGCGAATGCCCTGGAGTTTCAGAGGAGCCAGAGCTGCATCCACGCATACTGTAAAGGTGTGGGGTAATAAACCTAGGCCGAATGGGAGAACCCGATAATGGTATGCTTCGCCCCCGAAAGCAAACCTCAGGAACCTCCCTAATCCTCTTTCGGAAACAAAGAAGTAATGGCTGTCTGCTGGGAGGAGTAACCCCTTCTACAGCTCCTTTTGGAGAAGTGACAGTACTTCCTGCTCCATAACCAAAGCCTGCTCGGGGTTCACCAATGAGAGGAAGACTCCTAGAAATCTGGCCGGACGAGAACCGAACTGAATTCTGAAACCCTTTTCTATAGTGTGCAGGACCCACAGAGAAATATGTGGCAGTAGTTTCCACGCTGCCAGAAATTCTACTAGGGGAACCAGTCTCTCAAGACTGGCCTCTGGATTTGTTTGAACAGTCACTACGGCGCCCTGAAGCGGCGAACCGGCAGGGAACAACCGAACTGACCATTCTACGACCCTCCTCGGAGGATCGCATGGGGACGCTGACACCTCGGTGCCCTGAACGGCGAACTGGCAGCGCTGCAACCCAGAGGGTGCAGAGGAAAAATGATTTCTCAAAACCGTCCCTTGGTTGAACAGTCACTACGGTGCCCTGAAGCGGCGAACCGGCAAGGAACAACCGAACTGACCATTCTACGATCCTCCTCGGAGGATCGTATGGGGACGCTGACACCTCGGTGCCCTGAACGGCGAACCGGCAGGGAACAACCGAACTGGCAGCGCTGCGACCCTCCTCAGAGAGTCGCACCCCAGAGGTCGCCGAGGAGAAACGATTTCTCAAAACCGTCCCTGCCCCGGAGGAGCCCTCAGAAGCCTGATAGCCTCGTTTTTTGCGACAGGACTTCTTGTCTAAGCTTTATTAGAGATGATGACAGTCCTCAGATCTTGCCTACCTCTAACTAGCTTAGTTCCTACGACCCTCCTCGGAGGATCGTTGGAAAAAGCAGGCACTTCGGCGCCCTGAAACGGCGAACCGGCAGGGAAACCGAACTAACTGCTCTTCTTTTTATTTGAAGGCTCGTTTGGGGATACTGACACCTTGGTGCCCTGAAACGGCGAACCGGCAGGGAAACCGAACTGGCAGTGCTGCGACCCTCCTCAGAGAGTCGCACCCCAAAGGGCGCTGAGGAGAAACGATTTCTCAAAACCGTCCCTACCCCAGAGGGGACCACCCTTAGAAGCCTGAACGCCTCGGCGTCAGGGCTTCTTCTTTGTCCAAGCTATTTTAGAGATAAAACAGTCCTCAGATCTTGCATGTCTCTAACTGGCTAGACTGCGACCGCCACCCAGGTACCCCTCAATTGCGGAGGAGCCCGAATGGCGACGCTCTGACTTGCACTTTGTGCTGAGAGGAGCTAAAATAGGCCGAGACTGCTCCGCCCAGCAGTCTCAGGAACATTAGATTGGTGAGGAAGAAACCTCTGGAACGCCGCTGAATGGTTTATTTCTTAATTTTCTTGAAAGCGGAGCGTCCAGAAGAACAGACATAATTATATCTTTATTTCAGAAAAACTATAAAAATATATATATATACATATATTTAACTCTGTGGCCACCAGCGGGAAACAACCAAACTGGCAGCGCTGCGACCCTCCTCAGAGAGTCGCCCCTCACATAAATCCATGTCCTTATATACTTTACCCACCAGCGCTGCCTAAAAATGTATTCATTATTTAAGATGGCTGGTGGGTAACGTCGGGGTTAATAACGATGACGCCGACTCGGGAGAGAGAAAGCTCGCAAGCGTCTCTTTAACCCGAGGCAATGTCATACTATGATACTTAATACCCAAACATTACTATAGTCAGACATCTGGGGATTAAACACATAAAATACAAACCGGTTTATTCCACGATCTCGACACCGCAGTGTGGAGATAGGGAAAAACCGCAGTCCCCGACGAGGAGGCTGAGATACAGAGTTTTCCTGTTTTAAGATACAGTTCATCTAACAAACTCTTCTTTATTTTCAATCTCATAATGTTCAGCTGGCCAGTAAATATTTAACTGGCAACAGCACTAGACAAAACCTCCTTATTTTTTTTATTTATTTTTTTAAAAAGCTCCTCTTTATTCAGCAGAGTTATGAGCTGAAAATTTTATTCATTGAAAACTCAAACATCTGCCTTTTTATTAAGATTTGTATTTGTTTTGTTCTACTTCTTTTTAAACAAAACACTAACGATACCAATTCCTCGGAACTGGAAATCGCAGCACACTAGATCTAGCATGTGAAAGCTGAGAAAGGGCGGAGCCCGTCCCAACCCCCGCTGTCAGATCCGTTTGCGAACCCCGAAATGCGAGCCGTCTCCGAGCCTCGGCAACAGAGAGACCCTCTCGGGGAACGCGAACCGAACCGTCCTCCTCAAAGAACGCCCGGCGGGAGCGGAGCGTCCTCACGGACAGCTTCTCGCAATGCACAGTCAGATCCCTCGAGAAATGACTGTTGGCATGCTCCACTCCCAAACAGCAACAAAAAGCTGATGTGTGTCCCCACCCGTGATGTAACGAGGGCAGGGAACAACACACCATCTATAATATTGCTTTGCTCGCCATAATGATAGATAGTGATATATATTGGGCTTGACAAACAACAATAAATAGACAAGGACAGAATCACAGAGAGCGCTTTGCTGAAGACAACAGAAGCTGGCGCGGTCTGTTTTCAAGGGTGCTTTATAGTTTCCTGGTCTATGACGTCACCTATGACGTATCGGGCTTCCATTGGACTGATTTTACACGTGCTTCATGACGCAATCACGCAGAGCGTTCCCACCGCGTCTCAAACGCAGCTCGAAGTTCCCTTGAAAGGGAACAACTTCGTCGATTTCACATTACGTACGCTGCAAATACGAACAAATAGGGAAACGAACTGCAAACTGTAAAAACACAACGGAAATGTTTCCAGGGGGGCCATAATCAGTGACGGACCCGCATCCATCCGGTTGTCTTAGCGCTATTTTTTGAATGTGCGCTTTTGTTGTCTACGGTAGAGGTAAGTGTTTCTCTTTTATTATGACAGACTTGTCGATGTGCTCAGATACCGAAGTGGTTTTGTGTGTTTTCAACATATTAAGTTACTGTCCCCATAACGTATTAGTCCACACAGATAATTGTTAAACGTTCTGCCAACGTTGTTAGCTGGAAACTAGCTGGCTAGCTCGCGTCTGGTCACTAAATAGATGCATTACTGGCGTTTGTACAATGTTGTCCTGATATCTGAACTATTTATTTATTTTTCAGTTTGAAATGTTCTGTCCGTTTTGTGCCGTGCAACTGGGGGACGCTCCCAAGTTTTGCCCGTCGTGTGGTCTGAACGTGGGGTTCCTTAAGGAGCGTCCATCCACGTCATCAAACCTAGGCAGTGGGCCTACAGGTAATATCCCCGTACTGTGCTCCCATTTATAAATTTATCAACCCCCATTAAAGCATATTAATTTTTATAATTAATCTCTGTGTGTGTTTGTGTGTGTGTCTGTCCATAACTTTAGGTGAACCCTCAGAGGATGACCTAATACGTGCCTACTTCAGAAAGGACCACTCCAACGAGGTTATTAGGGATTTTTTGGAGTCAAAGCATGGGATTGTAATGAGCCTAAAAACTCTAAAAAGAAGGCTGAAACGGCTAAACCTAAGTCGGAGAGCAAATTACACTCCACTGGAGACTGTGAATGCTGCCATCACTACTGAATTGAATGGCTCAGGACAGCTGTTGGGCTACAGGGCTATGTGGCAGACCCTGTGACAGAAGCATTCACTGACAGTAAAACGAGACGATGTCATGCAAGCCCTCAGATTATTAAATCCAACAGGAGTACCTCTCCGTCATAGGCGCAGATTTGTTAGGCGATCCTATTGCGCCGCAGGACCCAATCAGGTGTGGCACGTGGATGGCTATGACAAGCTCAAGCCCTTTGGGATTGCCATCAGTGGCTGCATCGATGGGTATTCAAGGCGGGTTATGTGGCTCAGTAGTGGCAGCACCAACAATGACCCTGCAGTAATAGCTCACCATTGGTGGTCCTTTTTCAGGAAACAGAGGTACGTTTTTAGATGTTATTGAGGGTGTGAAATAGAAGACTTACACACACACACTCATACATATTTTTCAATACTGTTTGATATTTCTGTAATCTTTTCGTAATATTATGCCGGCTTGGCACCATACAATGCTGACTTTGAAAATGTAGGCTTATTTATATGAGCGTCATACATGGATTAGGCTGTGTACTGCCGATTGTGCAATAGTTATGACAAATAAAAGGATTAGTGTGCATGGTTGACTGTTTCAAATTGTAATAACGAGAAACCAAGTGTTGACAGTCCAACATTCTGCTGGTGAATGCAGTGCAGAATGTTGTTTTCCAAGACTGTCACATAATTTTTAAAGTATTTGTGTTTGAAACATTCATACAAAACTGAAATCACTGTGTATACTTTAACTCCATTATTAGGACACAGTTCTGGATGGATTTATTCAGTGACCTAAGAGAGAGACACTACTTCAACGGCACCCATGAACACAAGTGCCTTGTACGGTATGTGTTCCTGGGCATCTTTCAGAAAGAGCTTGATGATCACCGAGAGCTTTGGAATAACAATACCATCAGGCCTGTCCGTCAGTCTCTCTGTCCATCTGGGAAACCGGATACCATGTACAACCTGCCTCACAGGTTTGTATGTAACACCTGTATTGTCATTTTCAATAAATGTTTGGTTGGTTTCCCTGTGAGATTTAAATACCATTCAAAATGAGTTCACTGTTGTGCTTTCTGTGCGACCTTAGGTTTGGTGGAAGGGATTGTGGATTCCCAGTGGACCCCCAAGTGTTACAGGAGTTCAAAGACCTTCTGCCACCCACAAACAGTTTGTGTGGAGATGCTAACCTCCAAGCATATTTTGCCAACTTGGAGAGACAGAGCCAGCTCGCTCCACCCATCAACTGGCCAGCTGCTGTTGACAACTACATTAGACTTAAGGAAATGGCTGGTCTTTGAGAGAGAGAGAACTGACAGATAGAGAGAGAACTGACGTGTAGCTAGTTTTTCTTTCAGACAGCATTGCCTCCAGTGTGGTGTACTGATATGGACACCTTTTATGTTTGACACATGGTTAAATTAAAAGCAAAGATTTTAATCGATTGCAATGACTTTCCCTTACTTTTTCCACCATCACAATGTATGCTTTTGGTGTTAACAGTGTTGATAAATACGGTATGCTGAAGCTAATGGTGACTTTCATGCTAGATCGGTAACATTTCATGACCAATTTATGCAACAACAAAAACTTCATTCTTACGGCTCTTGCAAAATGTTTCAGAATAGACAAACTTACATTTTCTTATTAAAAAATGTATTTCTTTTAACTGTTAAAGTACTGACAAACAGTAAAGTGCGAACAGTAACAGCAATGTAAATCTACCACGGAAAGTTTCCAAATAGAGAAACTTGCACCTTTTCTTGAACAAAAAATCATTGGACTTCTGTAAACAATGTAACCGTACAAATAGTAAAGTGCGAACAGTAACAGCAATGTAAATCTTCCACGAAAAGTTTCCAAATAGAGAAACTTGCACCTTTTCTTGTACAACAAATCATTGGACTTCTGTAAACAATGTAACCGTACAAATAGTAAAGTGCGAACAGTAACAGCAATGTAAATCTTCCACGAAAAGTTTCCAAATAGAGAAACTTGCACCTTTTCTTATACAAAAAAAAAAAAGTTGGATTTCTATGAACAATGTAACAGTACAAACAGCAAAGTGCAATGCAAACAATAACAACAGTAATGCAAATTTGCCACCAATAATAAGTTCTGATTGACACCTCAATGGAGCCCAAATCCTGGGGCGTTCTTGATTCCATAATTCATGGCTTCCTTAAAGATTTCATATGAGGGTAAGATCGGGAGTTTTAATGTGTTAGCGCAGACATTAGCCTCAGGAAACCTTGAGTGTTTCTGGAATGTGAGTTGAGGCAGTGGTATTAATTTTGCTGCTGGGATTTCTTTCAGGCCTGTGGCGAACATCAGAATGTCCTGCAGGGACATCCCTGACCCTTCCTCTGTGGGGGTTGGGAGTAATGAAACACATTAAGATTTATCATCCATTTGTGGACTTCACTTTAAACAACATACAGAAAATTATACCTTTTACAGCGATTAAGTAGTCCAGCCAGTAGCCAAGCACTCTCCTCCTCATGGCGATCTGAGCTACCAGTTGGGCTCATTTCTGGACGGAACAGTGACTCTACACTCTCGGCTGTCAGGTCTTCCGCACTGTAACACATGTAGGGCAGGAAAATGGAGGGATGCTGTTCCAGAGCGTTGAAAAAGTTGAGGGTAGCCAGGCCATCCTTGAAACTATTACCGGGTTGGGTTGTGGGTGAGAGGAAGAGGCAGATCATGGTAAGTTCTTAATGCTATTGCCAGTAGGACTCACTTTTGACTTAACCATTTGTTAGACACTCATTTGAGTTTCATTCAAATCTCGTTTGAATTCTTACAAAGTGGTCAAAGTGACCAACCTCTGGAAGGAAACATGGTTGCGGTAGGTGAAGTACCACTGGGTGTAACCATCCACAACTTTTTCCTTATCCTCCAGTGTCCTCAGGCATCAATAGCATCCAGCTGTCTGAAGCATGCTGGAGTGCTTATCTGCGAGTTCCACGAGTTCTTCCAGTGTCCTAGCATTCTTAATCTAGAGTAAAATAAAAACACTGAATAGACAAAATTACATTATACATGTAACAAAGGATGAGACTAGAATATTTTACATTTCTCTTTGACAGGAGTCTGTATTGGTTGGAATTTAGACTACGTATTAGTGACAAAGCACGGAAGTCACTGGCTTTATTCCAGTATCACACTGGTTTTTCAAGCTACTGGGGTGTCCATATTGTTGATTGTTCATCAAAATATTAAAAACATTTCTTGAATATGCTTAGAAACACATAATTACAATTACCTCAAGGAGAACATTCCTGACTTCAGTATCAGGTATATCCTCAATTGGTGCCTCAATGGTCTTAACTTTACCAACCAGGTACTGGTAGAAACTTGGGGAAAAGCATCGAAGCCCTGGACCACTATGTACAATGGAGACCGCAATCATTCTTCCAACATGAAAATACTCATCACCTTCTGCAGCTAACAATGGCAATGTTCCACGGTTAGTTCAAATTGATTTATAATACTGTGAAAATGTGACAAAAAGTGAATTACCTTTGCTATCAAATGACAGGTATTTGCCATCTTCTTTGCCTTCAAAAAATCGACTGGTTTTAATGGCGTCCATCAAGAGTGTCAGAAATTCCCGCGTAGGCCCTCCTGTGTCCACAGCCTCCTCTGTTTGCCCGATGTCATCAGTGAATTTGACCAAAAGGCTACAGGTGGGGTCAAATGAGAAACGTTTGAATCCCCTCAGAGCACCATCCCAGACATTAGCACGGTTTATATTTAACCTGCTACAGCTTTTTGTGTTAATGTTGTATGACAGATTTGACAGAATGTCTGCAGCCGTCAGTCCAATATCTGCGTCTCTGCAACACAAGAAAGAGAAACATTAACACTGCCTTTTATGCGGATAATTAAAATATAAGTCTTTTATGGTCCCATTACAGTGAGAACACCATATGAGTGTGATGAAATGTGATGGGCATGGGCATAAGCATGAAGCACACATTGCAAGCTTTCAATAATTTCTGCCAGATTTTTTTTCGGTTAAGGGGTAAGTAAAAAAATACAATTACAAATACAATTTGAATATTTGCTTTAATAATTGTATGGCAACAGAAACCAGGTAAAATGCCCAATGCAGCTTGAAATATTTAATATATCTGAGGGAAAGAAGAAAAAACAAAGGTTCACAGCATTATTTCTATCAAAGTACCTGTCTTCCTCCTGAAAATTGTCTACTTCATCAACATCAGAGCAACTGCTGTCAATGACAAATGGTGCATAGATCTTGGTATATGTGCTGTGGATTAAAGGAACAATGAAATACTAAAACAAGATGGTTGTGAAATTACAGTAAAAAAGGTGTTATACTTGGTACTGTAATTCAGCATTCAGCAGTCAATATTTCATGCTAAACCCAGAGCCAAAAGTATTAGTGCAATGAACGAACAATTTTAATCCATTTTGACTTACTTGTAGAAGTCACATGATGTGGTGTTTTTGGGTCCTGCTCCGGTGGCCTGTTGATGAAAGTAGAGATAACACCAAACAAATTAACAATAATTACATCACCACATCATTAACATAAACTTAATAACATTACAGAATAACACATACTTGCCCATCAGATGGCCTGGACACTGTTGGTGGATATTGTTTTGGTAAACTAAAACAAACAAATAATTTGAATAATTTCATTTAAATCATAATACAAGTAATTGTTAATATGATTTAAAGAGCACAACATGCTCGATCTATTCCTTATAGCAATTTAAAAAAGAAATGAATGCTGTAAAATACGTGGATAATCAAAAATCGCTAGCACAGGTCTCAAATTGGCGGGAGAAACTTACATTTTCATTGGAAGCCTAGCAAATGCCTCATCATCGGATTCTGAAGATGAGTCATCTCCATGACCTTGGAAAAGAGAAAATGATGCATCATTATTAGGCTAGGTATATGCAAAATATATGTCAATTTTACAACCAGCTCAAATTAAATTAAGGACTCACTCAATTACCAACCATTAGCAATTATTATTATTATTATTTTACATACATGTACTTCAATACTTACTCGAATCCTGAAGGGGGCAGATGTACAGTACGATCCTCTGGTAAGACTTTCCAATGGCCTCTTTATAATGTTCAAGGACAAAGGGTTTGTTTGTGCCTGGTATATTTTGTACCTGAGAGCCATCAGGATAGACCAGGACATATTCTCCATCGTACATCATGTCTTGATTAAAATCTCGCTGTTTTTTTATAGCAGCTGGCAAAATTTGTTTTGATGACCACAGGGGTTCAACATTTAATGGCAAGGTTTTCCCTCTTTAGGTTTTAACCCATATTTTGTTCTGGTCATTATGCCAATCGAAATCTACAGAAAGAAGAAAAACAAACATGTTTAAGACTGTGTGTAATAGTCACATTGCGACCTTATACCTCCATATTAGTTTACCTTGACCGTAATGTTTGGTTTCTTTTTAGCCTTTGAAAAGGTCCTCCTCTCAGCCTCTTTAACTTCCCTGAACCTCATGAATTGAGCTGCTCTTCCTTGGATACTTGTCTCATTCACTAACACACACACACACACACACACACACACACACTGATTCATTATAGCTATGCTTTGTGATTAGTTGATAAATTGTCACCTTTCTGACAGCTAAAACCACGGGACAATTCAATGCAGCACAGTAGAATGGGAGCACAGTACGGGGATATTACCTGTAGGCCCACGGCCTAGGTTTGATGACGTGGATGGACGCTCCGTAAGGAACCCCACGTTCAGACCACACGACGGGCAAAACTTGGGAGCGTCCCCCAGTTGCACGGCACAAAACGGACAGAACATTTCTAACTGAAAAATAAATAAATAGTTCAGATATCAGGACAACATTGTACAAACGCCAGTAATGCATCTATTTAGTGACCAGACGCGAGCTAGCCAGCTAGTTTCCAGCTAACAACGTTGGCAGAACGTTTAACAATTATCTGTGTGGACTAATACGTTATGGGGACAATAACTTAATATGTTGAAAACACACAAAACCACTTCGGTATCTGAGCACATCGACAAGTCTGTCATAATAAAAGAGAAACACTTACCTCTACCGTAGACAACAAAAGCGCACATTCAAAAAATAGCGCTAAGACAACCGGATGGATGCAGGTCCGTCACTGATTATGGCCCCCCTGGAAACATTTCCGTTGTGTTTTTACAGTTTGCAGTTTCGTTTCCCTATTTGCTCGTGCTGCGAATATTTGCAGCGTACGTGATGTGAAATCGACGAAGTTGTTTTCTGAATTTGTATGTGTTTTCTGAATAGTTGTTGTGGCGTTGTTTGCATGTGTTTTCTGAAATTGTATGTGTTTTCTGAATATGTAGTTGTTGTGGCGTTTGTATGTGTTGTGACCCTTCTCGGCCACCGTACTAATCAATTAAATTTGATAATTGATAATGAATTAGATTAACAACTTATTTCTAACATTAATAATTTATTAAAATGTTTAAGAATAATATTGTCCTATGAAATGTATTTTATTCAGAAAATGCATGTTTCTTTTTATGATTTAATCCAAATATATTATCAAAAACGGTTGTAATCAAATGTAAATTTAAAATTGTGTCCTTTTATTTTTTGGGGAAGCGCTGCAAAAACAGATTTACTAAATTAAACCATGGACAAAAAATATATTCCTTTAAATAATGTTTAAATAAAATGTATTATTATTGTTGTTATTATTATTATTTAGAGAAGCAGGCTACGTTCTATTGTATGCCTATAATAGTAATATATTTCTGTCCTAATTTCTCCTAGTAAAACCGAACTTTTATTTTGACGGGTTCTAGTGAAGACCAAAAGTTTAAAAATTGTTTCAAAGTGTATTTGACAATGGTTTATCTCAAATAAAATAATGAAAATGCTCATTAGGCGTTCTCTCAGAGCAGCTCTGGAAATGTTCATGTATTCATATCCTCAAATTGTTTGTGAGACGCTGAATGTCACGCGTACTTGAGTATGTAGTAGACAAAGCGGCGCAGCTCAGCAGAACAAATAGGGTATATTTACATGCAGTATTTTTGTGCTTAGCTTAAATATTCACAGACCATGTCGCGATTGGATTTATTGCACAGTTCTACTTTCCATGTATTCATCCATCCATTATTTTGCGTGTTTTACGTGACATCTGCGTTTTGTAAATTCCATTTTCATGACTGGATTCCGGAGTTCCCTCTGCATCACGTAAATCGGGACATACCTTCATCTGTAGGAGGGATGGTGTCCTATATCCTCCTTTTGCATCCACATTTTTTGCAAATTGGATATCTATCCGTTTTTTTCTTCTTCTTGTATTATTATTTTTTACTCAGTAACGGATATGATTTCAAATAGTATAAAAAGTATAATACTTCAAAGAAAACGTACTTAAGTAAAAGTAAAAGTACAGATTTTAAAAACTACTTAAAAAAGTAGAAGTACACAAAAAAACTACTCAATTACGTAACGCGAGTAAATGTAATTCGTTACTTTCCGCCTCTGCGATTGATACTCCGATTTTGGAAAGATATTCAATGTCCTTCATTTTAAAATGTGGATTGAATTTATGGTGGAGAATGTATCATATGTTGACGTGGGAGAATTTTATTCAGTTGGTTACTTTGAAGGATGACTACACGCCTGAGTTGTAACTTGCCTACAATGTTGTGCATAAAGTGTAATTTCTATAATTAATATTATAATTCCTTTATTATTATTATTATCTTGATTGTTGTACTTTTATTTATTTATTTATGTATGTATTATTATACATATTTTTGTTTTTGTCATCAACAAATTACCAGGATTTGTATCGTCTGGTTTCTTTAGGGTGATAGAAACTGTTATAAACTGGGACTGACTGCTAGTTGTATGAGAACCAGTTGTGTGGATGTGTGTGTGCTGAACCAGCTCTATCCTCTGTATTTTTCACCAAGCTCATTTAGTTATTCTGTTTTCTCCCAGGAACTTGACCTGCTCTTGCCTTGTGGTGGTGGTGGTGTTGCAGTGGGTGACACTTTTGGAGTACCCGTGTGTGTGTGTGTGTGTGTGTGTGTGTGTGTGTGTGTGTGTGTGTGTGTGTGTGTGTGTGTGTGTGTGAGAGTAGTATTGTGCTTTTGGAAAAGCCATTAAGTAGTCCTTCCGCCGGTAAACTCAGTCTGGTTGTTTGGTTTAGTTCTTTTTGTTTAATTTTGGTGTGAGTTAGATGCTTGTGTGTAGAGGACTGTGGTGGTGGTTGGCATTTCATACTGCCCTATGTGATCACCTTTCTGGTAAATTGTCATACTGTAGATTGAAACAATATATGAGTCAAAGGTGTGTGTGTGTGTGTGTGTCAAAGTGTGTGCGATAAGAATAAAACCCAATACTAACACTAATTCTATGTTCTCTGAATTACAGCTCAAACACCACAGCAGGTGGTGGCACGATACAAAAAAAATCTTCGGCACTTCAGTAGAGGAGGGACAATGGAGGGCTGGGCGATATGGCCCAAAAAAATTATCACGATATTTTTTTTATATCAGTCGAAATCGATAATTATCACGATAAATGTCAAATCTTTATTTCTTTCAAGTTTAAAGGGGAACTGAAACGAAATAGGAAGTTAAGGTCATATAACATTGTTATGTGTGGTATGACAATTAAAACTGCTGAAGTAGTTACAAGGGGGGAAAACAGATATGTTAGTTTGTTGTTTTGGTACTAGGGCGCCGCCATCTTGAGCCGTGACGTCACTGGCATGGTACGCTACCTTGTCAGCTCCAGCAAAATGGCATCTCAAGAGCATCACAGATCGAGAGGGGGGTCTTATTGCATTGCACCCGGCTGCCACCATGAATTGTACAGGACAAAGGCAGCAGGACAAAATATTCATTACCATCGGTTACCTCTACGGAGAAAGGCAGCCCTACAATCTTGGCTAGCAGCCTTAAAACGGGCTAGCCCTCCTACAGCCCCTGGGTTTAGGGTCTGTAGTGCCCACTTCCAAACATGACTATGAGGAGAGCTGTACTTTTGATTCCAGTGGTAGACTGACGAAGACCAAGTCGAACAGACTCAAGCCTGAGCCAACACCTTCTGTCTTTAATTTTTCTAGCTACAATGCAGGGCAAACCGACAGACCGACACAGGGCACCATCACATCTAGCACTGTTAGCCGCAGGGAAAGAGCGCTAAAACGCATAAGTCAGGCGGAGGACAGAGAGGTAGGTTTAGCTGTTATCCATGATGCTATGTTAAGTCAAAAACGAGTTAGGGTTAGGTTAGGCTAATCAAGGTTAAAAATGGTGATCTGTCCAACAAGGGAATATAACACTCCAATAATATCAAGGACCGAATAACCTGTTTGCAAAATGACTGTGGCATAAATGTGACCACGGCAGGTCCTGTAAACAAGTTCCACTCACGTCTTAGTTATTATCGTGATGTTCTCCTTCACCGTAGATCACCTTGCTAAATTAATACGACATCGAGGTACTATCCAATATAAGCAATATCCATCGAACTGTGTATGAGAGACGCGGCGGCGCGCGCGCACTCGCCTAAACTAGTCCTCTTTTTACCGGACATGTCCTCTTTTTGAATCTGAATGTAGTGTTTACATGAACGCTAAACATGTGATTGGGTTGATGTGCATTTTAGCTTAGGTCCCGCCTTCTCGCGCGCCACCGTTGGTTGAATTTTTTTTTTTTTTTTTTTTTACTGAAATAGTGTAGATGTTTTGTTTTATTTTAACCTATGGCCTTGAAAAGAAACAGTGTAATGTGAAATGTGTTAAAAGCAAAACTTTTTTTGTATTAATGTTATGTATTAGCAACACATAGTTGCAAGGTTGTAAATGCTGTTTTTAGTGTTAACTTGTACAGTTCCAGCACAGACATTCTAACTTGACTCATTTCATGGTATCCATTTTATGTTTGCACAAAGAATTAGAGGAAATGCAACAGTTTCAGCACTTGTATACCTCATTTGATGCTAATCCAAAAAAGATGCAAGGCAACTGTTACTTAAGTTTCGATAGCATTTTTTTTTTTTTTTTTATAAGCGGCGAGTGTTTTACATTTTGAAAGTTTGTTTGGATTACTGCTGTTTACATTTGTACTTAAAAATATAGGTACATTTTATTAAGTGACAATATTGTTAAATGAGTTACAAGGTTAAATTACTTTGACCAAAATTACCCCCCCCCCCCCCCCTCCCTCCCTCCCTCCATCCATCCCTCCATCTTCATCCCCATCCCTTCATCATCATCCCCATGTTTCCATAGATCAAACAGGCATGCATGTCTTTGGTTGAGACAGGGAATGACAGAGATGAGGAAGAACAGGATATACTCAGTGAATCAAGTGAAGCCAGAGTCAGTGTGTGTGTTGGTACCCAGACAGATCCAGTTGAAGATATTTATGAGGGCAGGAAAAATGACCATTCCTACTGTCCCGCTGTAGAACACTTCAGTCCCCTAGACTGCACATCTGTCCCCAGGACCTCAACACCACAACACACTCAGAAAATGTCATTTGAGCAATGTTACATTGAAGGGGAAGAGGATGTTTTCCTTTGAAGGGAATCATGAGGATGAGGACTTCTCTTTCCTTTCAAGTGATGAAAGTTCCAATGATGTGGAGGTGGAGGAAGAGGAGGAGGAAGAGGAGGAGGAAGAGGAGGAGGAAGAGGAGGATGAAGAGGAGGAGGAGGAGGAAGAGGAGGAGGAGGAGGAAGAAGAACGTGGAGGAGGAGGAAACACTGCTGGTGACAGAAAGAGTATTGTCTCTAACAAACACTTGCTGATGTTGTTTTCTATGTGTCACTGGGAGGGCTGTAGTAAATGCCTTGTAGAGCCACCAACATTGTCTAAAAGTGGATTTGGGATAACTGTGAAAACGGAGTGTGTGGATGGTCACAATTACATCTGGCAATTACAATTGTGATGGTCACAATTACATCATGATCAAATCAGGGGAGTGATGGAGTGCAACATAACAATTCCAGCTGCAGTGTTTGTGAAAGGGAATGAGTGCAGTCCTTTCCTTGAGGTGTGTGACACTATTGGTTTAGAGGCTTTATCACAGAGACAGTGGTACAACATTCAGAAAGCCTATGTGATACCAGAAGTCAATCATGCCTGGACTATTCACAATGAGAGCATCATGAGTGCTTTGAGTGATAAGCCCCTCATAGTCTCAGGGGATGCACGCTATGATAGCCCAGGTTACAATGCAACCTTTGGCACCTATTCTCTGCTTGACACAGAATCAAGATGGTGGTGGCTCAGGAGACTGTGCGAGTGACTGAGGTGAAGAACAGCTACTGGCTTGAGGTAGAGGGTATGGAGAGATGTCTTTCCAATCTTGCGGACCATGGAGTCTCCATCTCTGTGCTGGCCACTGACTGCCACCCATCTGTGCAAAAGGTATTAAGAGAGAGACACCAATCAATTAAACATGAATATGATCTGTGGCACATTGTGAAGAATGTGAAAAAGAGGTTATTGAAATGCAACAATGCTGCCCTGAGTGAGTGGATCCGGATGATCACCAACCACCTGTGGTACTCAGTCTCCACCTGGGGGGGAGATAAAATCAGACTGAAGGAGAAGTGGACCTCTCTGCTACACCACATTACAAATGTGCATGAGTGGGGGACAGGTGAGACCATATTCAGATGTGGGCACCATCCCTATACTCCGGAAGAGGAGAGCAGGCGCGCATGGCTTCGTTCTGGGTCCACAGCCTTTGAGAGCCTCCAAAAGGTTGTCCTGGACAAGCAGCTCATGCAGAAACTGGACAAGGTCACAGAGGGCATTCACACAGGGGATTTAGAAAGTGTGCAGGCTCTATATAATAAGTATGTGACCAAAAGAAAAAAGTTTAGCTATGAGAGCTTTGGAGCACATCTTCACCTGGCTGCACTCGACCACAACACTAACACAGAGAGACGGAGGGCCAAAACCAAGGCTGGAGAAGACAGATACAAGCTTTAATTTTCAAAGCCTGCCAATCAGTATGTGGTGGCGAAAATCAAGGAGAGAAAAACATACAGCTTCCGTAAGGAGATAGTCCATGGCGCCATCTCCAGATGCAGGGTGTCAACCTCCATACGGGCAGTTTTACAGGAAAGCAGTAATGAAGCACACCCTACCTTGGCCCAGCACAGAGGACTCGTAAGACCAGACAAGGGATATTCTGTGGCAAAACACCTGAGCAGGTTTACCTAGACATTGAAATACAAAAAAGTCAAAATACACAATAAACAGGTTACATTTAGTGTATGCAGATTAATAAAAAATAAGCACATTGATTCATAAGGTTCCCTTTTAATAATTTAATATTTGTGTGCATTGAAATAAAATGTTGGCTACATGTCTTAAATGAAATAATAATTTTGTTTTACTGTGATCCTTCTATTGAAACACGGTTCCTCCTAAATATGATGCTTCTGTTCTGATCAATAAAGTTATATCAAATTAGATCTCTTTCTTCCTCTACCACTTTCTCCTATAACACACTTTGACTATAATGTCTGCACTTATCCTTTAGTAATAAATAGTATTGATGACTGATGCGATGGTAAGGTCTCCTCTGTAAGCTTAGCTTGAATGTAAAAAAAAAAAAAAACGTTAGCTTGAATGTTATTCCTCATTACGTAAATCGCGTTGGATAAATAGCGTCTATTAAAGGGACTATAAGTAACTTTTTAGGTAATTTATAATCTAAAATCAATATTTTTATTCATAAATATGTCCCCAATGGTGTACAAATACCTCTGCCAATTATCTGATTTATCCTCGTAAACGAAGAATTTATTATATTTATATACATGGGACGGGTAAGTCCACGAAGGCTTCCATGTAGTTCCGCCATCTTGAAAAACTATAATAGCAGAGAGGGACAAAAAGTACGCCAACGCGTTTCCACAACGCGTTTTCGTTCAGAGCCGGCGTGACGTGACTGAAAGCACCAGAAGCGGAGGAGCAGAGCAGGGAGAGGCGCTTGTCACTGCCCCGGCAAGTTTAAAAGGCTGCATTGCAAATCCTCGTCGCCAGAAAAGTCCAAAATAGATCGTAAAAGGAAACGTGACCGGAGATTACAAAAAACACAAGTTAATGTCAGGATAGCTTTTTCCAGGTGGATAGAGCTAATGTAGGAGAAAGATTTCAAAAGAGACGCTGAAGTCCTGCTTTCTTCTCGACAGGCAAGTCAATGTTACAGTCTTAATTACAAGCTTTTTTTCATTGTTTGGTTGTGTACTTTATTTTATAGACAGATGAACATGTATAGTTAATTTGAGTTGATGATGATCTAACAATGCACGTAGGCTACTTCAGAAAATATAACGAATAAAGAAGGCATAACTACTAATTACAATAGTTCATGTTTTTGACACTCATTACTTCATACTGTAACATTCGTTTGTTCGTTGTGTCAATTTGAAGTTTGTTTGAAATAACAAACCTGTTCACCCGAAGGAAAACTCGACGAAGTGCTATTAGAAGACATCCTGTCATAGCTTTTTGGTACATAACGGCAACCGTAGATGCAATACGCACTTGAAAAAGCGAGGCGCTGGAGAGCAAAATTCGTTTGAATGCAAAATAATATTTCACCACTGGATGGGGGTATTTCTCACACAGTGTCCCTTTAAGTCAATGTTAATGTAAATGTAGATTACGGAAAATGACAGCATCAAACGATCACACGTTTTATTTACACATCGTATAACATTACATACTCAAACCCCAGATAAAACACAGAGGGGAACAGATTCCTGACATAACTGACAGCGCATGATGGAATCGGAACCCTATGCCTTCTCCCTAAATGTCCTCTTGCCCAAAGGGTGAACTGCCTGTACGCTGTCAACCTAAACAGTCTGAGAAAAGAAAACATGCCGTGTTAACCTAGCTTCGATGCCACCAAATCCTAAAGCCTAAAATATTGGAGGTTACGTACCTGCTACTTATGGGGCGCTCCAGCGTGTCTGCCCTGACGTCCTTTAGAGACATCATAGCAACCTCCAGCACATCTCTCTCACCACATAGAAGCTGAAAGGTTCTTGCGAATGTGATGCATTGTAACCCGGCCATTACATGATCCAGGTTTGCCTCCTGGCAGCAAATAGACTCTGGAGCGGTCTGCATAGGGCTACAACGCCCGCACTGACACCAGTCGTTCCGACCCACTCGCTCCTGACCCCAAACAACTTCTGGTTCACCATCATCATCTAACGTTACTAAGTCTACCTTAAAACCAGGCGCAATCGGCATCTCCCTCACTGGTTCGAATGCGTAGCCAACTGGATTGGCAGGCAGAGGCATACTGTGCCTGCCAATCTCTGTCCATACTGTCAAATTCAGTAAGTTCATTCAGAGTAGCACTAGCGTAGCCTGACATAACGTTAGTAGCCTACAGTGGTACCATGCCAGTGACGTCATCGAACACAGCTGCGCTCTGATAACAATTTCAATTCTGGGAAAAACTTCATATATGTTTTGTTTTTAATATTATTTTTGAATTAATTTCTTTACAATGTTAATAACCAACATGTTATCGAATAATTTTTTTTCCGTTTCAGTTCCCCTTTTAAGGCAGATTTTTGCTCCTAAGTGAAAGTTGTAGAAACCAGAGCGTTAAATGTGGTTTTAAACTACTCTTTATTGTCAGAACATATCATGACAAACACTTGCCAAACAAGTGAACATTTTCCAAATCTGAGTTAGAACATTCAAACATTTGTCAGTTTTTCTTAACAAAATAAATATCTTAATAGAAAAAAATATTTCTTAATTTCTGCATGTGCTAATTTTTATTTGGTAAAATGTAATATTCTGACTGTTTGAGTTTTATTAAAATTAACCATTGGTCATCCAGCATCATGCATTTAGATCATGATAACCACAGATAAAACCGGGCATAGCCTACAGCACCTCACTATCATGGCAAAATGTTACTTTGTGGTTTCTATGGAATTTGTATGAAAAACAGTAGCCTAAATAGGCTACATTATTAAATAATGTAATTATATTCCATTAGTCCTTTAATACATTGTCTACATTAATAATATAATACAATTCAATGTATATCCCACATTTCATAGTGCAGTTAATATTAGTAGGCCTAGGCTAATGTCAAATCCGTGGTAAATGATGGGAATTTGTTGACAGAAAAGCTTTCTGACTGTATCGTTGCACGCAGTGTTTCTCCTGTTTGTCAGCGCTGTTTCATCTGCCTTTAAACTGGTTTAAATCACTTTTTGAGACGTTTGTGTTCTTCGCTGAATTCACGTGCTTCTCACTAGATCTCGTGACCGAGACCGATCAGAGTAAACGCCTCTACTCTAGTGAGCTCGCGCTGCCGTTTGGACTTTGAGCCGAGCGGATAAACAGTCCGTGAGGCGCGCGCGGTTCAAATGAGTTTCGTTACGCTTTTGCAGCATAAACATTATCGAACATTTATCGAGAAAAATTATATCGTGATAACTATCGTAAATGTTTTATCGCCCAGCCCTGTGTCAGCGGCATTCAAGCATGTTGGGGTGGACCGCAACACAGTGGTGGTCAATGCTCCAATCGCAGAGCTGTACATCGCTGCACTTAGCAAATTTAAAGAACTCCTTAAAAACCTCAGCAGTCAGGTTAAACTTAGTGTGTTTTCCACACAATGTGCCGCTGCAATTCAGGAGGATCCAGCTATAGAAGATACTATCAAATTCCGGCAAGCTGCTGCCCCTTAAACAAAAGTGAACTGACCTAGGATCTGGGGAAGGTTTCACACTTAATCAGACTAAAGTTGTTCACGATCTGCATTGCTGTTTTTAAAGTTAGTACTGAGGTTGTTACACTTTAAAAAATATTTTTATATATTAAGCTATTATTGTTGTTTTATTTTTTTAAAAAGTTGTATTTTTGCACTGGTAAATTGTTGTTTACACTACAGCCAGTAGCTAACACTAATGCTAACTGGCGCTCAAGGTCGAGCAGACAGCGGCACTCAGCTCAGAGCACAGCCGAGCCCAGGACTCTGATAGTGGGGGACTCGATAATCAGAAACATTAGTAGCAGGGATACAACTACATGCTGCCTTCCACAAGCAACAACTTCTGATGTAAAAAGTGAACTTGAGAACATTCTGATGAAACATAAGACTGCAAATCGACTCATCATTCATGTGGGGAAAAATGATATTCATAAAGAGCAGTCAGAACTCCTTAAGAAGGATTTCAATGAACTTTTTGAAACACTTAAAAGACTGAAAGTTCAAACATTCATCAGTGGACCAATCCCAGCAAGAGGAACAAACAGGTTTTCACGGTTGCTTGGGCTTAATACATGGCTCCAAAAAACCTGCTATTTAAAAGGAGTGAACTTCATTGACAACTTCAATCTTTTCTGGAGTCAGAGGCAACTGTTTCAACAGGATGGGCTCCACCCAAACAAACTTGGCTCAAGAGTGCTAAAGGACAATATCTGCTTCTCCCTCAATCATCCTTCTGCAGTGTGTGCCAAACCAGGCCCGGATTGGCCATCTGGCAATTCTGGCACATGCCAGAAGGGCCGGTGTGATTTTCTATTGTTTTGGGCCGAGCTGACCACGTTGCTGCATCTTTATCGCAAAAAAGTTTTTACGCTCGCATGAGGAGGTTTTTCAGGCAATTCGAAAAAGGAATATTTCGCAAAACTGCAATGGAAACAGTTTTTGCGCATTTACAGTCACCTGAAGACGCGGTGTGTTTGGGGTCCGTGATATACGCAAATAGGCTAATAAATATCATCATTATTATAACAGTTATTAGGCTACATATTTAGAAGACGCTTTTATCCAAAAAAAGGAACAAAGCAATTCGTCAAATGTCATTCATAATGGTTAGACAATAATAATACAGGGCTAAGATTATCACAAATAAACACAAGATTTTGACGCATATCCAAGTGTTTGCTGAGCGCGCATGGCACGGAGGCGCGGCCGCGAACACTTGCTTTTTCATATCAACAGTAGAAACAACTTAAAATAGGCCTACTCTATAATTTCTGGTCATACAGAAAATAATAATACATTATTCGCCACTATGATTTTATTTGTGTAAACTCACAATAACAAGAAAACGTTGTGCTTTTGTAAAATAAAATAAAACAATCATGCGCGCTTTCATGATCTCCGTGAACTGGAGCGCGAGAACTGAAACAAAGCCTATGTAGGCTAAAGCTTGAAGTGTCCACTTTAAAACGAACAAATTCGAATCGAAAGCTAATACATTCTGATGATGTAATCCTTATGAAAGGTGTATTTCTCTCTAAAGGTGCATTCGCGCGGCGCGCCTCAGCGGAGATGGAGATATGTTTTTAGCCGACACTGATTTAGAAAACAATAGTTTATTAATAAACAATTAAAATGCCTCGTTATTTTTCAGACAGATTTATTATCATTAGCCTATAACTCACCTAAATCACCTTGTGGTTCCAGAGACATAAATATGGCTCTTCTCATTCAGCACTGCGGGAAAAATATAATTTCCAGGTTCTAATTTGCCCTTAGAAAACCATTAAAATCTAAAAAATTTTCGTATTAAGTTGTGAATATTTTAAATGTTTAATAAAGGGGCAAAAAGTCAAAGAAACATCTGAAATTTAGTCGATATATTATTATTTTTGCACAGCATTTGTGTAGGCTACAGTTCAAATTTTTAAAAAAATTGCTGGTTAACTTTGCATTTTAAATAAAAAAATCACCGTTCATTTTTCGTTTTGCAATACGGGTTAAAAAGGGAAAAACGAATGGACACAAATGTACACTGACCGTTTGGACAGAGTTCTTTATTAAATTCATAAAATAAACAATAATTAGGCTTCAGGAATACTGGATTCTAAACCTCAAAGAAATGCCACAATCAAGACCTCGGAGCAGAAATGAGAGAGAAACACCCAGAAACTCCTTAGCAGTATGCGTCTTTCCCTGCCATTAATGCTTGGATAACACACCACGTCTCATTCCATTAATAATAATAATAATGTCTAGTGTGGTGGTGGCTGATAGACCCGTTGCCATGATGTTTAAATGACTTATCGCGAGAGAAAAAAAAGGACGTTGTATCGCATAACATCAGTTAATGGAAACGCCGTCATTTCGCAATAGTCTTTTATCGACATTTAGAAAAAAATCGCAAAAGTTTTGCGCAAATCTGTAATGGAAACGCGCCTAAATTGCTGCCTTGTATGGTGTGTCTCAGTGGGAAAAATGTTCAGATTCTGGGGACGTTTTTTTAACGTCATCAATTAGTTGGGCCGGTGAAAACCACAAATGCCAGGGCCGAATTTTGGTCCCAGTCCGGCCCTGTGCCAAACCACTCAACCTGAATGGCACACACACACCTGGACACAGTATGAATGACCACAGGACTTCACTTCAGCACCTGAATGGACATGCGGTTGACACGTCACACAAGGACAATGATAACACCATGCAGCCACAACAGCTTCTGCTCACGGACACAATCTCAGCTGAGCCCCGCCCACAGAGCTCACCACAGACAGAATGTGACATATTAGAACTGCTCCAAGATTCAGCACCCAAGGACGACTTTCTGGAAAACAGCCAGGGAAACCAGGACAGCATATTACAGCCGATAACACCAGAGCAACAGCCCGTCTCACCAGACACATTTTCTCTATCTCCAGCATCTCCACTTCTGTGCTTCTCAGAGAAAATGGAAGAACTGGTGTTTGCTGGAACCAAACTATCCCACTCTTTTGCTGCAAGCCCCCAGATGTCAACCAAAAAGCGGCAGGCCCCGCAATCACCAAAGCCTGCGGGCCCAGCTCGCCCTCCCCCTCCTCCTGTGAGAGCTCTTCGGCCTCTACCACAGCGCCAGGGCCCACACCCTCCTCCATCGGCCCGAGGTCAACCAAAAACAACTGATACCAGCTCTCAGTGATATGTGTCGGGTCTCCGCTATGACAACAGTAACTTTCTTAAATGTTTACATAACAAGCGGGAACCCAGTGTGCCTGTATCTTCCTCTATTGCTGTTCGATTACATGATAGAAGGTCTAAGGCCTTCAAAAGCCGTACAGCAAACCCATCTAATCTGGTGCCTATTACACGCCAAACTAAGACTGCTGTGGGGACAAAAAGTAAGACTGTTAAGTTAGCACTTTTAAACATCCGCTCACTTAAAAATAAATCACTTCTAGTCAATGACTTAATAACCACATACAACCTGGATTTTATGTTTCTAAATGAAACTTGGCTAGAAGACAGCTGCAGTGCAACAGTCCTCAATGAAACATCTCCTCCTAACTTTACTTTTATGAGTGTCTGCAGAGCTGTAAGGAGAGGTGGAGGAGTAGCTGCTCTTTTTAAAGATGTCTATCAATGTAAGCAAACATCATTTGGTAACTACCCGTCTTTTGAATATCTGGGTATTGTGTTAAAAGGCGTTCCACGCATTTTACTTATTATTCTTTACAGGTCTCCAAAATACTCTTCAGCCTTTGCTGAGGACTTTACAGAACTGTTATCAACAATTTCCTCAGAGTTCGACTGTTTTGCTATTGCTGGTGATTTTAACATCCACATAGATAATACAGAAACCAATATGGCAAAAGAAATCAAAACTGTTTTAAAAACTTTTGACCTGATTCAGCATGTACACGGACCCACACACAATCGTGGACACACTCTAGATTTACTTATCAGTAAGGGTCTAAACATTTCATCGATTGTTATTAAGGATGTAGCACTGTCTGATCATTTCTGTATTTTCTTTGATATATTGATCTCTCCTGCCATTGAAGCTAGATCTGTGTCTGTCAAGAAGAGATGCATAAATGAGAACACTAGTGTACTATTTATGAAGGCTATATCTTCAACACCAAGCTTATCTGCTGACTCTGTTGATTTTCTCCTTGATTCTTTTAACTCAAAAATTAAAAGTGTAATTGATGATATTGCTCCTGTGAAAGTCAGGAAGAGTGGTAGACAAAAAGCACCTTGGAGAAACTCAACAGCAGTGCAAAATATGAAAAGACAATGCAGAAAAACAGAGCGCATGTGGCGGAAGACAAAACTTGTAGTCCATTATAACATCTACAAAGACACCATCCATGCTTTCAATATGGAACTAGGCAAAGCTAGACAGACTTTCTTCTCAAATATTATAAACAGCAACTTAAACAACACACGCACTCTTTTTGCTACTGTAGAGATACTGACAAACCCCCCAAGCCAGATTCCCAATGAATTGCTCTCAGACAGAAAGTGCAGTGAGTTTGCTTCGTTCTTCTCTGAGAAAATCAATAATATCAGAAAGGTGATCAGCACATCATTGAGTTGCGCTGGGGTCAGACAGATCAGACCACAACCTAAGAAAGCAGCTACTATGTCTCATTATGATTAAATTAATGGCAAAATTTTAGAAGAAACCGTACAGCACCTTAAAACATCAACCTGCGCCCTTGACGCACTTCCCACATCTTTCTTCAAAAGTGTGTTAAACTGTTTAGAAGCTGATCTCCTAGAAGTGGTAAATGCCTCACTTATCTCTGGGAATTTTCCAAACTCCCTGAAAACTGCAGTTGTCAAGCCCCTAGAGGTCTGCTACCCGACCCGAGCCCGACGGGTCCCGAAAAATGTGCGGGTTTCGGGTCGGGTTCGGGTTAATGTTAATGAACAGCCTCGGGTTCGGGTCGGGTTCGGGTTTAACTAAGAAAAACTAAATAGGCTATATAGTTTGCGTGCCGTGTGCTTTGCCTGCTTGCTGTGTTGTGGTGACCGGCACGCGCGAGAGAGAAAGTATAGGCTACGTCCGCAGATGTGCAATATGTGCATACAGGCTCTCTCTCTCAAATATAATGATATATAAATATAATTTTTTTAATTATTTGTTTTATTTTATCATATCATTTATATCACAAAACTGTTTTGCGCATGTGCTACCGCTCTCGTGCGCTATTTCAGTCACAATACAAACAGCCGACGACAACAAGCAAACCATGAGTCTGATAAAGCAAAAAATTACTTGGTAAGTTTTTTCTCTTACTGCTGTGCTGCCTGCTGATAGGGCCGCTGCGCCTACATGTATTTGTTTAATATGTCAAGCAATCATTAAATACAACATAGCATATTGCAAAAATGGTATTGCTGTGAGAAACAGAATGGACCTCGGGTTCGGGTCGGGTTCGGGCTTAATATGTAAATGTAATTGTCGGGTCGGGTCGGGTCGGGTTAAATGATCGCGGGTACGGGCCGGGTTCGGGCTTCAGTTTAAAGCCCGTGCAGACCTCTACAAGCCCCTCCTGAAAAAGAGCAATCTGGATAAGACCATATTAAGCAACTATAGACCGATCTCAAATCTTCCTTTCATAGGCAAGATCATTGAAAAAGTTGTCTTCAATCAGCTGAACAAATTCTTAATCTCGAATGGATACTTTGACAATTTTCAATCTGGTTTCAGATCGCATCACAGCACAGAGACAGCGCTCATAAAGATAATAAATGATATTCGCTTAAACACTGATAACGGCAAATTATCAGTGCTGGTACTACTCGACCTCAGTGCTGCATTTGACACTGTTGATCACGACATACTTCTTGACAGGCTGGAAAACGGGGTGGGGCTTTCTGGGATAGTCCTAAAATGGTTCAGGTCATACTTAGAAGGGAGAGGTTATTATGTGAGTATAGGAGACCATAAGTCTGAGTGGACATCCATGACATGTGGAGTCCCTCAAGGCTCAATTCTTGCGCCACTCCTATTCAACCTGTATATGCTCCCAATGAGCCAAATAATGAGAAAGAACCAAATCTCTTACCACAGCTATGCAGACGACACACAGATCTACTTATCCCTATCGCCTACCCAGCTAGCAAAAATTGTGCGGGCCGAGAGCGGCCCGATTAAGGCTAAAACACTCGGCCGATCCTCGGCATGAATCTAGGTCCGATTGCTCTGCGAGCACTCGGTTTTAACGCGGTCTGATTAAGGCTTAAACACTCGGCCGAGCGCTCGGTTTTAATGCGGCCCGATTGCGGAACCCCGAGTGAGAGGACGTAACGCTCCCCTCCAATCCCGTTCCTTGTTTTGGCTTATTTAAACTATTGATTTTTCATTCATGTCAGGTTAATACTAAAATAGCTGAGCAGCCGTTATTTATGCAAGATAAACTTAAATAAAACAGCACAAGGAAGACAGGTTTCATGTTTAATGCATTTTTTTATTGGACCACACTTCTCTCCCCTCTGATGAATGAAGGACACTACTTAAATTAACAAAGTCAGCTCATCACACACACGTCTGGTTCGCTATCTTTGTGGGGACTCTCCATAGGCATAATGATTTTTATACTATACAAAATGTATATTCTGTCCCCTTACACTAACCCTACCCCTAAACCAACCCATCACAGGAGACATTCTGCATTTTTACATTTTCAAAAAACATTACTTAGTATGATTTAAAAGCTGTTTTCCTCATGGGGACCGCTGGCTGGTCCCCACAATGTAGGTGATCTCAGGTTTTACTATACTTGTGGGGACATTTGGTCCCCATGTAATATAAACAAGGGCACACACACATTAATAACAGATATTGAAATATAACAGCATTAATGTAAAATCAAGGAGTTCAAAATACTAATTTCCAATATCAAATTTGTAACTTTAAAACATTTAATCCCACTGCGTTTTTGAGGTCTATGTTGTCTGCCTGTTCGCCCTCTGGCTTCGGCCACCATCCCTATCAGAGGCTGCAGCCACCTGGTGATGAGGAGCTCTATTTCCTTTTCTGTAGAGTCTTTGGTCAGGGCATTCCGGCGGACTGCATCTGAGAAAAACACAAGATAGGAGAGGGCAGCATGACCATGTGATGTTACTCTGCAACCACCAAAACTTAATTTGGATGCAAGGCTCTCCTCTACACTTACATTTCTTTTTAATTTAAAAAGTTTAGGAGCACAGTCAAACATTTAGGAGCACCTGATGTGACCTGATCTGAAAAATGACAAATTAACCTTCCCATTATAAGGTGATTTATATTTGACGGGTTCGTACAGACTCTGTCATTATGAAATTCCAGGACTTTCAAGGACGTAAAGCACTACTGTTTTGGATTTCACGGACTTCAATCAGCACTTATCAAACAATATCTTATTTTATTTATTTTATTTTTTTACTCAAATTACATATGGTATCTGATGTTTCACTTCATAGAGATCAATCCATTGACCAGCGCTGTCAGGCATGGGAAATTTGCCTGGCTGCGCCCTCCTACGCACTTCCGCTCAATTTCATTTTCCTTCAGTACTACGTCTGGGACTGCTGTATATTCTTAGGTTTCCAGAAATCAATTTTTTGTAGGACCAATCAGCGAACAGAGGGAGTGGCTGAGAACGATGATGGTTGACAAATGAAACTTTTGAGGAAAAATACAATACGGAGATGTTACATACAGCACAATTTTTAAGAAACAAACATCAAAATTCAAGACCTTTTAAAGTCTTTTTAAGGTATTATTTCCAAATTAATAAATTCAATGCTTTTAAGGCTTTTTAAGGCCCCGCGAGAACCCTGTTAGTTATTTAAGGAATATAGCATGAGTGAGAGTGGGGACTGACTTTTAGGAATGATCTGATTAATGTATAAATTAACTCACCAGATTTTTCCTCTCCTCTGGATTCTTTAATGTCTCCTCCAAACATTGTAGCTCCTCAATAGTTGAAAGTGGCGGGAGCCCAAAATGTGTTGGGTCTGGCGTGAAGTCTGGAACTCCTTGACTGCTGGAGATTTTTTGGAAATGCACCAGGATGAGCAACTGCTGCTCTGATAGAATCGAGCTGAATGAGGATCTCCTTGGCAATTGCTGTAAGACAAGAAAAAGCAGGCATAGCAGATTAGTAGCAAAACATTATATGTAGATATGTCAGAGTAAACCGAGAAAGATCACTTTGTAGAATTCCTACCTGTAGGCACAGCCTCTCGAGAAGACCTGTTCTGTGTGTCATGTACTTGTGGGGTGTTCTAAAATAAAAAAGCCACAAATATGTTACAAGACATGTAAATTTACATTACAGTAAGATATTGCACGTTGTGCATTGGAAGCACTTATTTTAACAGATATCTGTTTTGTATAGCTAACTCTGTAAAACAGAAAGCAAACTTTTATATATATATATATATTTTATTCATTTTTACAGAAGTTGTAACGTTAGCATATTCCTTTTGTAAAGCTACAGAACATGTTTGATTCATCAATGTTTTGTAAGTTTGAGCCATGTGTTTATTAAGGTCTGAAATAAAACTGAAAACTGAAAAAAATATTCCCAGCACTTTCTGTGATGTAGTATGCTTGCTTAGCATAGGAAGTAATAAGAAATTACTCTTTACATTAAGGGAGATTAAGTGAGAACAGGGTGTTTGGGGAATCACTTTTTTCATCGCATACAATTGCATAAATATTCCACATATTCCGTCGCATTTTTTAAGAAAACGTGCCGCATAATTAAGGATTTTTGCCCGCAACAAATCACAAAAAAAACTCTGCATTTTTCTGGAAGGACAGGTTAAATGTTACTATAGTGCATACGTTACTTCAGTTTGCACCATAAAACTACAACTATAGGCCAATTCACACCGCACAGACAAACGCCAGCAAACATGTTATGAAAAATAAGCCAACAGCCACCGACAAATTCGAGCACCCACGGAAAAACACGAGATATTGCCCATTCATTTTAACCACTACAAGTAAAAGATTGCAGCTTTCAGACACGACTTTCTTCTCGATATTGTTAAATGTCGAAAGTGCATCTGTTACAGGCCCCGCGCAAAAGGCCATTAAATGCATTTCACCACCACGTCATGTCACAGCGTTCACAAAATGGCGTACGGTCTGCACATATTCAATATCTTCACAACCCAGAACATTAATACACAAAATATTTGCAGCATGAACATACATCGGAATTACAGGACTCGTCTGCATATTAAGTTTTTATCATACCTGTAAAAACAGGAGCAAACGTGTCAGAGTAAGCATACTGCGAGGGCGCCGGCGCATTACTGCTCCTCTATAAGAGTCCTCAGTTCATTTTCATAATAAGAGTCCCGATCTCACTCAGCAACAGACAATGACCCAGCTTTCAGCATGACTTATACCAAAGTCTCACATCATTCCTCTAATTACAATTTACATAAGTAAAATAAACATTTTCTTACAGGATCAAAATGTGTATACTTTTTGACAATGTTGCCAGTCTGTGCGGTGGGCCTTAATCCAGCTAAAATTTTGTTCCACTTTATTTTCTTCCACAGATCAAAGACTGTGCTCGTAAATATTATTCACGTAAATTGCATTCAATAAAAATGGCGTCTAATGTACTAATTCTGGCTGCAAAGAAGAGCTAACAGCCCAGCTAACGTTAGTCAATGTTAGCTTCGTTCGCGCCATAAAAATCAGAGCCACTTTCATATTAACCTAACTTGCACTACTTAGACATGGTAAACAATTATTGTCCTAATTAATACTTCTTAACTGAATTCTGAATTCTTTCTTTTCGTTTCATCTGGAGGGAAGCATGTCAAAGGACCACGAACAAAGTTTAAACGGATCGATAATAATCAACATTTAATCAGCAACAGTTCGAAATGTAGAGTTAATATAAGAAGTTAAGGGAACTCGATTGAACCTATGCTCGGCGTGAAATGTTGATGCTTGAAATTGAACACAAGACTTACCTCAATAGTTCACCGTAATGGCGCAGAATCGAGAAGGGGTGATTCCAGACCAGGCGTGGAGTTTTATTTCACCCAAAGTTGTGCACACGTCACTCCAGTGATGAGCTGAGCATGCGTGCTGGCGCTTGCTGCAGTAACTAACCGTTGAAATCGGCTTCATACTGGTAAACGGGTCTGAGCCGACCGAGCGCCCAGAGTTTACAGCCGTCGACCGCTGTCAATGGTGGTAAATATTTGAAATAGGCAATAAAATGAAGTGACTTTGCCTAATTGCGGTTGCCACTACTCAGCCAATGCCGCGACTGCGATCACCATGACTGCTGTGCGAGTGATGTCACCTAGCGCGCATGCATGTTTAAAATACATAAAGTAAAGAATGATCTTCATGACAACTAAATATTTTTGCTATGGTTATAAATATTAAAGAATGCTCTGTGTAAAACGACACTATTATTATTATTATTATTACTGCAAAAAATATTAATATTTTGTTTTGGACAAGCATCAGATACGGTCAGGAATTTACGTAAATTTTAAAATAATTTTTATGTTAATTATTGCTTCATTAAAACCATCATTGATTTAATCTGAGTCATTTCCAGAAGTGGTCCAGATCATACAGGCAGAGCCGGGTTACCAGTTATGGTGAACATGAATCGGCCCAGTGCTTTACAGCCGTAACAAAAATGCATGTGCAAGAGCGAGCTGCGGGCCACACTCGGCCCGGTTAACACACGCCGATGCCGAGTCTGAGCCGCAGGCGCCTCGGGCAGCCGAGCTCGGGCCGATTATACATGCTATCTGGGTTGCTAACTCCATCCTGCACAGGTTGCGCAAAGGCGCAAATCGATTGGGCTCGAGTTCTACCAGGTTTTGGAAGAACACCTCGAAATGGGCACCTTTTCATATGTTTCCAAAGAAATCTTTTTTTGAAAAGTCCTTGGCAATTTGCACAATGTAAGAATTTATTTGGATTGACATTTGGAGAACTCGCTTGTTTACATGGAACAATGACACCTTTTCCCTTTCTAATGACATCTACATTGTGTGCTCTGTCCCCCTGTTTCCTTAGTATAGTCAGTTGGAGCTTTCTGTGAAATGGCCTTAGCGACTTCAGATTGATCTTTATGAACGAGTTCCAGATGCCTGGCAATTTTGGATTGTGGTTTCTCACAAAAGAGACAGTAATGTTTTTTGGTGTATCTTCTAGATCCATCGTCAGTCTTTTGACTGTGCATGACTAAGTAAAGTTAAGGAGCTTTTCCCAGATGTGTCAGATTCAGAGTTCCGGTTTCTAGGTCCCTTGTATGTTTTTCTTGTTCCATCTGTAACAGCAGGACTGGCCATGGTGGCAGCATTTTTCTTTAATATACTGCCTCCATCTGAGCTGGTCTCACTTTCACAATCTGAACCTGGCACATATTCATCCTCTGTTATTTCCATGCTGCTTAGTGAGTCTTCAGAATCATATCCAAGCATTTGTTTTTTAAACTGAAATTAATCAGAATTCAGCAAATTTCCTAAATAAAAGGTCTGTGTCACTGAAACAGAACTACAATATCTCCCAATGTCTGTAGAATAAAAGTATTTCCTTCTAACATCCACAAAAAAATACCTTATATTTTAAACTGCTAAAAAAAAATGTAAAAGCAAGCATTTGTTACATGCACGCAATTACTCTAGTTTAATATCTAATTGCATGACTACATGCAAAATTAAATGCAAGTTATCAAGTATGAATGGGTCTAAAGCAGGGATAGGCAACTTCGGTCCTGGAGGGCCACTGTCCTGCAGAGTTTAGCTTCAGCCCTGATAAAAACCTCACCTGCCTGTATCTATCTAATCCTGAAAACATTGATTGCCTTGTGCAGGTGTGTTTAATTAGGGTTGGAGCTAAACTCTGCAGGACAGTGGCCCCCCAGGACCGAAGTTGCCTATCCCTGGTCTAAAGTATCAAACAAACATTGGAAGGGTTGCCTTTTAAACTGTTACGAAAATCAGTCAAGATAAAATTAACAAATTCTTCAAACTTTTATGAACTGTGGCCATCATCTATACTTTCTTACTTTGGGATTGGAGTGGGACACATTCCCATCTTCTGCAGAGCTGGAATCTGTGTCCATGTTGTTTTGGAAGGCAACCTGTAATCAGTAAAACATGACAAATATAAAAGTATTGAGAATTCTACACAAATTATATTATCATGCATATAATGCAATCCCCACTTAGACAAGGTGTCCCCATAAAGACAGTTAAAATACAGATCAATGTCCCCAGAAGGTATCATGCATACAATGCAATCCACCCTTAAACAAGGTGTCCCCATAAAGACAGTTAAAATACAGGTCAATGTCCCCAGAAGGTATCAAATAACATCACACATCGCTTGTTCGTTCTATCCTCAATTTATACATGAGCACAACAGCAAAAATAATACCCTCTACAATTTCATGTTGGCTGATCGTGAGTTGGGGCAATTTCTTGTATAATGCACTCTCATCATGACATTTCAAAAAAATAATCTTACTGTGGTTTTGTCTCTTGCAAAGAGATCATTAGAGACATATTGGTTTAACGTTTATACATTATACCTGTTGTATGCAGAGCAGTACACAATCAAAATATTTCTTGGTGAGTCGAATACCCTTTTAAACCCTGTCACAGTTAAATGTGATCTTCAGACCACAAACTTTCAAGAATAGTGACTTAAAAGGTAGATATTTATGTAACCCTAATTGACAGACTTAGGCAAGTAATTAATGTTGTAACTTACAAATACACTCTCTGTTCTTTCCAGTGGTGGTACACATTCGCTGGTTGAAGGAGATGCATGGTCAATTTCTGACCATACCTGCAATAAAAAATAATTATCATTTGAGGCTATGAAATTACAAAACAGATTAGGCACTTTATTGAGACTGAATAACAGTCTTACAAAACAAAAACAAGGGGAAACAAAGATTTTCCTTTTGCTAGAGTGACATGTGACACAGAAATTCAAATCCGGGAACCAGTTAACACATCTACAGTGTGCTCTGTAAGTATTGGGGCCAACACATATTTTATTGTTTTTGCTCTGTACACAAGCACAGTGGATTTGAAATAAAGACCTGAGGTTATTACCAACTTCTGTTTAGAGAATGTTTCTATCCATCTTCTATGGACAGTGTATGAGGGTAGCCATTTAAATACATGGTCTCCAAATTTAAGCGGACAAAGTGATTAGACAAACAATATTTTAGGAGTTATAATGGTTTTTACTGACGGATGTACCCAATGAACTATATAGGAAAACTGCTGTGGTGCACCTTATAGTTAGCAAAAAACAGTAGCAGGATCATAATAGTTTTTAGTTGTATAAATATTCAAAAATTATATCAGCAAGAAATTACATATCAGTTCCAATGGTTATCCTTAAGAGGACTAGGATTCCATCCTCACTAAGCCAAAGTGTCCCCATAAGGACAGTTAAAATACAGGTCAATGTCCCCAAAAGCTATCATAAATACTCATTACTACCTATTAGGTTAAAGTGCCAACCAAACTTTCAGGTTTGTTTAGAGGGTGTTTGTATCCATCGTTTGTGGTAAGTTGTTTAAAATGTAGAAACCGATATAATTATATAACAATTTGTCAAACATTGTTGCTGGGAAAAAATTATTACTACAATATAATGTATACTGTGCAGCTCTGAAACTAAATGGTTATAAAAAAAAAACTGTTTTATTACTTGTGTGTCTGTTGGTGAGGGTATCACAGAATCTTCTGCTGGTTGAGCAGTGTTGAGCATGTTACTTAAAAAAAGTAATTAGTTATAGTTACTAGTTACTTCTCACAAATAGTAACTGAGTTAGTAACTGAGTTACATCATTATAAAAGTAACTAATTACCAGAGAAAGTAACTATTGCGTTACTTAAAAAAAAAAAAAATCAAATAGGCCTATGTCAAATAGTTTGGATGCCCCCAGTATTAAATATGTTAAATTAATGAAATGGACACTTAGTGTAGATTAGTGTTCAATGTTTTATAATAATAATTTATTCTATTTTAATGTTGCTGTGGGACAATGTGAGAGACGCCTATTAAATTCAATATATTATTCTAAATATTAGCATTACTATAGTAGAACAATAAAACATTATAGATGGTTTATACTTAATATCGCACAGACCCCAACTGGCCAACAAATAAGTTTAAAAATAAATTATGCTTCTTAAGAAATGTACCAAAAATGAATAAATACTAATAAAAAATATACATACTCTTTGTGCATATTAAAATGATAAAACTGTTACACAACTTCACAACTAGTAGACATACTGTAGCCTAAGTATTTTCATCCTAACAAAAGTAAACAGTTTAACAAGTGCTCTCTCAATATAATACTGAACAATTTACCAAAAAAATATATAATACTAAAATATAATATTTTGGGGGTTTATTTTTATAACCTATAGCGAACGTCATCATCAGAGATTATTTAAGCCAAATTCTAGACATGTTTGCCGCACGTGTTTACAACCGGTCAAACAAAGATGTTTTCTGTGAATGTTCCCTGCAGGTTATTTTCGGGTTTATTTTATAACCTAAACAGAACGTTCCCTGAAGGTAATTTTTTAGATTTTATTTGTATAACCATGTAAATTAATTAACGTTGCAGATATGTGTCATTTATTTATAAACAAACTATATAATGCTCGGACATCCTCGGTCTCTCTTGCGCAACTGTTGAGCGCGCTCTCGGACACATTCGGTCTTTCTCGCACATTGAGCGCGCTCGCGCCGTTCATTTCGCTTTTGTCCACTCCGGCGCCTCATAAACACACACACACCAGAGAAAAAAACTTTGCAGGTCCTATGGCGGAGAGAGAGCCTACTCGGATGAAAACCGATTCAGTGAGTTCAATTATAGTAACGCCACATTTTTTTTGCCAGTAACGGTAACTGCGTTGTAACGGGGGAAACAGTAATTCGTTTGATTACTCGTTACTGAAAAAGATAACGCCGTTAGTAACGCCGTTTATTTATAACGCCGTTATTCCCATCACTGTGGTTGAGTGACTGGATGCGATTCTGGGCCCAGCTAAAAGTCAAATAAAAAATGCAATGCTACAGAAAGAGTGTAGAATGATTTTTTAACTAAAGTACATACAATTATAAAATCACTGTTGTTCCCTATCCCTTATGCCTATTAATTACAAACAGTAATGTTTAAAATGTTTTCCATCAAATATATAAATAGCAGTAGGTAAATCTTATTTTCAATTCATGCAAATCCTGGTTTACCTTAGCCTGGGTGTTCCCAGGCTGCCTTGCGCGCGATTTGATTCACGCTGCTAAGGCAGCCTGGACACCATGGACTAAATTTTCCCCTGAAAAAGGGAACCAATCACAGAACGGGGAGGGATCAGCAAGACAATGACGACATCTATGCGACACATCGAAGAAGTTTCTATGGATCCAATGGCTCGTTTCCACTGAGGCGTACGGTACGGTACAGTACGGGTCGGGTCGGTACAGCATGATCCGGCTAGCGTTTCCACTGCCAACAGTACCCTTACTTGATAGGCGTGGTGTTTGAAAGAAGCGATCGACGTCATTTTCGCGTGAAGAAAGCGACATAGTAAACAACAATGGATGACAGACAGCAGATCTTGTTCTTGCTTCTCGGCATGTTTGTCACAAGAAACAAGCGCCGGCATTAGGCGTTTCTCAATACCAAGTAGCCACGCAAAGTCCGACTCAGGAGAATGATCCCGAGGACGCGAGTCCAGTAATGGAAAAGCGCGTTCTTGAATGCGCCACTCAGCTCGCTCTGCTACTCCGGTTATGTACATTTTAGGCAACAATAAAACGAAATATGTTATAAAACACCACTCTGCTTCTTTTCGATTTAATTTAAATACATTTTAAACATTATAAGCACACAAATGTGGTTCAGGCAACGCATAGCCTATTGATTATATTCACTGCATGTATGTAACGTTATATTTATAACAAAACTAAATATAAAACACAACCCTGCCTCTTTTCGTTTAAATGTAAAAATATTAAACATATTCCAGGCAATGTATTGCATATTGCATTGGTACAAATGTTGCAATAAACAACCTTACAGATGATCTTGTAATAAAATAAAAAAATGACAAAAACCTAACTATTTTTGTTGAATTTCAGTTTTATCAATAATAGCCATTATAAAAGTAAAAGGTTCAAAAAGATGTACAGTAAAGCTTTAATAACAAAGCAAACAATTCAGTCAAATATACAAATTCAGCGCTCAAATATATGAAACTTCACCAAGCCTTCTGCCAAAACTATTGGCCAGGGAACGAATTATAGATTCACAAGACCAAAGATCGCCTGTTAGGTCTGTACAAGACGAATTATATCTCATGTTTAACCACTACAGAGACGTCAGAGTCAGCGGCAAACATCAGAATGACTAGCCGGGGAAAGGTTGTTCCAGGCGGGGTGCACGAGCGCCGAGCGTCCGGTGATTGCTTGGAATGGATCTTCAAATTTTCATAAATCTAAAAATAAACCACAGATTTGAGCTTTAAAAAACTACTTTCTCGCCTGAAAAACTCTTAAAACTACATTTCGTGACACAATAACAGTAGTATTATATTTCAACTGTATGCTTCTAATGCCCTTGTAGCACGCGCAAGTGACGATACTCTGTCAACCAATCACCGTTCTGCAGTGAGTCTAGCTCCACCTTTTAGTACCGTACCACTGTGCTAGGTACCCCAACGGAAGGGTACCCAAAAAGTGGTACAGTAAGGTTCGGCTTTTTGGTACCATTCACAACTTTTGACAGTGGAAACGCAAATAATTGCGTACCGAACCGAACTGTACCGTACCGTACCACTCAGTGGAAACGAGCCACAAGATGGCATCAGACGCGAAATTACCTTTCGATGCAGCTTTAGATAGTGTTTTAAGTAGTTTAGAACGCAAGTTAGTTTTGAAAAAAGAGCAACTGTTAAACAATTTCATAAGCAAGAGCATTTGATAGACATTGGTAGCGCCCAATAAACGGCTCTGGGCATTCGTAAACCACGCCTCAAATACGAGAAAATGAACCGCTGGTTCCCAGACCAAGTCTCGAATGAGAATTGGTCTGACGTTAGCCAGGCTAGGTTTACCTGCTACATTTTGTAGAACAGAAAATATTTTACCTAAGTTCTGTCAACGTACAATTCACGAGTTCACATCTACATATAATTATTATGGTAAAGGTTATGCGTACTTGGCGTGCTGTCCGGGTGGAGGGCTCCGAGCTCGGAATTCTGCCCGAACCCAGAGTACTCCCCCCGTTGGTAAGAGTAGATGGAACTAGAGATGGAACTAAAAGTGAGGAGATGGGGTGGAGGTGGGATGCTGATAAACTGTCAAGGAACAGAGGATGGTTCTGCTGTTATTTATCTTGTCCTGAGTTGATTACTGATTGATCTCCACTTGTGCTGATTGGGTTAATTATCTGCACCTGCTCCTCCCGAACCTTGTTAATAAAACATCATTTCACGAGTTCACATCTACATATAATTATTATGGTAAAGGTTATGCGTACTTGGCGTGCTGTCCGGGTGGAGGGCTCCGAGCTCGGAATTCTGCCCGAACCCAGAGTACTCCCCCCAAAAAGCATGGAGAGCAAAGGACAGCCGCCAGACTATAGACCCCCCAAAGACGCAGGGAATTTGGCAGGCTGGCTTTCAATAAGCTTGATCTCTTGACCGGGATATCTCTAGGTGTTAACTGGTGAGTCCCGTCGACCGATGGACAGGGAGTGGCAGGATTTGACAAAAACGGCTGACCGGGAGGGCCCGCGTAGCTTCAGACTTGGGTGACTCAAAAGGCGTCAGGAAATTCGGTTCTACCGGCCGCCTGCGAGGTGGAATGAATTTGACTATGCTGGCTGGGCGGGAAGATAGATATGTGTCAATTCCACTGAAAACCAATACTCGCTGGACAGAAAAAAGGAGGATACGTGCTGACCGCTTGAGAGACCGACTCGCTGGACGGAGGAATGGAAAGATAGATACGTGCTGTGTCCGCCGGGAGACAAATGCTCGCTGGACGAGAGAAAGTTACGGATAAGTACATAGTGCGTCCGCTGGGAGACCAAATGCTCGCTGGACGGGAGAGATTTAGAGAAAGTACATAGTATGTCCGCTGGGAGACTGATGCTCGCTGGACGGGAGAGTGATAGAGGTAAGTATGTAGTACGTCCGCTGGGAGACTGTACTTATCTCCAAAACTCTAGTCCAGCGAGCATCAGTCTCCCAGCGGACGTACTACATACTTACCTCTATCACTCTCCCGTCCAGCGAGCATCAGTCTCCCAGCGGACATACTATGTACTTTCTCTAAATCTCTCCCGTCCAGCGAGCACTGGTCTCCCAGCGGACGTACTATGTACTTTTCTCTAAAATATCTCCCGTCCAGCGAGCACTGGTCTCCCAGCGGACGTACTATGTACTTATCTCCAAAACTCTAGTCCAGCGAGCATCATAGTACGTCCGCTGGGAGACCAGTGCTCGCTGGACGGGAGAGATTTAGAGAAAGTACATAGTATGTCCGCTGGGAGACTGATGCTCGCTGGACGGGAGAGTGATAGAGGTAAGTATGTAGTACGTCCGCTGGGAGACTGAAGCTCGCTGGACTAGAGAGTTTGGAGATAAGTACATGGTACGTCCGCTGGGAGACTGATGCTCGCTGGACTAGAGAGTTTGGAGATAAGTACATGGTATGTCCGCTGGGAGACCGATGCTCGCTGGACGGGAGAGTGATAGAGATAAGTATGAAGTACGTCCGCTGGGAGACTGATACTCGCTGGACGGAAAAAGTTAGAGGAGAGTGCATAGTACGACCGCTGGGAGACCGATGCTCGCTGGACGGGAGATTTTTTTTTTTTTTTTAATCAATGAGGGTTTGGTGTGCTTTTTTAATGTGGAACTGGTTGGTCCTTATGTAAGTTTGAAAGGCATCTGAGGACCATCTTCCGAGGGCTTGGATCTGCTGTTGAGAGAGACCTTTTTGAGCTGCGGAGGTTGCTGCCCCGATACGGAAGGAGTGGCTTGATAAGTTTTTGGCTGCGATGCCTGACTGTTGGAGAACTAGTTTGAGGTGGCTCTGGAACCAGAAGCGTGTTACGGGTTTGTTGGAGTCATCTATGAACAGGGGTTCGAGATGGGATTTGACCTGAGAAGTTCTCCATTGAAGATATGCCAAAACAGACTGGTATGGTTGGATTGGTGATGCGAGGTTGAAAATGTAAATGAAATGACCTTTCCTAGTTTGATCTGTTTTGCTTTGTTTGATCAAAAATGAGATTGTTTCGCTATCTAGAACTGATAGATCTGAGATGGTGGGGTGGATTGATGGGTCGAATTTGGAAGTGATAGCGATTTCGGAACATCTGAGAAAACCGAAAAAAGCTAAAATGAACATGGCGTCTAGTGTGCGGGCAGTATTGAGGGACTGAAAGCCTGTGCGGAGGGTGTAAATACATTTAGTGAGAATATCTAATGTTAAGGGTTGTCTGGTGTCGGGACGGGTTGGCTGGGATCGTTGAATCCCTTTGATCAGAAGGGAGGTTTGGGAATTCTTTATCTCCGGGGAGGGGGCGCCGTACATCAATTTGTGGAAGAACTGAATGCCGCTCAGGTAACCTTTGATGGACCCGACTTGGAGGCCCTTGATGTTGTGAAGGTATGAGATAAATGAAGTGATTGAAATAAGAGAAAAATCTGGAAATAATATCTTATAAGATAAGTGAAAGGCTTTGAAACATCTCCAAGCCGTCACGTAAGACTGGAGGGTTCTAGGAGAGACTGCTTGGAGGATGGTGTCAAGTGATGCGTCAAGGAGGGCTTTTAACGGGTGAGTTACGGGAATATTAGTTCTGAAAATGGAGGAACAGGAGTTGGGAGTTGGTCCGCCTCTGGAGCCAGCTTCCTGAATTTCTGAAACAGAAAACGAGACAGAGAGTCAGCGATTTGGTTTTCTGACCCGGGAACGTGTTTAGCGATAATGATGAATTGGTCGCACGCTGAAATCCAGGTGAGGCGCCTTAAAAGAGGCATCATGGCGGGTGAATGAGAACGGCCTTTGTTAATGCAATGCACTGTTGCATCATTGTCACAATGCACTAATATGCTGCTAGCGGACCATTCTTTCCCCCACAGAAACGCTGCTACCACTATAGCAGGGGTGGGGAACCTTTTTTCTATCAAGGGCCATTTACAATTTTTTAACATTCTTTAAGGGCCATAATGAGGTTCAGTGTTTGGAAGGAAGAAGAGAGGGTCGGCGTGACTGGGACTCGTACGTTTTATTCAGAGGTGTAGTGGTAAAAAAAGAGGTGGGTAAACTATAAATTCTGGTGGACCACGACATGGTCACCCGGTAAGGTGGGCCACTGCCTACCGGTGTATGTGTTTCCTGATGACATTGCCAGGGCTCGACATTAAGCCTTTCATACGCTTGTCAAAAAAGTTTCTCGTCCGAATTTTTTTTTTTTTGTTAATTTATTCTGAAACAATATTCTCATCAGTGTTCAATTAGCTTTGATATTTAAATCGGCATATTGTAATATTTGCACCTTTAAAGGGCATCCCCTCCCCCAATATTATTAAATGTAGCCTATGCTTCATCTTTCATTTTAAATTCCTAAATTTGATCAATAAATTAAATTATTTCGAATAATAAGACACTATAGGGCTGATCAAATTAAATCATTTACACTGAAAAATTACAATTGCATAAAATAATGTCATGAAATACCGTAGATTTAAATTTACAAATAAGAAACATTGGAAAGAATGATCTACTTTTAAACATAACACGAAACCGCCAGTAGGTGGCGGCAGGCGACCGTCTTAATGAGTGAGTCATTGATTCATTCATGATTCAAACGATTTGTTCAAACAGCTGATTCATTCAAGAATGAGACAGATGTTTATGAATGGGTCATTGAATCTTTGACTCAATCGATTCGTTCAAAATGCTGAATCATTCAGTAATGAAAACAGGTTGAGTGTTCCTGTGAGATGCGCTGTGGTTCTGCTGTGATTTTTGTTTGGAACTATTTTCGCTGCTGAAACAGAACAAAAACAGCCAATATTGCATCTAAAATGTAAGTGACTTAATTTTAACTGTTTATTGAACTGTTGTATGAAATCAATGTCACATTTTCAATCGTGATGGTGTTCATGAAAAATAATTGAGGTTGCTTAACATATGTTAAAAATATAAAAACTCCACATTTAGATTTTTTATAGGCAGTATGTTGTTAACTGAGTGTGTGTGTGCGATTTAGTGTAGATTTCTCCTCGAGAGGCTGCGCGAGCGTCAACAGCGCAACCTCACCGTCAGTAATAGCAACAACACTGACAGTAATGCAGCGCAATATGAAGAGTTCGTCTTAGGTTTAACAACCTATGAACTAATAATTAACAATATGAAACTAAAACGACATAAGCTTAATTTATAGCTATTTAGAGGTGGATAAAAGCACAAAAACCGGGAACCGGCAAACGTTTAAACCACTTTAATACATTAATACGCAAATGACAAAACGAAAGTAAAAGCAGTAGCTCCTCGTGGACGACGACCACACACACATAAAGTAAAGTCCATGCCTGGTCCTCCGCTGTCTTCGTTCCGATCATTTTACGCGCCCCGAAGCTGATCAGTGACAAACTTGAAACCGGTGCGGGGCGCGGTGAGAAACTTGAAACCGGTGCGGCGCGCGCGCACCCGAAGCTCATCCGTGAGAAACTGAAACCGGTGCGCAGGTGACTCGCGCTACTGGCCTTGCCCTGCTTGCCGCTTTCCCTATTTTGTGTTTTCTGTCACAGGAAAAGTAATGGCTGAGATTTTTGGTTCTGAAGTTCTTTTTTTTTTTTTTGGGAGGATTTGACTCGCGGGCCGCATCAAACTGTTTTGCGGGCCGGTTACGGCCCGGGGGCCGGACGTTCCCCACCCCTGCACTATAGGGTAAAGCTCGAAAAGAGCTGAGGACTGGGGCATGTCCTGTACCTGCGGTGGCCAAGGAGCCGCAAACCAACGGCCTTGGTAAAATCCTCCGAAACCGATTGAGGGGGCGGCGTCTGTAAACAGTTGGATATTGACGGGGGACGAGACGAGATGACTATAGAAAAATGATAGGCCGTTCCATTGGTTTAGGAATGTTAACCATAATCTAAGTTCTTCACGACATGCTTGAGTTAGGGAAATGGGGTCCTCTAGCGCGTGGACGGAGGATGCGAGCGAGAGGAGGTGCGATATAAATGAGCGTCCTTGCGGAATGATGCGCATAGCAAAATTTAAGTGGCCGAGCAGGGATAATAATTCGCGTTTGGAATGGTTCGGGTTGTCAAGGAAGTTAGATGAGACAAGAATAATTCGATCGATTTTCTCTTTAGGCAGGGATGCTTGGAATTTGACTGAATCCAAGTTAATTCCGAGGAACTCAATGAATGTGGCTGGACCCATCGTTTTCTCGTGTGCAATAGGGATTCCGAGTTCGGAAAAAACTTTTTGGACTGTGAGAAAATGCGCGGCTGGGATAGCTTCGGGAGGCGACATTATTAAAAAGTCGTCTAGCAGGTGGATGAGGTGGGGAATGGCGTAATTGTTGGACAAAATCCAGCAAATGGCTTCTGATAGCATGTCGAATATTTTTGGGCTGCTTTTGCATCCGAAAGTTAAACGCACAGCGAAATAGTATTTCCCGCGCCAGCGTACTCCAAAAATGTGCCATGAATCTGGATGGATAGGCATTACTTTGAAGGCAGAAGTAATGTCGATTTTTGCAAGCCAAGCGCCCCTACCTGCGATTTTAATCATGTCGATTGCTTGATCTATGTCGTGGTATTTGAGCGAAAATTCATTGAGTGGAATTAAGCTGTTGATGCTTGGGAAAGGAGAATTATGCGGGGCTGATAGGTCAATTATTAGACGTTTTTTACCAGAAAATGTCCTAGTAGCTACTCCGATGGGACTGATACGAAATGTGCTAAAAGGGGGATTGTCGAACGGACCGATCATGAAACCTGATTCGACTTCTTTTTTGATCAGGTTGTCGACGACTTCCGGTTCTGCAAGGGCGGACTGGAGATTATTACAGATAGTGTTCTGTGAGAGCGGGCATTCTACGCCAGGTTTAAAGCCATTTTCGAGGCCTGACAGAAGGTATTCGGTAAATTCGGCGTCCGGATGATGAGCTAGTTCGAAGTGCATGCGTGAAATATTTACAGGAGTCGATAAGTAATTTTTAGATTTTTTATTTGCGGATTTATACACGGGGCACACGAGGCGGGCATGGGCTCCACCACAGAAATTGCAAATGTGCAGGTACCGGCAGCGCGGTCTGACACATTTACCAGCATTAAAGTTGTTGCAGGGCTGCCTACTGTCGTCGAAGGAGGGGGTTCTCCTGAAATCTTGGGGCTTTGCTACAGCGGTTGCGAGACGCGGCACGTAGCTGGTAGACCTAGCTGGGTTAGTTTCTGGGCAGGGTGGAATGGAAGGGTTAACTTGTGGGCATGACATTGTTGAGTGAGCCACGGACCTGCAGACTGCGCAGGAAATGTTTTTGCAGCCCAGAAACACCCTGCTATGGAGATCTTGATCAAGTGCGCCCCAGTATGAGCACTGGTTCCACTGTGCGACTCGTACTGCATTTTTTGCTGCGAAGAGTTTGTGGTAGGTATAGAAGTGCCCGCCCCCATAGGACAGCGCGAGCTCCGCTACGATCGCCAGGTAATCATTTAGTTCGCGCCGCCTGTGGGGGAAAGCTGAACAAATTATCTCTGTGAAACGAGCGAAGGCAATAGAAAATTCAGAAAATGATAGTTGTCGGGATGAGTGAGTGTTTGAGTTTTTTAGGGTGACGGAGAAATCCCCACAGTCTGTTTGCCGGTCTGGCTCGGCTGCAGGAAGCAGAGAAAGGAGTGAAGAGAGATCTACATCCGCACCTGAAAGGATTTGTGCCCGGATGTTGTGTGACACTGGAGGCGGTTCCATGGCGGTGGCATTAGGCGGGATGGGCATCTGTGTTGCTGTAAAAAGAGAATATTGGGATTTAGTTTGGAGGGAAGAGCTGGAAAGAGCCTGAGCCGGGGCTGCGGATGTCGGCGGCGGCCTCATACTTGGGTTGCCCTCTATAGGATAAGGAAAGTTTGGTAGAGGGCAGGAAGGAAGGGAGTGGTGAAAGTGAGAAGCGTAGGCCTGTGCTGTGAGCGGAGGTTGGCCTGCGCTTGCTTGCGCTACTGGGGCTGCAGGCCACTGAAAAGAGGAGGAGTTAGAAATTCCTGGGTAGACCTGTTGGAAGGCTTGGGCATGCGCAGCTGATGGAGGTAGCTTTGCGCTAATGTCTGCGACAGGAGCTGGAGGCCACTGAGAAAGAAAAGGGTTAGAAGCCATCGGAGGATGTGGCTGAGGGGCTGAAAAGAGGCCGCTGGGCCCGGCTGCGACCGTCACTGCTGCGGTGTGATCTGAGGTGGCATGCTGAGCCGTATAGGAAGGTGATTGTGGTCTTGCTTCGGTGAACTCTGGGGCGCGGCCTAGGCTTGCTGAAGGCCTGTTGCTGCGGCTTAGTGGATGGAGAGAGCCGGATCTTGTGCGGGTGGAATATGGTGGTGTTGTCTGAGCCGGATTGTGGACCCTGTGGGCTCTGTTTTGCCTGTTGCCCGTCCTTGAAGCTGATGAAGGCCTTGGAGAGAGGTTAGTTGGTTGAAGGGAGACGTAGAGATCGTACAGTTCCGCTTTATTTAATTTCCGTGAGAACTGTACGTCGGAATTACTTAAAGCTTGCTTCAAACCCGCGACGGTCCATTTTCCTATGGGTGGAATCGTCGGGATAGCCGAACTGTAGGAGGAAGCTGGGGAGGAAATTGGAGGTCTCGCTGGAGGCAGTGAAGACTGGCCTCGGCGTCTTGGTGATCGTGACGTTGTTCGGGCTGGCGTGCGGCCGTGAGATGGAGGCTCCGGCGCGATGTCCGGAGAAGGAGGAATTATCCCAGGTCCAGCAGACTGCGGGGGATCCATTGGGATGTTTGCTTCGTCTTCGGAAGAAAGGCTTTGAGACATGGCAGCAGCAAGGTAAGCCAAGATGCTGATAAACTGTCAAGGAACAGAGGATGGTTCTGCTGTTATTTATCTTGTCCTGAGTTGATTACTAATTGATCTCCACTTGTGCTGATTGGGTTAATTATCTGCACCTGCTCCTCCCGAACCTTGTTAATAAAACATCATTAAAATGACTCACCATTTTATCCAAGTTTGCCAATTGCAGGTTATCATTTTATTCTGAGAGAGACATATACAGACACTTATGTTTAAAAATCTTTATTAAAACTATAACTTAAGAAAGGTGAATTCATAGGCAGGTTAGAAAAACATTTCATGTATGTACTTTAAAAGAGAGATCCAAGATAACATTTAAAACTGAGGTAATCAGGGTTAAAACACATTTGATAAATACAATAAAAGAACCCAAAAGATCTGCCCTCATCAATATACATACTGAGGGGAGCGCTACACAAATATTCGCTGAGTTACAGTTAATTTTCAGACGCGTTTCAGAATGGACTTCACTGACAGAGAGAATGCAGAACTTTATTTTTCTTTATTTGGTTAAAAGTACAACACTTTGTTTGTATTGTGAGTATACACAAAAAATAGACACTTAACAGGATCTAATGATGTATAACACTTCAAAATCAACAGAGTATTTAGAGTCTCTTTAGTACTAATAAGAAAAAAAATGGTAAATGGACTGTATTTATATAGCGCTTTCACAGACCCAATGGCCACCAAAGCGCTTTACATTTTGCCTCACATTCACCCATTCATACACTCATTCACACACCGACGGCGGTGTCAGCCATACAAGGCGCCATCCAGCTCGTCGGGAGCAGCTGGGGTTAGGTGTCTTGCTCATGGACACCTCGACACTTGGCCAGGTGGAACCGGGGATTGAACCACCAACTTTCCGGTTTGTAGACAACCTACATGAACCACTGAGCCACTGCCAAAAAAAGCGAGTTAGTATCGCCGGCAACATCATATAGTGACAATTATAGAATTACCACTATATGATGTTGTACAGCTTTAATTTTCCTGATTAACAAACTACCTCCCTTGGTCAGTATGTATGTATTTTGGTGGCTTAAAACAAAACAAAAAAATACAGTAATACATAATACAGTTTGTGTAGTCTCCTCTGCAGACTTCGATCTAAGTGGATAACCATGTGGTCATTTGTAGAGGTCGACCGATAGGGTTTTTTTCAGGCCGATGCCGATCTTTTGAAATCCGGGTCGGCCGATGGCTGATTAATGCTGCCGATTTATTTTGGCCGATATGTGGTTGTTTTTAACCTCTTTTTGAAAGATAAAATGTAACAGAAATAATAATTACTTAACATAGACAAAATTTCTCAAAAACATTTATTGAACACTTGAACAATCTGCACTTGTACACTTAAATTAAAAATGTATAATGTCAGTGCATTGTAAGTAATACAAGGCAAAAAACATTTCTATCCTCTTCCCAAAAACTGTCCTTAAACAAGGGCTGTATTTTTGGTTTGTTTGTTGACGGACAAAGCCAAATGAACATAACCTAATTATCACAAAAAGGGGGAAAAAAACTTTTAATTATTTAATATTTTTTATATATATAAGGTTTATTATATTTTATTTTATTTAACTTATAACAATAACGTATTTCACTAGTAAATTGCTGTTGAACGACAAAAACAACCACCAGATGGGAAAATTATATTTTACAAAAACTTTAAATGCCCACAACGCACCGTCCGTCTGTTGTTCTTCAGACAACGGCATCCCGCTGTTGGACCTTTTAGTCTACAGTGAAATACAGTCACACTTTACACTGTTTGGCCAGCATTTTAACCAGGTTTAATCCAGCTACTAACTAACGGTATGATCAAATTCGCTGCTGACTAGCGTCACGTGCAGCAAAGCGATGTTTCTGTTATTCTAACGTCCGTTTTCTGATCATCCAAGAGAAGCACTGGCATAACAGTAGCACCGAACTGAAGCACAGAAATCCGTGTTGATATTCGGTGCGGTAGATAACAATCGTTAAGGTTCCAGTGCCGTATTAGCACCGGGTCTGTCTGTAGCTACCCGCTAGCAAAGCAAAGCCAGTCTGTCACTAGCCTATAGTGCGTTGGTCTCTTTTTTTTATTAACGTTACTTATTTCTCTGCATTGAGTGACAACCCTTTCAAATATAAGCCACACAAACAGAACAAATAAAAGTCTCAGATTCACTCTGTAATTGCAAAATTATTGCTTACTTTTTGTGACATGATCGCAACTCTTCTACTGTGATAATGCAACTTCAACTACAATCCAAAGTAGTCGAATGTCGTGTCGCTTATTCAGGTTTTTTCTCGAAGTTGGCAGTAACATATCAAAAGTTTTTAATTAAATAAGAATTTAGTTATAAGAATTGAATCCTTATCGTTTTCTCCAAAGCACTTAGTTAGCTCCTGCCTTAGCCACTGTATGAGGTCTGCTCACTCGGCTGGAAAATGACTCAAGCGGCAGCGCACGTCAAACACGTGTCACACGACAACACTAGGCTGCCCACAGATGCGCCTGCCTAATAATCGGCTTGATATACTTGGATATTGGCCAATGCCGATTATGTAAAAAAATGCAAAAAATCGGCCGATTAATCGGTCGACCTTCTAATCATTTGGTCAAGTAATCAATCATTACATATATGTACTGATGGCCACTGTGTGTGAGGAGCGAGTTTACCAATCAGATCCATCCCCAAAAGTTCAGAGGGTTGTGTGACCTTGCAAGAAATGGGATTAAAAAAAGATAATTAGATAAAATTGTTAAATTAGTTATGAAAATATTCTGTTGCGTGGGTATTGGGGGCAGAAAAACAGAAAGACCGTGACAGATGTGCCTGCTTACTGGAAAATACCATCTGGAATTAACAAAGTCCACGGAGAGGTCGCCCACAAGATGGACTTTACCTCTGCTAAAGCTCAGAGGATTGCTCTGGACAGTGTCATTAATGACAACAGTCCCATGCCTGGCCTACGGACGCGAGCCAACAGACACATGCCCCAAGCCACATTGGACGACTTGTCATCACTGCTTCCTGTTCTCCATAAACAAAGGGCAGTTTGTATGTCGACAATGGACAACTACTATCACAACTATGCTGACCCTGTCCAGCCAGCGGTGATGCCAAAACCCCTGCAAGACCGTCTGCGTGACCCACATGCTTTGATCATGCTCCACTATCTATCCTTCTCCAGCATTGTGAGACGGTGAAAGACATGGCAGCTGTGACAAAGGAACAAGCCAACATCATCAGCACATACACAAAGCAGCAGCATAAGTCATCTGCCTGGTATGGAGTACGGGCAGGGAGAGTAACCGCCTCAGCTATGCATGCAGTTGTTGTTTGCAACATTGAGAAGCCGGCTGTGTCCACGAAAGTGTGCTACCCAACAGCACTGTTGACTACACAAGATGGGGAATTGAACATGAGGAGACTGCAAGGAGTGCTTATCAGGCCAAACAAGCACCACACCACACTGACCTGAAAACTGAGCTGTCTGGATTCTGCATCAACCCTGGGTTTCCACAAGTAGGCACTTCACCCGATGTATTTCTTCACTGTATTTGTCAGGGTTCTGTCACTTCTGTCTGGTTTTATCTTAGTGGGTGATAGAGCTCTGACATTCCCGGTTTGTCATGTGTTTGTGTTCTAGTTCTGTTTATTGTGAGGACATGGCTTGTCGTGTGTTTCCTTTGTGCCATGTGCTCTCCTGTCTATTGTCTATAGCTGTCTATTGTCCTGTCCCTCCCATCTTGTTATCTGATTATTGGTTAATTTGTCCCACCTGTCTTTCTTGTTACCCTCCTTTGTTTGTTCCCCTATTTAGTCTCCCTGTGTTTGCTGTCCTGTGCTGGTTCGTTGTCAATGTTTCCTGTTTCCTTGTGTTACCTGTTTTTGCCTGAAACCTCTCTTGTTTTCCACCTCGGGTTTGTTTTGTTTATAGCTTGTTTTATTTTGTATTATTTAATAAACATCATCTCATCCTGCTCTTGTATCCTCGACTCAGTTCTGACCATTCCGTGACAGCATCTGCTGTGGGAAAGGCTGCCTGGAAATAAAGTGTCCAGCAAAGCACAAAAATACCACAGTCCAGGAGGCTTGTGATGGTGACAGGCACTTCTGTCTCCAACTTGTGGACAACACATTTCTACTTAAACGAGACCACTGATACTACACACCGGTGCAGACACAGGTCTTTGTGACTGAGTCCAAATACTGTGACTTTGTGGTGTGGACACAGAAAGATCTCGTTGTTGTCCGAGTCATGCCAGATGTCAGGTTCTGGGAGTCATGTCGACAGAAGGCACAGGAATTTTTCCTGAAGGTTTCCCTGCCTGAGCTCATTTGCCGCCACTACACACAAGATGCCTCCACACCGCAGCCCTCAAGAGTTTTGGCTGTAAAATCTTGTAACACTGTAACAGTCCCACAAGTAAGAGGGCAAAAGAGAGCGAGGAAGAGGACCACAGAAAGTAAAGAGAATATGTGGTGCGTGTGCCAAGGGCCCGAGGAACTGGATGACATGGTTGCGTGTGACAACAAGAACTGTTCGACGCAGTGGTTCCACCTTTCCTGTGTTGGACTTGATGCAACTACTGCAGCAGGTGACTCCTGGTTTTGTGATGCATGTCTGTAGTCACACAGCTGTCCAAAGACATACATTGTATATATTAGAGACCTATTTATTTATAGCATGGAAAGAAACTTATAAGAAACGTATATTTATTATTATTACATAATAAATTGCACTACCTCCATTTTTATTTGTATCCGTTATTGCATTGTTGTTGTTTACTATATTTATAATTTGCACTACCTCCATTTTCTGTCCATTGTTATTTTATAGATACCTTTTTATTTATAGTATTGAAAGAATTTATAAAAAATGTGTATTTATTATTGTTATATAAGAAATTATAAAATAAGAAATCTGTGTCCATTTTTTATTTGTAACCTTTTACCTTGAAGCATTCCAACTGCACTGCACCGTTCTGTGTTCTCAGGTTGCACTACTTGCAAATAAACACTGAAAAACATCTGATTGTGTGACACTTCTTGCTTTTGCACATCATACTGTTATTGCTTCTTGTTTATAATCTAAGTATGTTTATTGTGAAGATTGTGGGTATGGATGCAACAGACACTTATGGTTGTATTTAATGCACATTTATTTCAGCACAACACTAGGGCTCATGTTTGTCAGAACACAACATACAGACACAATCTTATCGAGGAATGTCATGTCTTCATCCTTGCATGGCAACACCATGTGAATCGTGTACCGATATACACACATAATAGGAATACAAAGATACACCTAAATGCATAATTACAAGCACTTAGAGTTCCACTGATACACTAGGAAATCATAACTAGACTAATATGAACTGGGAAACATGCAAACACACAGGAATATATCGTATACAGTTGGCAATGGCTCATATTCTGAGTTTAATGGAAAAGTCTGTGTGTGTGTGTCATGTAGAAATACATGTTAATAAAGCATTAATTAACACACAAAGTAACCATCACTATATGTCTGAATAATAAGATGTATGAATACATTTAAATAGTTTATTAATCATTTACTTACACTTTATAAGTGATCTTATGAACCACTGACAACTCCTAAATAACTGGTTTGTAAATAATGAAATACTTCATTTATAAATTATAAATTGATCATTAATAAAGTATGAAAATACAATTATTAAACACATAGATATGCTTTAAAACAAGAATAAGGCATTTATAGGTGTATTTATAAACTGCTTATTAATGTTGATTAATGTTAATTAACTGTCTACTAATGCTTAACTAATGATTAATAGCGTGCAGTTATTATAAAGTGTTACCTTATTTGGATTATATTCACGTCTCCGCTGTATCCTTGTGGGAACGAACTTGTGTCCTTATTGGACCATTATTTCCCTGGGTGAAATTCCCAAGGTGGGGTAATCTGTGTTAAGAAGAGTCCAGTCGTCTCTAGGAAATCCTGAACCACCTCCTTTGTAATTATTATTGAGTCCAAAATAACTAAAACCAATGCTTCGGTGCCACACTAGGAATAGGCGAGTGGTCTGCTCTTAACTGGGCAAAGGAGGGACACACGCAAGCAGAGACAGAGGGACAAACACACAGGAACGCACGTCGTTCAGTGGCAGGCCATGAATTCATTCGCAGCTTTTTGCAGGACCTCCCAAAGGTGCCCTCACACTACTGCAGATCCACAACATCCAAACAGTATCTGGAACCTGTGTTTCAATCGATGGCTGATCTGTATGCAGTGTATTGTCGTGCTGCTGCAGAGAAGAATGTAACACCTTTGTCAAGGCAAGTGTTCACAGATGAGTTCAAGCGTCTCAACCTAGGCCTTTAACAAAAAATGCAACCTTTTTACACCACAGACTGAACAAAATGAAGAATTGCTTGGTAATTGGTTGAGCTAAATTGGTATTATCTAATTGTGTACTTAAATTTAACAGCTGACAGATATTCAACCTAGTTAAGTTGTGAGCAGAGGTGGAAAGTAACGAATTACATTTACTCGCGTTACGTAATTGAGTAGTTTTTTTGTGTACTTCTACTTTTTTAAGTAGTTTTTAAAATCTGTACTTTTACTTTTACTTAAGTAAGTTTTGTTTGAAGTATTGTACTTCGCTACATTTGAAATCATATCCGTTACTGAGTAAAAAATAATAATACAAGGGAGAGAAAAAAAAATCACACTCCGGAAACTACTGCATTGGCTGAAGGGCGGGAGAACAAACGCGCAAGAAAGGTGACGCAGACCCAGCTGAAGCTGAAAGCGCCCCCGAATTCTTATGAAGCGAATTATGGCAAGTATGCAAATACTTTGTAGAAAAAACGAGTGGTTGTCCTCGAGGATAGATATCCAATTTGCAAAAAATGTGGACGCAAAGTGGCTGCAAAAGGAGGATACATAGGACACCACCATCCTCCTGCAGATAAAGGTATGTCCCGATGATTATAACTTAAGGCCGAATGACTTACGTGATGCAGAGGGAATCCCGGAATCCAGTCATGAAAATGGAATTATTCACATAACGCAGATGTCACGTAAAACATGCAAAATAATGGATGGATGAATACATGGAAAGTAGAAATGTGCAATAAATCCAATCGCGACATGGTCTGTGAATATTTAAGCACAAAAATACTGCTATGTAAATATATAACCTATTTGTTCTGCTGAGCTGCGCCGCTTTGTCTACTAACGTTACATACTCAAGTACGCGTGACGTTCATGGTGTTTTCAGCGTCTCACAAACAATTTGAGGACATGAATACATGAACATTTTCAGAGCTGCTCTGAGAGAACGCCTAATGAGCATTTTCATAATTTTATTTGAGAAAAACCATTGTCAAATACACTTTGAAACGGGTCTTCTTCACTACAACCTGTCAAAATAAAAGTTCGATTTTACTAAGGAGAAATTCTGGGCATAGAATAGAACGAACTTCTCAAAATAATAATAACAACAATAATACATTTTATTTAAACATTATTTAAAGGAATATATGTTTTTTTGTCCATGGTTTAATTTAGTAAATCTGTTTTTGCAGCGCTTCCCCAAAAAATAAAAGGACACAAAATTTAAATTTACATTTGATTACCACCATTTTTGATAATATATTTGGATTAAATCATAAAAAGAAACATTAATTTTCTGAATAAAATACATTTCATAGGACTATATTATTCTTAAACAATTTAATAAATTATTAATGTTAAAAATAAGTTGTTAATCTAATTAATTATCAATTATTGAATTTAATTGATTAGACATGTTTTATTAAAATTTTAATAAACAAAACAAACAAATGGTTTCAAGTTTGTTATAGTAAAAGCATTTGTTCAACAAAAAAAACCCCGTTTTCATTAATTTAACTGTCATTTTAACTAATGAAAATAATAATAATAACCATAATTTAATAATACTGTTTGTTTATTTAAAGGTGCTATATGTAACTTTTCTTCTAAAATGAATCCTTTTTTTATTGCCTGTGTGTGAAGGGGTTGTAATCACACATTACAATGATCCACTTGTCGGGTTCTGCTATTACCTCTGAAGGCCAGTATTCCTATTTCTATGTGAAGTCTCTGGGTCGGATTTTCTGCGAAAGCCATCGGATGTGACGTGCATGCGCTCCCGAGCCTCTCTCCTTTATATGCAGTCTATGCGGCGGCACTGCAGCTGACGACATGGAGTCTGATAACACCAACAAACGACCTGCACACTCCAACACAAACTCCACAAAAATATAAAAAACAAAACAAAACAAAAATGATCTGCTGAAGCTCGTCAGGCCAAACGTGAATCGGATCGACTTAGGACGAAAACACGGATCAACATCGGCAGAGCGTTTGAATTATGGAGAGACCTCCGCTATTTTTATTGCGATAAATTACAAGTTTTCAGATATGCTGAAATAATGTTAAACTATAATGAAATAGCAAGGTAAACTACAACATACATGAGACATGAAATGAATACAAAAGACTGTTCCAGGATAACAAAAAGTAGGTGCTTTAGGATGTAACTTTTATTTTATGTACTAGATCTACTGTCTAACGTCACTCATCCCACTACTATCATATTGTTTATAATACACATTTCCAGACACGTTCAGTACAGTAATGTTACTTCCTGCGATCTTACTGTTACACTGAAATTGTTCAGTCTAGTTCACTAACCGTTTTCGTTATCACATTCATCTATGTTGACATTGCTGCCTGATTGTGAAAGATACACGAATAGTTAGTGAAATGCCTTATGCTAGATAACACCACATGTAACGTTATCATGGTACGAGCATGGAGCATTAGTTCAACGTCAAGCTGATGAAAGTAGCCTATTATTGTAACGTTGCAGTGGGAGTTTACATGAGTTTCCAGCATGTTGTGTGATGCTTTCTCCGGTGTGTTGAAAGTCTCAGTGTGGCTGGTACCATGAGTGCTCGCTCTTGTGTTCGAGCAAGCGCAAGAGCATGAGTGCTCTTGTAAAAATTGGTTGCAATCTGAAACATCACCGATAGAGGCAGCTAAAAAATACATATAGCACCTTTAATAATTGATTAATACTGTAAACCGTGATATTTTCGGAGACGTTATCATACTGTGAAAATCTCATACCATTAATACAACCCTACACGGGGGATTCCCCCACCCGCTGTAAAAAAAGTAACTCAGTAACTTTTACTCTGAGTAAATTTTAAATGAGCTACTTTTTACTTTTACTTGAGTAGATTTTTAGACCGGTACTTTTACTTGTACTTAAGTAAAATTTAATTGAAGTAGTAGTACTTTTACTTGAGTAGAATATTTTATTACTCTTTCCACCTCTGGTTGTGAGACAGTCTAACAGAAGGACGGACAAAACCAGTGAAATATCAACTGATTTGATAACTCTTCTTATATAGTTCTCTTATTATAATAGTTCTTATGAATGTGAGAAATGTTTAAGGTGTCTGAATAAATTTTTGGTTTGTCTGTGTATACAGTATATATATATTTATATAAATAAATATAAAATTGAACACAAAATGAACCCCCACCAGCCAATCTTCCTGAAACCAAAAAGTCCAAATCCCACATGTGATAGTTGATGATTCTGCATTCTCCCTACACAACAACCTCATGTGTTTCATTCCAGGTCCCAGACAAAATTAATGTAATAGTACTTTGTGTGTATATATGACAGTACTGAACATTAAATTGTTCAAAGAACACTTAACACAATAATTGGAAATCTATGATTATTTAATTAAATTAGTCACATCAATATCACATACTGAAAGAGAAACCACTACACAAGGTCTTGGTGCAGTGTGTATGGACAAGCACAAGTCCACAAGTGATAAATACAAATATTATGACCAGAAGAAACATGTTTACACTTAGACCAGCAATGTTATCTGGCATTTAAAAAGAACATTGTATTACTCAATATACCAAATGATACAAAGATTCAAAGCCATGTTGCTTTAGGGGATGAATATTCATTATAACATTTTTTTCCCAGGGAGTGTCTGCTTCAATGTGAGGAGCTCTGACTGGGTAAGAGATGCTGTGTAGTAGCTGGTGTGACGGCTGGGGCCTGCGGATCACCTCTTGCAAACATATCTAGATAGATTAGCTGCATTTACGGGGAGAAGGAGCTGAGAATAAAACACTGCTGATACCGCCGAGTAACAGACGCAAGATTAGAGAGGAGGAGTCTGACTTAGGCCTCGGCATGCTCATGATTGCCTTCATCTGCTCACTGTGTTGCCTCATCATTAGCTTCATAGTCTCATCATGTCTTTTGTTCATGTTTTCTGTCATATTTTTAAACAGCTTGTCACTTTTCTTTTCTGCTTCTTTATTCTTCTTCCTGAAGTCCTCCATCTCTTTAGTCATCCTGTCTGCCTTCTCCTTAAAGCCCTTCTCCAACAGATCAGCCTGCTCCCCCAGTTTGCTGTCCATGGCACGCTTAGCCTCCTCTCTCTGGAGCCTGATCTCCTCATCCATCTTCTCCTTCATCTGTCTCATCCTCTCTTCGTTACTCCGTCTCTCTGCTTCCATCTTCTCTTCCAGTTGTCGCTGCTTCTGTTCCTTGGTATTTATTTCCTGAGCCAGGAGAACAGCCTTATCTCTTTCCTCTGGAAGATGTTGAGGCAAATTAAATAAAGGTTAATGGAAAGTGCACCCAAATTTCCAATCAATTTTGCATTGCATTTCAAATCTTGACTTTTCACTTTAATTAGGCATTGACGCAATTCACTGAGAGTTGTTGAAGAGAAAAGTCCTCAATCAAATGATAAATGTAACCAGACTAGCCAACCTAGAGTTGTTCATGTTCATTTTGTACACTGTTCAGCACAAGGCTCTTGAAGAACATGCATCTGTATTACTCAATCAAAATTGGGTGAAATGGTAATATTCCCTATCATACAAAGTGCTGGAAGCTTTATCTGTGAGGTTTTATATAAGTGAGGCACATCTTAAAAATTGAAGAGTTCTGCATGATCCCAACCATGCGTGATGGTTACAATGCAGTCTAGTGCCTCCCTCTAGCAAGACATTACTGCAAAGGTTAACATTAAGCAGATGATCAGCCAGCCAAGGGTATTGTGTACTGATCTTCGAAACTAAGTGCTAAACAATATTTGGCATGCAAGAAATGTATCAAATTGATAACATTGTATGGAATTTTTACTCTTACAGCTGAAACACAGATCACAGATGTACTGGCTTTCTCCGCTAGTTGGTGCTATCGTTGCCTCATCCAGGACGCAAAAGACTCTCACCCATGATCTTTTTCTCCTTCTCAGTCAGTTTCTTGTCGGCCTGCAGAATGGCATTAGAATCCACACACTTCTGCTTCAGAAACTCTTCAAGTGTGTCTTCTGCCTATGGACAACACACATATGATAATCTGAAAACTGCTACTACTACTATTACACGTGTCCATGTCCCAACAACCGGGGAATCAATGTCTTGCACAAGGATTATTCTAGAAGGAACCAGGATTCAAACCAGGAATCTACTTGTTTCCAGTTGATTTGTCTACTCCTAATCCACTGTTTCCCATATTCTATAAACACATATTCTAGCAAAACATGACAAACCTCTTATAGATAGAAAACATCTGAAATCTGCAATGTTGCAGCAAATGTGTAAAATGTTGATACTCACCCTGACTCCTTTATTGGCTTGGATTTTGTATTCCTTTACAATGTCTTCAAGGTCCTGGGAGAAGAGAACATAACCACCAGATTTGGCATAAAATCCTTTCTTGAGTTTCTCTGTCATTGGTGCAGAAAGGGATGACAGGAGATTCTCGCATCTGTTTTTTGAAGCCTCCTCGTTTTGGCACAGGTATTCTTCAAAGAGTTTATTAATGTCTTCCTGCAGCATCACACAAAATATTAGAAACAGAAAACTTTAAATACCATTTCACGAGTTCACACTTACATCAAATTAAACGGTAAAGATTATGCGTATTTGGCGAGCTCAGCATTTTTTGCCCAAACCCAGAGTATTCCCCCGGTTGTTGTAAGAGTAGTTAGGACTAGAAGTGATGAGATGGGTGGTGAAGAGATGCTGTTAAACTGTCACAGAACAGAGGTAAGTCTGCTGTATATAACTCTTAATTTGTTGATTGGGTTGATTAACTGAATGTGCTCCCCTCGTGTTTAATTAGTTTTGATTATCTGAATGTGCTCCACAGGTGTTTAATTAGGTTTAATTATCTGAACGTGCTTCTCACGAACTTGGTAAATAAAACATCATTTAGAGCAGGGTTGCCCAATCCTGCTCCTGCCCATCGACTGTCCTGCACAGTTAGGGCGCTTTCACACTTGGTTCGACTGCCTGTTCCAAACCTGAGTTCGATTGCTCCCCCCTTCCCCTGCCCCTGCCCCCTGCGGACTGTGTTCACATTTTATTATTTGTATCCGAACCGCAGTAAGCTTGCGTCAAGCTGCAGCTGGCGCATCATCGTGTTGCTTAGTAACCGCTATGAATGAAAGGCGTCAAAATGGATAGAATTGATCGTTCGCAAAGACCCGCCCCCTTTAGTTACTGTTGCTAGGTCAATAAATACCATTTTGTGGCTCTTTAATGTGTCGGACAGATCGCTGTAGAGCTTCAGTTAAAGCTGCTCGTGAACCGATCATCTCTTCCTTCTAGTTAATTTATAGCATCAAATAAACATGAATGAACATAAAAAGGAATGTTGTTTTAACCGCGGAAAGATGTCAGTACAGTACTCCGTTTTTCAAGTTCAAATCCTCCCATGTCAATCTACTGTCTTTCCTGACTGCTTTGTTGGACAAAATGGCGGATTATGATTGGTTAGATCGCCTGTCAATCAAACTCCCTGTGAAGGGTCAATTGCTCGCTTCACATTTGGTTTTGTTTTCAAAGAAAAGATACAGTCAGAAATGCGTTTGTCTGCCGCAAAAGTTGCAGAGGCAAGCAGAAATAATCTGCTTGCAGTGCGTCAATATCGCTTTTCGTCAAGGTAAGTGTACACACACACGCACGCGTGCACGAAAGAGCTAACGTTATTACATTATACGTCATCAATAGCGGTTCACTTCCGCGATTTGGTACGATTGCGTTCATATCAGCAGTGAACCGTACACCAGACCACCCTTTTTAAGGACTCGGCTGCACACCCGAGTTCGGAAGACAGTGTTCACATCATCCAAATAAACCGAACTCTGACGTCATTCGAACCCGGGTGCGCACCAAAAGTGCTAGTGTGAAAGCGCCCTTAATCTCCAACCCTAATCAAAGACACCTGCCTTTAAGGGAGCTTTTACACTGGGCTCGTTTGCTGCGGTCCGAGCCCGAGCGCGTTTGTTCCCGGCGTCCCCCGCAGCGTTGGTCTGGTTTCACACACAACTGGATTCTATCGAACCCTGGTGCGTTTGCGTGCATATTACATCATCACAAACGTGCACGGCGCATGATAGAAAACAGAACGCGGGTCAATATTGTGTTTTTTATTATGCGCAGTTGAGTGAACACTACAGGTTTACTGTGCGTGTGTCACATAAGGTGGACTTCTGCTGCTTGCAAACGGACTCTTTTGAGGAGACAGTGGATTTCCAAATTTGTTTCCCTGATTCCACGCGCAATGCACGAATACACTGCAGGCTCACTCTCGCTCGTACCCAAGGTAAATCATCAACACTATCATCCCTTACAAGTGTTTTATTTAACTAAATACATCACAATAAGCTAAAACGCATGCGCAGGTTACTTTACTTCCTGAACAAGTGCGCACCCGAGTCCGTGTTGCTTTCACATTCACGCGAACCGCGGCACGGTTCGGGAGCAACCGAACTCAGACCACCTCCTCCAGGTAGTCTCGGGTTCGGTACCCCAGTGCGCACCCGGGTCCCATGACAGCGTTCACATTAGCGATTTTTCATGCGAACCGTGCCCCGTTCCGAACTAAACTGCCAGTGTGAAAGCCCCCTTAGAGGCTACAACTATTGAACAAATAGTTTAATATACAATGGCCATTTAAAATAATCTTATTTTTTAGCTTTTGATTCGGATTCAGATACATTACTTATTACAGTCAAAACAATGGGCCTCATTCACCAATACTTTCTTATTTTTCTTCATAAAAAGTTGTTCTTGGAGAGCAAATACTAAAAAAAAGAGTAATATTTTTGTTAAGCCAGTAGAGGTCATGAGTTTTTGTCACGCATTTATATAGTTGAGCAATAACAAACAAGTAACGAATGCAATATCACACGAGTGCTGTTTTTGTCCCGAATAGCACAAGTGCAATTGTGATACGGTTTTTCTACAGCAGTTCAATAAATAAGAAGCTAATACTGTGTTATATTTTAAACACGATACTGTCTGTAATTGCAAAATTTAAAAAAATTACCTATAAAGCCAGAGCAGAACTATTGTGCGAACCAATTATACAATGGCCCATTGATAAAGAGCCATTGAAAAGGGTCGACTCATTGAGACATTTATCGCCACCTACTGGCAGTTTAAGCTTTTTATTTAGAGTATCTCTTCATAAAAAATAAATAAATAAATCATATTTTGGGGATAGTTTGCCCAAAAATGAAAATTCTGTTTATTTACATTTACTCATCCCCATGTTGTTTTAAACCTGCATGACTTTCTTTCATTTGTGTAACATAAAATAAGAAACTTTGAAGAATGTTTAGTAATCAAGGCTGTTGTAGTCTAAAGTTTTTTTAAAATAATAAATTCAATGTTGAATCAAATACATTTTTTATTTCTAAAGCTACCTTTAATTTATGTCTAATTTATGTTTTATTATTTAACACGATAATGACTTTAAATGATCTTTGGGGTAATTTCTCAGCCAAATTCAATGTGCAATTAATTTAATTAATCGGCAAATCGTAATTAATTACATTATATAGATAGATAGATAGATAGATAGATTCTTGAATAACAATTTAATAGGAATTGTACATTATTAACTGGGCATCACCTCTAGACATTTCATGAATTTCCCTTCACTGTCCTTAAAGGAACGCTTCATGAAGACCTGTGTTGCCAAGCTGCTGAGACGTTGGTGTTCTGAGGACACTTCCTTCAGTTCCAGAGGAAAGGATTTCTTCAGCTTCTCCATTCCACTCTTGTAAACCTCAAGGCCCTCTTTCACTGCAGCCTCATTCTCAATCTTTGACATGGCGATCACAGCATTCTCCAGAAATGGAACTACACCACTGGAGATTGTGTCCACGTACGTCCTCACCAGCTGACCAAGAACTTCAGGGAAGGAGAAGGGTCAGACTCAAGGAAATTAACTGGGCAGCTTTAGATTATTAACATGAAGTCCAGAAAGTGTCATAAACAATGTCATAACTCAATTTATGCTAGTTTTAGTGGGAATAATTACAATTTTCCACTCTCTTCTGAAGATTAGGAGCTTATATTGAGTCTCCTAGTTCAGTGCAATTACATCACAAAGATGGAAGAATCCCATACCAGTCTTTTTCCTCCTGCTGGTATGGGGCATTACAGTGCAATGAGAACACAACCTAATAAAAAGAAGCTTAGGTTTTTTAACCAAAATGGTTTCTTGTTGACAGGAGTTTAGCAGCAACTACAGGAGAAATACATGTGTCTTGGTTACCACTGCTATTCACTTGTGTAAATGAATATAGTAAGTTAATAATATATTAATGTTTATTTTGCTAATTTGTCACGTTACATCATTTAATATATCCGATTGAATCACCTCTGCCTGTGACTGTGTGTCCATCTTTCAGCTTTTTCACTTCGCTCCTGTCAAAGATGAACTTGCAGAAATGATCTGAGACCTTCTGGAAATCTGGGGAAAGGTCAGGAGGATCCAAGCTCTCCAGGCGAGACACATTCTCTGGGTTGGTTGGAAACGGAAAAGTAAAACACTTCCGGGATGGGAAATAATTTCGGATACATTCCCGTGGAAGGTTGAACTCTTTAACTGTTCTTGAAGTGCCTTTAAAAGATACGAAACACCTTTTTGTAAAAGAGGTTAGCAAAATACAGTGTTGCTTGTAAATTGCTATTCCCTGTTGCTTTTGGTTGCCTGACTGCTTGAACAGAAATTAGATTATTATTTTAAGTTAAGTTTTTCCGACACTCAGTGATATTTTCTAAAATTGTTCCTAAAACAGACTCTGACCTTCTAGTCAGGGTTTATTTTGTGATTCTGGCTGGCTGTACAGTATCTCTTACACACTATTTTCAATGATGATCAGGTCATTTAGAAGCTCAATTTAAATCTTACCTGGTTTCAGCTTCAAGGCATAGTCTAAGTATTGGTCCTCAGTCACGTATTTGCCATTGATTTTATGTTCCAGGGTGAAGTCCCTCACAGCCCAGATGAAACTAGGGAAGAACTTAACAAACTCTGAGTCGTCTTCATCCTCATCAGATGATTTGACCTTTATATACTCAGTCAACTCAGTGACATATCTGGCAGTGGCTTAGGTTTGAATACTAAGGTAACAGAGAACATAAAAAACGCCATAGAGAAAACAAGAGAACTATCTGGCAGAGAAATCACTGGCATATGGCAGTCCATGATGTTATATGTGGAGTGTGTATAGTAAAAAAAAAGGCATCTGTAATACACGTCACCTTTTTTTATCATCAGAAGCCGATTGATTGTATGTTGAGCATCTACACCTCGTGGTTCAGGTCCTGCAGTCGCCGATGGACAACACCATCCGCTTTGTCAAGGTGTGGACATAGCGGAGCCATTCTGCCGTGCAAAGGCAAAAGACCGTAACTTCGTGTTTGGTCGAAAATTTGTTTTTTATATTTTTGGCACATTCAAGACCCCCTTCATCATGTGGATAAGTATCTTGAGTCAATTCCGTCGTTTTTTCGAGAAAATAATGGGTTGTTGTCTTAACAGTAACTTCCAAAAGCCCGTGAGAAACCAAGGCAGAACACCGTAACACCAGTTACCGCTCTTTGGCTTTGTTTTGGAACGCTTATTTAGAGTTACGGCACTCTGCCTTTGTTTAGCCGCGCGTCAATATGAAGTTACGGTGCTGGCATTCTATCAAATATGCTACCTTTCAGATTGTACGGTGTTCTGCCTTTGTTTTGCTCTCCATTAAAATTGAAATTACGATGTAGCCTGTGTACTTTGTACAGCTGCCATCAGTCCCTGTAACTTCTGATGTCCTCAGAGCTTTGTCCAGCACAAATGCGGTCAGAACATTTAGTATGGTCTGAACCCGCTCCATATGAAAAACGTGCGATAAGCTATCCATCGCGAATGATATATGCAGAGTTGACAGAAAAAAATGTTACACACGCCGTAGCAGGTGAATACAACAAAGAACTAAATCCCCGCCTCACCCAGATCGGGTTGAAACAATCATGCATCTAGCTGGCAGAGTGCCAAAACTTCGCCGGCGCCTTCAGCTCCGCCCTGAACACGGTCGAGCCGACGCGCGACTAATATATCACAGAGTGATAATAATGAAGCAACAACGGTATATTGGTGCACACAACATAATGCAGCAAGAATTGTTGGTGCATACAACATCAGACAAGCTGTTACAAGCGGGTTGAACCTACAATCACACTGTCCGGAATAAATCCGCGGGACGAGCGAAGTGCACTGCACAATAATAGGGCAGACAGCTGAAACCACCGCTACTGAAAAGACGCAGAACACAGAAGGTTGTGCTATAAATGCATTAGTCGTCTAGGTAGTCCAGAGCGCGCTCCCCACCGAGTCTCAAGATGGAAAGCACTGCGTTCGTACTTCGTACTTTTCGTGAACGTACGAGGAGCATGACACCTTCGAACACGAATATACTATAAGCGAGTCCCCAGGTCGAATGTGCGCGAGGACCTGTTTTATCGTGATCATTTTGAACGCGCGTTTATCAAGTCTTATGCCACTCGGTACCAATTGAAGATCTTACCGCTATGGAGGTATTTTGCCATGTCTCATGTATTAATAATGCCACCAGAATGCAACCAAAGCACAGGGTAGTAATAAGTAGATGTCTATAAGTGTAAATCATACAAAATAAATGCCATGATCACTAGATTTTATACAGGTGTTACTATAATGATTTTGTTAATGGTGATCATCAACCAAATATTGATAATGTGGAAGTTACTGCCTTTTGCCTTGGCATAACTTCTCACTTTTTGCTGACAATGCAAAGGCAGAGTGTACAGTAACTTTAAAATAGTGGTCAAAAGTCAAGTTTGAGCTCAAGATTTTTTATGTAGATAATTTTTATTACTAAAACATCTAATTGCCAGATTTACAGTGTCCTACCTATAATTAATTTGGAGGGACAACTGAAAATCTTTAAAGTCATTTTTCTCAGTTCCAAACTCTAGCGAGTTAAGGTCTTTCTCATAATTTTTTTATTTTGTAATATTTTGTAACTATTGATGTAATATTAACCCTTACTAGACAGAACTTACTAAATGTTATTTTAAGGCTATCGTTGTTATCATAGAAATGTTTGTATAGAGTGATAAAAGGCAAAATGGTCAATAAATTAGAAGTTAAGGTATTTTGCCTTTGTATGACCCATTATTGTTTTGCAGATAATGCAAAGGCAGAATACAGTAACTTCCGAATAGGGGTCAAAGGTCAAGTTTGAGCTAAATATTTTTTAATGTAGATAAATATATTCATTATGACAACTACTTGGCAAATTTTCATTGTCCTACCTATCATACAATTGGCTGGACAACAAAAAAACTTTAAAGTCATTTTTCTCAGTTTCACACTCTGGTGAGTTAAGGTCTTTTGCCTTTGTAGGGCAGCATTGGTCTTAGAGCTCTGCTATTGGGGCCTTATAAGGCTAACACCTGTCCTGCCAGGGAGGGAGGAAGGCCAGTACTTCCCTTGCTATAGAGCAGGGGTGTCCAATCATGCTCCTGGAGGGCCACTGTCCTGTAGAGTTTAGCTCCAACACCAATTAAACACACCTGAACCAGCTAATAAAGGTCCTAGTAGGCATACTAGAAACTTCCAGGCAGTAGCGGTTTTAGGCACGGGCGAACCGGGCAGTCGCCCGGGGCGGCATTTCATCATGTCACATGGGGGGCGGCACGAGCAGTAAAAAAAAATCCTCTGTGCCGCGAAGGTTTTCTATTTTTTATCATTTCAATTCAATTATTGGCAATGGCGCCCCTGCTTGCTGAGAAGGTGCCATTCACAGAAGCGATGTCAAGGGGGTCTCCTGATTGGAGGAGCTCACCAAGCGTTCACGTATCGCGTCTTTTGCGCGCTCGAGGTCGTTATTTCAAATGTAGGCGCACGGGAAGCGCGCTCATTATTGAAGCGACGCGCTCATTTTTTCCAGAAGCAGCGAGATGAAAAATTTTAAACTTTTAAGTATGGGAGTGCACGTGCACCCAAACACGTGGGTGTTTTTCTCTTCTCCGTAAATAAATCTTTTAGCAGAGCTACAGCAAGCGTTTTTCTTTGTCGTTGTAGAGAGCGCAGTGCATGGTTGTATAACAACGACAGCCATGGGAAAATCGGACCGAATTTGACTATTTATAATAAAAGATAAGCTACTGTGCATTATAAATGTCAGGAATGTATCTTTATTGACTCATTCTTTTTATAAAGATGATTTAAATGCTGAAATATGTGAGGTTTATCTTTTTATAAAACCTTTTTGTCAAAAGTTTATTTGAACGTGTGCATGTTAGATAACATAAAAGACACTCCTTTAAAATTTGGCCATCATCTTTAATGTTATTAACTTGGTGCATTGATTTCATTGTGTATTACGGTAGGCTTTTTGAACAAGATTCTAACCGTGATCATTTTGGTCACTATATTCATGAAATGGAAATCATTTTCATAATGATCAAATATAATTATGTGTTTTTACAGTAGCCTATAATATGCAAAGTACAATTTTCTATTAAAAAATAATCTCTGATTCTGTCCTTTTCTCTGACATTTAAGAGTGACATAGGCCTACAAAAGCTATTTTAGGTCTAAAACAGTTTGGATAGTTGTTAATATGAGAGCTGTTAGAAATTATTTAAGAGATAACTATTGTGTTACTACATAAATATCTCTCGGACCCTTTCACTTTTAAAAACTCTATTTAGTGACAAAGTATATTTTAACAAGTCATAACTAAAAGTGCTCCATGCATAGAATTCAGGGCAGTAACCAATGAGCTAATGGTTCCTCCCTGAAAGTTAGATTAATCTAGCAAAATCACTTGATTCTATTAACTGTGTTTTTCAAATGAACGGTATGTGATTTTATTGTTGGGTTGTTGTTTTTTTGGTTTGGGGGGGGGGGGGGTCTAGCTCGAAGGGGGTCTCGCCCAGGGTGTAATTCAATGTAGAACCGCCACTGCTTCCAGGCAGTGTTTGGTGAGGCAAGTTGGAGATAAACTCTGCAGGACAGTCAGTTCGGACTAGTGCTGCACGATTAATCATATCGCAATCGCGATGTCAAGCCTATGAGATTATATGACGCAAAATGCTGCGATTTTATGAAATAAATAAATGCATGTGTGGACATGACAACCCATTCTCTCTGAGAGCTGTTTGCCCATTTTCTACACCTCTAATAGAAAGAAGACCAGTCAGTCAGTTTCAGTTTAGGCAGTGGCACGTGTGGCGTGTATGTAAAAATTCTACCTCTGTTATATGACGATATTTTGGCTAAAAGATAATCGACACTGAGCAGAGAAAGCAGGGCTGTTAACTCTCACTAATTCAGCGCGAGACTCACGCAATTGACACTTTTCATACGCTCTCACGCCACACATCCATTTTCTCACGCAATTGCGGAAATTGCGAAGCAAAGAGGACACTGACATCGACAGACTAGACGGAGTAGGCTACTTTTATCAGCTCTCAGATTCTGTCAATCTTATTCACGAAATTCAAACAATAGAGTTTTTAATTGAATTGAATGAGGCATTTATATAGCGCTTTCATATGTACTACTGTACACCCAAAGCACTTTACAATCATATCAGGGGATCTCTCCTCAATCCACCACCAGTGTGCAGCATCCACTTGGTTTTGGCGCTTGTAAATGTGACGTTACAGATCATGGTTACAAAGACTACACTGTATAATTATCCATTATGTGGCTACTTGCCAGATAAGTCAATAATTGAACAAAAAATATAAATTATCTCAAAATGACATAGTAAAGGCTTGAACGTTCTGTTATCAGTTGTAGTGGTTGTTGTGCAATAACACACCATTAGATGGCGCAATTGAAGAATCAGAATTGAGTACTGCAGGGAGCCGTGTAGAAATATAGATGAATGATGCATGGTTCTGTATAAAGCATGGGCAATTTTGTGAAAGGATTGCAAAGCGTCTACACCAGGTGTGAGCGGTGCGACAAAACAAAATCAAACTGTTACGATTGGTGGTGCTGTGAAATACGCACGATGAGGAATAACTTTGGAATGAAGACTTTACTGAATGAAAGGATACTGCAGTTCCTCTATGGCCCTGTTGTCGATCGTCCCTCGGCTGTTCAGGACTAGAGTGCTACTCAGAAGGACGGCCAGAGAGAAGATCTTGGTGTCATGCTTTGAGTCCCCCTGAGACAGATAGGATTCAATCATTTGACAAAGAATGACATGACAAGATTGTAACCATATTACACAAACCCCTGACAGTATAGTGGAACTGTGCACACCCTGGTGGTTAAAATGTGTCAGAAACTAACACATGAATGGTTATTGATGTCTGGTTTGTGGACAAATTGTTCTTTTGAACTGGTTCTTTTCTGTGAACTGGTCTCTCAAATATGTCCAACACCCCAACTTAAAATGAGAAAGATTGTCCAAAGGGCCCTGACGCATCAAGCTGATGTAAAAGGATGCCTCGCTTTCGATGGAACCGAACAGGATTTCTATACACATTTGCTACTTTCAGCTATAATTGTAAATGCTGAAAACTTAAACTTTAGTTTTCTCATAAAAGGTTCTGATGTATGCTTTATCACACTATATCATACAGGCTGTTACGTCACCTTGTCCACGTCTCCGAGTCCCTCCGTGTCCAGCAGCACCAGAGTGGTTCCTGCTTTAGTGGGGTGAGACACACACCACATCCAGATGCCCTTCGTCTTGGACTCAACGGTGCTGCCCAATGCAAATCCTAAAAGATAGAAAGAGCATATTTTGACCAAAATATTTTGTTTACCTCCTTGGCAAATTGAGTAGTGCTTTATTTAGGTTGTGGCAACTTATGTGCTTAATTTCACATTAAATAACAATCTTGCTGAACAGTTTTCTGACAAATTTCCACCAGGATATGTAGTTGTTAGATTTTGACAACAACAGTGTCTTCTGACAGACTGACAAGACAAAACTCTTGATAACTTGTTTATTAAGAACTACCACTTAAGGGGCAGAAAGCAGAGACATGGTTCCACTGTGGCCTAAGCCTTTTGGCAGACGGGTTCCAAACCACTGTGAAGAAGATTAGATCTAGTATTGCTAGATATTGTGTAAAGATAATGTTTACTTTTAGGAATAGAAAGTAAACTGTGAACTAGTTAGTATGTAGCTTATTAGTAAATTTTGTAGGCTACAAGTCACACTGTCATGGCTATTCTACCAGATATTATGTGCAGTGTACAACCATGAACGTCAAACCTGTGGTCGACAGATTAGCGCATAATCACCACAACTGCATGTCAAGTGAGACTATTGTAATACAGGCATAAACAGGGCCGGCGATTGCTATAGGCGACCTAGGCGATTGCCTAGGGCGGCAAATGTGTTAGGGGCGCAGGCGCCCTCTAGTGTCGCCCTTTGCCTACTTCCCATTAATCATAGAATTAGAATGACAAGCGAAATAAAACATGTTTATTAAACATGATCATCATAAGGCGCCCCTCAGCCACACGTTTAATTACTTGTCAACTTAATTTGAATTAAGTTTAATTAGATTGAATTGATGATTATTGTCGATCATTTCCTAATGGGGGAGGGGGAGTTGCGTTACGTTAGGCTAGGCAAGGCAAAGCTGGCCCGTTGATCGAAAATGAAGCGGTCAAAACCCTCGTGCACAGGGAAGAAAAGGAGAAAGGAACAAGATAAAAAGAAAGCCCAGTATAGAGGTAAGTCTTCTCATCTCAGCCATTAAGTTGTCAAACGAAATAAATTTACTTAGTATTGTGCAAAGGCATGTACTGGCCATCGGGACTACCGGAAGATTCCCGGTGGGCCGACGTGCTTTTTGGGCCGATACATCTCGAATACTTTTATATATTTATTTATTTTTTTGTCTGAACGGCCCATAAAACTCGTACATCGGCGGCCCATTCGTTTTGTTTTGTTTAATTGGTGGCGCTGGGTTATAACTTGGTTTCAAGTAAAGAAATGTGTACAAAACTTATTAGGCTATGAAAGTTTCCTTTATTTTTATTATTGCATTTGTTTTACAATATATGGCTATTAGTAATATAGTTCTAACCTGTCTGTTTCCCTGCGAGGCGGTTCATCAGGTAGGACTTCCCGGTGCGGTAGAGACCCACCACGGCCACCACCACCACTGGCTCCTGGATCTGCTGCAGGATCTGTAGTGCTGACTCCTGCACACACAGCTTCCCTTCTGACCCAGTGTCAATCAAGCAGACTGGTTTATCCATGATCACTGGAGAATACAGCTGTACAACAGATACACACATTTAACATCCTTTAAGCTACTGCAGTGTGCTAGAAGTAAAAGTCTAAGATGGGTTGAGAAATATTCTCCAGTTATTCTACAGTACACAAAACCATAGCAGCTTTTCCTCTTCTGTTTGGGGAAGTTTGTGTAAAATTATTTCTCTTGACGTATTAACACACACACACACACACACACACACACATGTAGAAAGAGAAACAAACAAAGGCCACAGAATATACTGACTTATATACATGTATAAACATTCCAATATAAACCATATCTTTCAACAAATGCAGACATCCACAATCACATAATGCACACACACACACACACACACACACACACACACACACACACGTTCACCAAAAAAGACACAAGCACACTGAATGAGACAAAAATGCTGTAAGCTTTGTTTGTGTCCAGCTAAAATATCAGCCCCAACTCAAACTCCTCTGGTCTATAACTTTACTGGGTTTAGTTGATGAACAGTCATTTGAAGCTGTAGAAGACATGGCCCTAAATTTATCAAAACATGTCAAGGTGTAGAGTTAAAACACACACCCACACACACACACACATTTATATATGGCTTATGGTGACTCTTCTTATGTGTAATAGATTTTATGCCGAGCTAATGATATTTCCTATCAGTTGTAATACCCATGTAACCCATGGATGAAAGAACGTCACTTACCCTTTTGCTTAACTTAACTTCAGTTGCTGGATCTGAGTAGTATACATGTTGTAGCTTCCTCAAATTCACTCTGTATTTCTTTAACACTCCTCCAGGTCCGGCCTCTTAAAGCTAATTGGTCTAGAGTAAGTTAGGGGATTTCTCTGGTCTCTCAGTATATCTCTGGTTATTCCCTGAGGCTGACTTGCATCCCTTGTATTGACACAACAAATAGCAATGTGCAGTTTAACTTTTGGTTTCACTTCAAAATCAGCAACTTTACTGTGTTAGCAAATACAAGAACTTGGAGACTTCCCAAAATGTGCAACCACATGATCTGTGGATTTTTCCCCCTGATGAAATTAACTGGAAATTCCCACCAATGTCTGACTTTTTCCTGGTTATCAGACAAAATATGTTTACCTGTGACTCAATCAGTAGTGCATGACAATTACAATGCAAAGATCAGGAGTCCAGGAAGCTCTTTTACTCAAACATTTTCTAACATAGAGATGTGTTCAATAAGTTTACTGTTCAATATAATGATTGCATTAAAGCCTTGATACAAATACCAACCTTGCCAGATAAACAACAACAGATAACATTTACATTTATTCATTTAGCAGACGCTTTTATCCAAAGCGACTTACATATGAGAACAACAGAAGCTGTTAAACTAACACAACAATATGCAAGTGCTATGACCCTTCCCAGTTTAATGTCAAGCAGTACCTGTTTTTTTTTAGGCTATAGATATAGAATAGAAGATAAAGTGGTAGTATTAATGGATAAAGTGTTGCCGAAAAAGATGCGTCTTCAGCCGTTTCTTGAAAATGGCTACGGACTGGGCAGCTCTGGTTGAGTTAAGCAGGTCATTCCACCAGCAGGGAACAGACCAGGAAAAGGTCAGAGAAAGAGATTGAGGCTATGTTTACACGGAAACGATCTGAAGAAAAAACGCAAAAGTGGCGTTGCGTTATCACTTTTTATTCTGCGTTTAGACGAGCGTTATGGTTGGGAAATCCGCGTGCATATGGTGACGCAAAAGTGTGTGAAATTCGATGTAGTATGTACTCCAGGCGGCTAGGTGGCAATGTGAAGCACTGCCACACAACAACACCATATCTTAGAATATTTTGTACAACTGTTGAAAAGACTCTTGTATGTTTTTCAGAGCTGCTAGGTCAAATTGAAGGTCCGACGTATGGAAATAATCTGACATGTTGGTTGTTATATGCATGCATGTGACGTAAATGCGTACGCGACGAGAGCCACCGTGAGCAGATTTGCGTTCTTACCGTTTAGACGGGAACGCGACGGTGGAGCGTTTTTAAGATTTCCACTCTGGAGGGTGGTTTCACTTTTTTGCGTTTTTAAGCCCCCAAAACGCCGTTGCCGTGTAAACGAAAGGCACATCCGATAAAATATTTTTACGTTTTCACCCGGAATCGTTCTCGTGTAAACGGGGCCTTAGTGCCTCTTTGACGTAAGACCTAACCTTATGTCTTCAACATACACATGGAAAGAGTCTAACGCAAAAAGTTGGGATTTCCTCATTATGTTGCAAATTCTGACTACACTGACACTATGAGGCCATTTTTGTCCCTATAAGTATGTCAAAGCAGTACACACAGGCACGGACACACACTCACAGATCTAAATCAATATACACTGCTCAAAAAAAATAAAGGGAACACTTAAACAACACAATTTAACTCCAAGTCAATCACACTTCTGTGAAATCAAACTCTCCACTTAGGAAGCAACACTGATTGACAATCAATTTCACATGCTGTTGTGCAAATGGAATAGACAACAGGTGGAAATTATAGGCAATTAGCAAGACACCCCCAATAAAGGAGTAGTTCTGCAGGTGGTGGCCACAGACCACTTCTCAGTTCCTATGCTTCCTGGCTGATGTTTTGGTCACTTTTGAATGCTGGCGGTGCTTTCACTCTAGTGGTAGCATGAGACGGAGTCTACAACCCACACAAGTGGCTCAGGTAGTGCAGCTCATCCAGGATGGCACATCAATGCGAGCTGTGGCAAGAAGGTTTGCTGTGTCTCCTGAACATTCGTCAAGGTAACCAGACCATTGAAAATTATGTCAAGAACTTTTGTGAACTATGTAATTTGGTTTATTTTAAAGGCGTGGCTCTAAAGGACATTTTCTGCTTTGAGCTAAACAAACCGGTGCGGTCTCGATTACCTGGCCCAATTTATTGACTATGCCCTTCTTCTGAGCGGTTCTCCATTTACTGTGGGTTTCGCAGACGAGCAACCCCACAATGCCTGCCAAGTCTGAGTCTCTTCCTGCCGAGCCTAAACTTCTTCGCGTCGAGCCTGAGCTTCTTCAGGTCATGCCTGTCGAGCCTGAGATTCACGTCAAGACTGCCGAGCCTGAGCTTTACGCCAATTTATAATTGAAAGGACTGTTATTGCGGCATCCATAGACATCATAACAATAATTGTATTGTTTTGCTAGTACTTGTGTATTTAAAAGTCTGAATCCTAAAATATACCTTATGTGGTTGGAAACACTGAATAGATGCGATATGACTCCGTTCCAGCCAAAGCACGAAAGCATGTTTGAATTTAGCAGTTGATCATGTGACGCACAATGTTCTAATCATACAGGTCGGTATGTGCAACTGTGTTGCAGTTAATTATTAACATTGAAACTTTATTACCTTTTTGAAATAATCCATCAAAAAAGTTGAGATTTGAGGAGCGTGCACTAATATTTTCACAACAGGGGCAATATCATGAATACTCCATCCACTGAAACAGTTTTCACAGGAACTGAATATCACACAACACTGGTTTGCTCATACGCATCAAAGGGTTACACGCATGCTTCAGTTTAAGTTTAAAACACAGAACAAAGAAATAAAGAGACCTGAGTGAAAGAATGCTGAGTGTGTTTGTTGGAAATCAGGAATGATGAGAGAAAATTGAGCTTGGTACGTTTTTTTTATCTTCAAACCAAACTTGGGTGTTCAGCTGACAAAGTTTAAATCTCGTCTGGTTAGCTTCCCATAGTGTTTACTCATTTGGCCTGTAGGTGGAGAGTAGGTCTTTGGTGGCTCTTCGAAGCAATCCTGTCAAATGTGTTTTCAACTACATCTGGAAGTGGTCGATAGTGGACAAGCTCAAAACATTTTAGACTCTATTTACTTACACCTGTATTTAGCATCATCCACTTGACTAAAGCACATCTTAACACCAGGGCCTTATTTACAACCACCAATGCAGTCACATACAATTCTAGTTTCTCTTTTCTTTTTAAGTCCCTCTCATTAACGTCTCTTTTAATATCTTGAGCCTGAAGGGCCTATAGAGTTTGGCACTAGCAAGCCTCACATTGCATATTGCAGTGTAAATATTTGTATAGTTTAGTGGGGCATACATATGGCACACTTTCATTGAAGAGAAACAGACTAATCTAATTACCTTATTATTTGTCTCTGTTACTTGTCTGAATATTGATAGTAGTACTCAGATTTTTAACCACTCCTTTGCCACATATACACACACACACACACACACACACACACACACACACACACACACACACACACAGATTTGTTTTTAGAAATACCATCTGTTTATTTGATGCTTACTTGGAATGCCAGATAAACTGTTGAATCACTAATTAACCTTTTTTGTCACTGTTTATAATTACTTAGCAATGTCAAATAAACATATAATTATGATAGATCATGGATCATTTACACTCGACACACAAAACATACAAAAATGAATTGTAATTTTCCTAATCTATCACTGAAGTTTGTGCAAAGATAGAATGAGAACAATTTAATTGTTTTATTGTTAGATTATACCTCTATATACTGTGTTTTCACTGTGAAATTATATGCCTCTAATAAGTAAATTCTGATGAGTGATCACAGAATTTAAGCATTTCACAAGATACAACATCCGCCTGAAGACTTTGCATTCATCCGCTGGATGGCCTCCATCTGTTCTCTGTTTTGCTGCATCATCATAGCCATAGACTCCTCATGTCTCTTGTTGGAGTTTTCTAACATCTCTGCAAACTCTCTAGCTCTATTACTCTCAGCTTCAGCATTCTGTCTCTTGAACTCTTCCATCTCCTGGCTCATTCTGTCTGCCTTATCCTTAAAGCCCTTCTCCAACAGATCAGCCTGCTCCCTCAGTTTGCTGTCCATGGCACGCTCAGCCTCCTCTCTCTGGAGCCTGATCTCCTTATCCATCTTCTCCTTCATCTGTATCATCCTCTCTTCGTTACTCCGTCTCTCTGCTTCCATCTTCTCTTCCAGTTGTCGCTGTTTCTCCTCTTTAGATTTGATTTCCTGCATCAGGAGGGTCGCTTTCTCTGTTTCCTCTAGTCATTCATTGACAAAAAGAAAAAAAGGGAAACAGATGTATTATACTCAAGACTCAAACTATGTGATTAAGAGTCTATTCTGGTGTAAGACATAAAATATTGATTTTATATATGATTCACATACTAAGACACCTTCTAAGAGGAAAACTTCCAAAGAGATTATTTTCATCTCTAAGTTGCACTCTTTTCAAAAACATGGACTGCAGTTGTTATTGCAGGGTGCAATTATTGGACCCTTGAAACAGCTTGTACCAAAATAAGAGGCTGTTACTTCATCTTGTCCATGTGTCCTTCAGTGTCCATCAGCACTCTCACAAGTACCTAAACCTTTGAGCACCTCTTTCACAAGGAGTCTGGTATGAGCTAACAAACAGGGAAAATGGGATTTAAAGATTTAAGACTCTCACCCTTAATAATTTTTTCCTTCTCGGTCAGTTTTTTGTCAGCCTGCAGAATTGCTTTTGATTCCACAGACTTCTGCTTGAGAAACTCCTCCAGGACCTCTTCGACCTATTACATACAGACACATAAAGAAAAAAAGTGATAATTATGATGATGATCATATTTCAGTAATGTGCAGTATGTGTATAGAAGTGTAATAAGTCTAATATGGGCAAGACCTTGACTTCTTTATTGGCCTGGTTGTTATAATTCTTCACAATGTCCTCCAGATCCTTGCAGAAGAGATCATAGCCACCAGGTTTGGCATAGAAGCCCTGTTTGAGTTTTTCTGTCATTGGTTCCGAGAGGGATGACAAGAGATCCTCACATCGTCTCTTTGAAGCTTGCTCGTTTTGGCACAGGTATCCATCAAAGAGTTTATTAATGTTTTCCTATAAAAACACAACATGCATCAGAGGAGATTTCACCAACGTATACTCTGACATCTCTTCATACCATTGAACCCCAGGAGAGGACAGTGAAATAATCACACTGATTACTGGGTTTGCAGTATGTATTCAGAACCAACAAAGGGCCAGAAGAGAGATTACATTTTTCAGTTGGTTGCCCAGTGTTACTGAGTCAACAGTTCACAGCATCATCCTAAATGATCTGAACCTGAAAATCTATGAAGAGATTCTGTCTACCTCTAGAGATTTCAGGTACTTCCCGTCAGTGTCTCTGAAGGAACGCTTCATGAAGGTTTGTGTCGCCAAGCTGCTGAGATGTTGGTGTTCTGAGGACACTTCCTTCAGTCCCAGAGGGAAGGAGTCCTTAAGCTTCTCCATTCCACTCTTGTAAACCTGAAGCCCCTCTTTCACTGCAGCCTCATTCTCAATCATTGCCATGGCGATCACAGCGTTCTCCAGACACGGCACAGCCCCACTGGAGATGGTGTCCACGTACATTTTCACCAAATGACTCAGAACTTCAGAGAAGGAAAGAAGTCAAACAACATGATACGGGAAATGTATTGCACAACAGACAGTCATCTGTATGTTAATGCAAACTCTAAACAGATTTATTTTTGAGTAACCTCTGCCAGTGACTGTGATTCCATCCTTCAGCTTCTTCACATGGCTCTCGTGAAAGACAAACTTGCAGAAACGATCTGTGATATCTAGGAACTCAGAGGAAAGATCAGCAGGATCCAAACTTTCCAAACGAGACACATTGTCTGGGGCAGTTGGAAACGGGAAAGTGAAGCACGTCCTGGAAGGGAAGAATTTTTGGATGCACTCCCTGGGCAAGTTGTGCTCCATCACTTTTTTTGATGTGCCTAAAACAAATAAGCACATGCTGTAGCTCCTCTCAATTCAAATACATTAACCTTGAATTTTAAAAGAGTAACAGAATCTGTTAATCTGTTGACAAAAACTAGTCACACAAACTCATTATTTAATTACCATGTTTCAGCTTCAGAGCAAACTCTAGGTACTCATTCTCTGTTGCGTCTTTGCCATCGATCTTTCGCTCAAGGGTGAAGTCCCTCACAGCCCAGATGAAACTAGGGAAGAACTTCACAAACTCGCTTGAATCGTCCTCATCCTCATCTGATGATTTGACCTTGATACACTCTGTTAGTTCAGTAACAAATCTGACAGTTTGTTCAGGCATGAACACAAAGAGACTGTCAAACAACACAATTCATAGTCAAACAAAACAAGTGTGTCATTCTGTGGCGAGCAGGACGAGGCCGAGGGCCGTGAGAGAATGGCACGAGGCCGATGGTGTGATTACTAATGAGCGACACCTGCACGACGCACCGGTCTCGTATCTCCCACAGAGGAGAAGCTCGAGAGAGGAACAGGTCTGGCCTTATGCTGTGTTTTGTTTTATTATATGTGACAGCAGTCGTCCGTGAGTGGCTGCTGTCTTTAACTTTTGTTTTGTATTTGTTTTATTTTTGTATTAAAATGTGTGTGAACGTTCACCGGTTCCCGCCTCCTTTCCACAACATCTAACATTGTTGCACATTCATACTAAGCAAAGTTTTAACACCTGTTCTAAATACTTTAATATCACAAAGCCTAGCTATGAAGGAAGCCGTTAGATGTAGATAAGTAGGTGTAGAAGTAGGTAAGTAGATGTAAATAAGTCCCCCCCCTCCATCCCTTTGCCCTTTTTGTGCCTTTCTCAGTAAAAATAAATAAACCCAATGCAAAATAAACCCAATGCATGTCCTCTTACTAGACTGTACCAACACATGGCAATAAAATAATATATGTTTAGCACCTTACAAAAAGGGACATCTCCTTGTTTTGACTACTAAGTTGTGCTGTATTTGTTCTCATTTGTAAAAGCATCAACTAAATGACATAATAGTTATCTAAACTGTCAGAAGGATACTGCAACTCCTCTACAGCCCTGTTGTCAATCGTCCCTCGACTGTTGTAGACCAGAGTGCTGCTCAGTAACACAGCCAGACAGAAAATGTTAGTGTCATGCTTTGAGTCTCCCTGAGAAAGAGAAAGACAATCATGGAGTTAGAAAAATGGGAGATTAATCTCAAAAAAGCGGCTCTATTTTAACAGTGTTAAATCAGTGCAAATTAGTCTTTAAATAGGGTGACCAGACGACCTGTTATTCCCGGGACACTAACGTTTTTCAGCTATATTTTTAGTGTCCCGACTTATTATGAAAAAAATCATGTTTTGTCCCACATTGTTCAGTACTTTGGTTTTTACGTCACCTTGTCCACGTCTCCGAGTCCCTCCGTGTCCAGCAGCACCAGAGTGGTTCCTGCTTTAGTGGGGTGAGACACACACCACATCCAGATGCCCTTCGTCTTGGACTCTATGGTGCTGCCCAATGCAAATCCTGATAATGCCACACCAAAAAAATAAAGACTAATATGCATGAAACTGCATGATGTTTTTCTTAAGCTTTTGGATGCTCTCTCAGCACTGTATAGTTCTAACCTGTTTGTTTCCCTGCGAGGCGGTTCATCAGGTAGGACTTCCCGGTGCGGTAGAGACCCACCACGGCCACCACCACCACTGGCTCCTGGATCTGCTGCAGGATCTGTAGTGCTGACTCCTGCACACACAGCTTCCCTTCTGACCCAGTGTCAATCAAGCAGACTGGTTTATCCATGATCACTGGAGAATACAGCTGTACAACAGATACACACATTTAACATCCTTCAAGCTACTGCAGTGGGTAACACTTTATTTCGATAGTCCATTTTAGACATTCTACTAACTATAAGTAACTTTGCAGCTACATGTCAACTAACTGTCATTATAGTGTTAGTAGACTGTCTAATTAATATTTGCTAACACTTTATTTTGTTGGTCCCGCAATAGATATTCTACTGACTATAAGTAACTTGGCAACTACAAGTCAACTTATTCTACTAACCCGAACCCTAACACCTAACCATAACCACAGTCTACCGACAGTTAACTACAGTCTACTAATACTCTAATGAGAGTTAGTTGACATGTAGTTGCAAAGTTACTTACAGTTAGTAGAATGTCTAGAGTGGACAATCAAAATAAAGTGGAACCCTGCAGTGTAGAAGTAAAAGTCTAAGATGGGTTGAGAAATATTCCAGTAATTCTACAGTACACAAAACCAGAGCAGCTTTTCCTTTTTGTTTGGAGAAGTTTCTGTAAAAGGGTATCTCATGTCGTATTAACAAACACGCACACACGCACACACACACACACACGTAGAAAGAGAAACAACCAAAAGCCACAGAATATACTGACTTATATACATATTTAAACATACTAATAAAACCCAGATCTTTCAACACATGCAAACATCAGCAGTTACATAATGCACACATACACACATTTACCACACATTACACAAGCACACTGAATGAGACAAAAATGCTGTAAGCTTTGTTTGTGTCCAGCTAAAATATCAGCCCCAACTCAAACTCCTCAGGTCTATAACTTTACTGGGTTTAGTTGATGAACAAAGTCGTTTGAAGCTGTAACACGACATGGTCCTAAACTTTATCAAGACATGCCAAGGCGTAGAGTTCAATCACACACACGCACACACACACACACACACACACACACACACACACACACACACACACACACACACACACACACACACATTTATATATGGCTTATAGTGACTCTCCATATGTGTAATTGCTTTTATGCCGAGCTAATGATATTTCCTATCAGTTGTAATACCCATGTAACCCATGGATGAAGGAACATCACTTACCCTTTTGCTTAACTTAACTTCAGTTGCTGGATCTGAGTTGTATACATGTTGTAGCTTCCTGTCATTCTATCTGTATTTCCCCAGACACTCCTCCAGGTCCGGCCTCTTAAAGCTAATTGGTCTAGAGTAAGTTAGGGGATTTCCTGGTCTCTCAGTATATCTCTGGTTATTCCTTGAGGCTGACTTACATCCACTTTTATTGACACAATAAATAGCAATGTGCAGTTTAACTTTTGGTTTCACTTCAAAATCAGCAACTTTACTGTGTTAGCAAATACAAGACACTTGGAGTCTTCCCAGGACGTGCGGTGCAACCACATTGTCATTGTTAATCAGTTGTGTTTTTATTTTTCTCACTCCAAATGAAATTGACTGGGAATTCCCAACTATGTCTGACTTTCTCCTGGGTCTCAGACATCATGAAAACATTGGGTAAAATATGTTTACTTGTGGCTCAATCAGTAGAGCATGCTGATAACAGTGCAAACGTCAATCTACCAGAGAAGTTCGTTTCGATTAAAAACATTTGAAAGAGTAAATGACTATTAAATTACTGCATGAAAAAGCCTTAATACAAATACAAACCCTTGCAAGATAAACAACAACACATAACCTTGTGTCTTCAACAAACACATGGAAAGGGTTTAAGATTTGAAAGTCTCTGAAATAGCAGATTGTTGCCATGGTCTGAACTGCTGAGCTAAGAGCTTATTAGAGCCGTGATCAATAAACCGTGTCTGTAGCAACTCATGATGGCAGATCCTTTAACGTGTTTAATGTTCAAAAGTAGGTGAGGGGGTAAATGACTCATTCTCTGTCAGATTCTTCCTCTAGAACAAGGAATAAGTGAATTTTCTGTGCTTTCAGCAGTGTTGACATATTGGAAAAATCACATAGCCTACTACTGTTTATAAAGATATAAAATTAAAGCTAATTTAAGTGATTTTGGGGAGCAGTCCAACTTGAGTAGATATTAGCACAACTGTTAACTAATATCAGTTTGTAGAAGCAATATATAACTTTGTTTCTTTAACTACTATCAAAGTTTCTTGTTTAGTTTAGTTTAGTTAGTGTGTGCTCCTCCTACAGGCAGTGGGGGAAGTTTTGTTATAAAGGCTTGTAGAGGATCGTGTGTCAGGCAGAATCAGCACTTCTGTAAAGTAGATCATCTTTAGAATATGTTATGCATTTTATTTTACTATCACTAAAAAAAAAAATCTGTATTATATACCGACATAACATTTATAACTTGGGATTCCATGTGTAACTTTATTACAGTATAAACAGGATTACACTATATACAGTGCTATATAATTAAATGTGATTTTACTTGCTTTAAAGTTGAACTGTACTTTTTTCATAATTTCTTAACCTTTGCAACATTGGCATTACTTTATAACAGTGAAGCTGCTTTGAAACAATCTGTATTATATAAAACACCATATAATTAAATCACTTGCAGCAAAATATCAACACAGAAACTCACAGAAATGTCCTCTCCTCCTACTCATATTATATTATTATTCCACCTTTACAGCATTACCTCTGATTCTTATAAACATCATGTTGCCTTACTCTGATCAGTCTAATCGAATGTTTACAGAACATTGAAGATCTATGCAACATTCACTCACACAACAGCTGTGATTCACTGATCCAGGAAGAAGGTTGGCTGCTGCTGGCCGCGGCTTTACATGCTCACTTCAGCGAGGATCTGAGACATTCAGTCTATGAAGTTTTCACTGCTAAATTAAATGTAATATCAAGCTAAACATAATCATTTAGACAGTGGTTACAATGCTATTGCTATCAGATATGTTTCTGTCAGATTCTAAATTCCAAAATCAGCCTAACAGCCTATGTTATTTACATAAATCAGGGTTTGTACAGACTCTGTCAAATGAAATTCAAGGACTTTTCGAGCTCTACTTTTTTGGATTTCAAGGACTTCAATCAGCACTTATCAAACAATATCTTTATTATAATTATTATTATTTTTTTTTTTTTTACTCAAATTACATATATGGTATCTAATGTTTCACTTCATAGATATCAATCCATTGACCAGCGCAGTCAGGCATGGGAAATCCCCTTAACCATTGAAATAGATTTTTTTCCCATGAATGTATGATTGACCTGAAGAATGAAAGTTGTATTATATACTTATCATATGATTAATATCATGCTCATAGCCATGAGAAATAGCTCTATATCTCAGATGGGCTGCAGCGTTGATTTAGTGCGTTGAAAACAAAAATGAAATATTTTTAATTAGGGATGCACCAATATCACTTTTTGCAGAACAAGATACCGATACCGTAACTGGTCCCTGAATTTTCACTGCATTTGTAATTTCTAAATGTATTAGTAGATAAAACAAAAGAATATAAATCATTAGTTGGCTTAATTTTTTCATCAAATATATATTTCTTTCAATTATTTTCATGCTTAATTAAGCCTGCTAAAATGCATTGTATGAGCTTCTGTTACTGTTCATTCTATTGCTCTATAATTGTATCTTTCATTGAATCGCACAGCACATGTTTAGAGCTGCTCCTGAAGGGCTCAGTGCTGAGGATTGGGTCAGTGGTACCCATGTTTAGACACCAGTGAAATACCAATTATTTAATCCAATTTTGATACTACAATAAAAACTACCAGCCTAATTAATGTGAATTTAAAACATTATTAAAGGTAAGCAGTCAGTAACAAAATAAGACCAAATAATCAACTTACAAATAAATACAATAGAACAAAGAAAGGCTACAAATGAAATAAACAGTGTTTTTAGAGTTTTTCGGGTAGATCTAACAGGTACAGAAATTTGAATAAAGTAATCAAATGTCAAAAAATTGCATATTCAGTACTGGATAAGTTAAATATAGATGGATCTTATTGTAAAGTTGAAAAGGGTAGCCAATTTAGTCAAGAGCAGTGAGTAATTTATTTGTCCATTGTTTGATTAACATTAAAACAGCAGTGGGTTTATTAAACTGCTGCCCCTTTAAGACTGAACGCACGGACCCCATTTGAACATGGCTATACGTTCACTTGAGATATAACTGACTTTGTTTACTAGGATACTCTCCAAGACGGGCGTTTTTACATCATTTTGTGTGAATTCGTCCGTACAAGCGCAAGACGTGAAAGACAATTTAATTCAGTATTCGTGCGCTGAGACGCTGGTTTGTGTGGCGCGCTAATGTTTGCGTTCATGGAACTTGACCTGGAAACGTCCAGTAATAATGTAGGGAGTCACTCGTTATACATAAATCAGGTAACAGTTCATGTTTTACTTACATATACGATTTAGTTTTCATCCAAATAACACGTGCTGAGTGAACGATCAGCAATCAAGAGCATTCAACAGAACTGCGCTCTCTCTCGTCAGTTAACGTTAAGTTACATCACATGATGCCTCGTTTTATTTTCTTTGCCATTGACATCCGACTGAACTACAAACCTTCCACTGATGTCCGTTAAAAGGGATGTGCTCGACCAGTTCGCGCGTCTGTGCCGCTGTGCGCTCAATCCACAATACTTACTATACACACGCTGCCTGGTAGGCCTATCGGTTGTTGGTATAGGAGCATTTTTACGAGTACGAGTACATGAACTCGGTATCGGTGCATCCCTATTTTGAATAATTCAAGCACTTTTCAAGTACCTCTTCAAAAATATGGCTGTTTTCAAGGGTTTTCCAGGTCTTAAATTTCAAAAAGTCAAATTCAAGTACTTCAAGCACTTTAAGCACATTGTACGAACCCAGATAAATGGATGATCAGCTACCAAACATTACCATATTAAATTGACAAAACTCAGAACTTGAAACAGCTGTGATATAACATATAAAAGTTTGTAGCTATGATTTCAAAACAACAGAAAGTCACATCAAATGCAGTGAGATTATAGCCATTACAAATTCAGAAATCAGTAAAAGCAGTGAACTCCATCTTTCAACACACGTCACTGTATAGAACAGGATCGAGATGCGGGTCTGGGTCTGCTATTAATCGCTTGCATCTGCTGTCTGTGCTGCTGCCTCAATACTTCCATGTTCTGTTCATTTCTTCGCTGCTGATCTGATATCATCTGTGCATACTTTCTCGATGAACTCTCCTCTACTTCTGCATTCTTTCTCGTCAACTCCTGTATCTCCCAGGTCATCCTGTCAGCTTTCTCCTGAAAGCCCTTCTCCATCAGGGCAGACTGCTCTCTCAGCTTACTCTCCATTGCAAGCTTTGTCTCCTGTTGTTGGCGGGACATCTCCTCTTCCATCCTTTCAATGACCTGTCTCACCCTCTCTTCATTATTTTGTTGTTCAATCTCCATCTTCTCCTCCAGTTGACGCTGCCTCTCTTCCTGGGCTATAATTTCCTGTTCCAGAAGGACTGCCCTTTCTCTCTCCTCTGGGGAGCCAAAAAAGAAGGAAGGAGAAGTTTAAGGAAACAGGTGGATTAAAGATTGGAGAAGAGACAAGAGTCTAATCATGGAGACAATCTATCTTAGATAAATTCTACAGTGTCATCCCACGTTAGCAATGAGTACACTGAAAACCGCAGCACTCAAAATGTTGTATGGAACGAGACTGCCTCAGATTCTCTTGGCCATTGACTGGCATCATCCCCTTTCTACTAAATGCATGAATAGCTTATATAGCTTACTGGTTTTACTTAAAAGAGCAGATTGTATTGAAAACAACAACTGCACAACTGCTATTCATCACATCATGTGTGTCTACTAGGTTGAAAACACAAAGCTTTTACCACAAATCCTTCTTTCATTTTCAGTTAGTTTATCATCAGCTTGCAGAATAGCTGTGGTCACTGCAACCTTTTCCTGTAGAAACTTCTCCAACACCTCAGCAATCTATGAGGACACACAAGGGAAGAGTAAAAGTGGTGTTAAAAATATAATATCACTTTACATTCAAAATATATACCACGGTATTGTTATTGCATAATTATAGCTTTAATGCATTTTAACAATAAATAATATTGAAAATATGATTGTCATATTTTGCATAATTTAAAATGTATGACCTTGACTTCTCTGCAGGCCAGTGTATTGTACTGATTCACGATGTCCTCCAGATCCTGGCAGAAGAGATCGTAACCACCAGCTTTGGCATAAAATCCTTGATTGATTCTTTCTGTCATTGGGTCAGAGAGGACTGACATAAGACTTTCACATTTTGCCTCGGAAGCCTTCTCATTGTCCCAGAGATACGCATCAAACTCACGATTGATGGCTTCCTAAAACAGCACACAGAAAAACAGGAAGGATACTTAATGATCATTATTTGAGTAATTTTGCATGTTATCCATGGGGGGAGTGAGAGATGCATACCTGTTAATTTACTTCAAAACCAGTGATTTTATCCCCTAGTTATTGAGAAATATTATGTTGAAATTCAATAGTAAACCTATTTTATTAAGTTTCTGTGATCCAGAATGTTTATGTTTGTATGCAGCACAATCTCAGAGTGACGTGTGTGTGTGTGTGTGCTTCAATGAAAACAGGATCTTAATATAAAACGGTGATTCAAATGACTTGGAACTACCTGTGCAATAAACGATTTTATTACACACCTTCCAGCCACTCAGAATCAAGTACTCAGACAGACCATGGTATAATTTGGTATGGCAACTCCCACCTACCTCTAAAGATGTCAAGTACTTCCCATCATGGTCCCTGAAGGAGCGTTTCATGAAGGTTTGTGTTGCCATGAGGCTGAAACACTGATGCTCCAAAGTGATTTCATTCAGTTCCACAGGGAAGGAGTCCTTCAGCTTCTCCAATCCACTCTGGTAAACCTCAAGCCCCTCTTTCACTGCAGCCTCATTCTCAATCATTGACATGGCGATCACAGCGTTCTCCAGACACGGCACAGCCCCACTGGAGATGGTGTCCACGTACGTTTTCACAAGATGACCCAAAACTTTAGGGAGGCAGAGGGGTCAAACACAAAGAATTAAAAAAGGTCAAAATCAAGGGCGTAGATTTGGTTTGAACATTGGGGGGGTTGAAGTTTGGGTATGCCTCCTGATATTGTGATCATGGTATAAATAATGGGAGGGGTCGTAATGCATAGATTTAAATATTGGGGGGGTTATATCCCCCCCATCCCCACTTAGAGTAGCAAATGGCAGGTAATCTGGTTAAAAGAGAGGCTTCATTTCTGAAGCTGTTTTTGATTTTTCAAGCATCATGTCATGAAGATGTTGGTGAATAAAATGTGCAATAATAGGAAATACTGCCCACCATAAAAAAAAGGTAATCCAAAGCATTAAGAGACTTACTGACTTACCTCTGCCGGTGACTGTGTGTCCATCTTTCAGATTTTTCACTTGGCTCTGGTCAAAGATAAACTGGCAGAAACGATCAGTGACCTCCAAGAATTTTTTTGAAATCTCAGCTGGGTCCAGTATTTCCAGATATGAGACATTGTCTGGATTGGTTGGGAATGGGAAGGTGAAACATTTCCGTGATGGGAAATATTTACGAATGCACTCTCTTGGAAGGTTGTAATTATTCACTTGACTCGAGTTACCTTCAAAAGAACAACACAAAGCTTTCCTTCAGTCAAATGATACACAGTGTATTAAATCAATTATTTAAAATCAAAGAAACTGTAAGCCTCCAATTTATCTACAAATTTTATTTTATGATAATGACCAATTGACTGTAGATAAACACAGGAAGCAAAAATCTCTTATTGGAACTGGCAAACTAAACCTAGCCAGTTCCACATATCCATAAACTAGCTGCACAATCTGAAAATGCAGGTAATTAAATAAACTTTCAGGCTTTAAATATTACCTAGTTTCAGCTTCAGAGCAAACTCTAGATATTCATCCTCTGTTGCGTCTTGGCCATTGATGTTTAGCTGCAGGGTGAAGTCCCTCACAGCCCAGATGAAACTAGGGAAGAACTTCACAAACTCTGAATCATCTACAACTTCATCAGGTGATTTGATCTTGATGTACTCTGTTAGCTCAGTGACATATCTGTTTACTGTGAGTTAAAGAACAGATTAGATAGATTCACAATGAGCCAGGCGACCATATACAAAATCAGTTGTTATTTACCAAATATAGCCAATTCCAAAATACATAATATGAAGGACATAATGACATTGAGTCTTGAGTCTTTGAATGCATGAAAATCTTTTTGAAATATAATCTGTAAGATCCACAATTAAACAGAGTAATAGTGACTACACTTGTTGCTTAATCCTGGCAACATAGTATGTGGTAGATGCATGCTCATTATTATCCAACTCATATATTTATGTATATATCAATATATATCAAATTACTTTGAATTTATTTAAAATATACATGTACCATTTTTGCATCATGCTAAGTACAAGTAAATCCAGCAAATATTTTTTATCAGTGAGGAAAACTTCTATACCCTGAGCATTAAGTTTCTGCTTTAGAAGGGCAAATTGACAATGAAATTTAAATTATGATCAGAAGGATACTGCATTTCCTCTATGGCCCTGTTGTCGATCGTCCCTCGGCTGTTCAGGACTAGAGTGCTACTCAGAAGGACGGCCAGAGAGAAGATCTTGGTGTCATGCTTTGAGTCCCCCTGAGACAGATAGGATTTGGTTATTTGACATGAGACCATAATAGAGACACAATGCCTGATATTTTATTGAAAGGTGCTCTTAAGGATGATCTGTGATTGTGAGATTGGTGTACAATATAATATTTAAGATCCTGAAGATATTGATTCTAGTGTTGGTTTTATCAGTTTATTTTGCCATCTGTATGGATGGAGAGTATCTCCTTGAACGTGTGCATCTTTGTCTGTATACAGACTTACTCTTTCTTCTTCCCCAAGCTAAATACTAGGGCTGGGTAAACAATATCGATTTCTCGATATTAATCGATTCTCATTTTTACGAACCGATATCGATTCTTAAATCTCAAGAATCGATTAGTCATCCTGTTTTCATTTGATGAATGAATGGGACATTGTAGCGCGCATCCCAATAATCTTCAGTGCTTTGTTACTATTGATACTAAATAAAGTCTCACATTTCAAATTACGTCCATTTTCTTACGAAATTCAAAAACATAAATACTGTTTTGGCGCTGTGGCGTGAGATCGCTCTGGCACAGCTCAGCTCAAAAGAAGCAGCAGCGCGCTAAATATATGCACCATATTACATATTCATTATAATTTTTAATGTTCTTCGATATTTAATGCATGTTTGAATAAATCTGGCAAGTTTTTATGACAGCCACCATTTAAATGTTTATATTTCATATAACTTTATTATTATAAAAATATATAAAAGTGTAATTTAAGTGTTTGTATAGCTACAAATCAGTTAATATTTTACCTTCAATATTATAGTAGGCTACAACTGACTCCCATAGTTTACAGCATTAGTTACGAGATTTGTTTTCCTTGAGAAAATTTGCCATGTATTGTACCTGATATCCAAAATAATCCATATTGAATCGAATTGCAAGCTTGTGAATCGAAATCGAATCGAATTGTGAAATTTGTGTCAATACCCAGCCCTACTAAATACTATAACTTAAGTCATCACTACGACACACAATACCCAGCATCGGCTCTGGTTTAAACGGATGCATTTTGGGATTGATTGTAATGTTATTAGGTTCTGGTCCTGGGATTGAATTTTGTAGCATTCCGGGTTCATCTTGCATTTGCACAGAAGACTCTCCAGCAATTATGTGTAAATGAAGAGATAGATAGATAGACAGACTGACAGACAGACAGACAGACAGACAGACAGACAGACAGACAGACAGACAGACAGACAGACAGACAGACAGACAGACAGACAGACAGATAGATAGATAGATAGATAGATAGATAGATAGATAGATAGATAGATAGATAGATAGATAGATAGTGTAATGACAGACAAATATTTTATTTATTATATTTAACAAAAAATCTTTAAAACTCACTCTGGGGTCTATGGACCCACCCCCCAACAAGAGCAAAAAGGGCTCAGTTACCATGACTACCAACTGATAAGACGGTGGTCACTGTTAAAAATGTGGTCACATGGAAACGCAGAGGCCATAGGAAAGACCTACAGCCCTTAAAACAGACTCTCCTGCATTCATTTATAGACAAACTGATCTATAAATGAACATGCACATTGTGCAAATAATTATTACTGTCTTGTGTAGTGTCTTGTTACTATTATTGTTTTGATACTATATATTTTATGATAGAACCAATGGTCAATGTAACCTCACCTATACCATGTTTGGTCTCTATAAATTGGTGCTTTGAAGATCAAAATGACGGTGTATATGATATGTCGATAGCTGCGCAACAGATTACAAGTATTACAAGAATCTTTAATAGTTTCTACATCAGCAACCAATCCAGCTGCACATGCAAATGAGCACGCTTGAAACAAAGAGCCATAAATCTCCAACAGAGGAATTTTACTCCTTGGATATTCCACCTTTCTCATTGGTCAAGCCAACCCGGAGGGCTGGGACCTTTCTCAGGCATTATATAGCCTCTACACAAGCCCTTCTCTCTCTCTCTCTCTCTCTCTCTCCTGTGGGGCCTCACCAGGCTTTGACCCACAACCAACTCAATCAAGAGAGTGGACTCTCTCATCCACAACAGAGTCAAGGACAACTTTGCGAGTTTGTCAAAATTTCTTCATTCAATGCAGAGGAAGTCAATCGCTGAGATCTTCTTCAAAGACGTCACCCACTGCTTCCACTGCAAGGGAGATGCAAGTATCACACATTTGAAACAGAGGTTTAATAATAAGCGGTAGATGCCTCTTAATGTGGTGCTTTAAAAAGAAGAAAGCTGATGGTTCTTTTCATACTTAAATTCATCTTTTCCATAGTTTAATTTCCTGCTTCCAGTTTTATTCTGTCACTTACCATTTTACCCATGTATGTGTGATTGTGTGTATGTGTTTTTAGATTAGTGGTGTTTGTTATTTAGTTAATAACATTTGTGCACAATACATATTCGGTTCTGATTCTCTGAAGTCAATTTAATGATTCCAGAATCTGACTACATGTTCTGCATAATACTGTACAGTAAGACAATTATTTCACAACCTCAGAAATTAACATTTCTATTAATTAATTAATAATCAATATCGAGTTTTCACAGGACGAAATTATTAATTGATTGTAATATTAATGATTCTACATCAAGTTATTTCAATTAACTGATCCAAATATTCATAATAATCAAAACAATAATTATTAATATTTCACTTTTTGAGCTAATTTGTTACAATAGACAGATAGATAGATAGATAGTTACTACATGGTGAAACTAGTTTTTACGTCACCTTGTCCACGTCTCCGAGTCCCTCCGTGTCCAGCAGCACCAGAGTGGTTCCTGCTTTAGTGGGGTGAGACACACACCACATCCAGATGCCCTTCGTCTTGGACTCGATGGTGCTGCCCAATGCGAATCCTGATAATCCCAGACCAAAAAAACAAAGACTTGTATGCATATACCGGCATGATGTTTCTCTTAAGCGTCCGGATGCTCTCGGCGCTAACCTGTCTGTTTTCCTGCGAGGCGGTTCATCAGGTAGGACTTCCCGGTGCGGTAGAGACCCACCACGGCCACCACCACCACTGGCTCCTGGATCTGCGTCAGGATCTGTAGTGCTGACTCCTGCACACACAGCTTCCCTTCTGACCCAGTGTCAATCAAGCAGACTGGTTTATCCATGATCACTGGAGAATACAGCTGTACAACAGATACACACATTTAACATCCTTCAAGCTACTGCAGCGGGTAACACTTTATTTAGTCCACTTTAGACATTCTACTAACTATACATTTACATTTATTCATTTAGCTGACGCTTTTGTCCAAAGCGACTTACAATTGCTATATATGTCAGAGGTCGCACGCCTCTGGAGCAACTAGGGGTTAAGTGTCTTGCTCAGGGACACATTGGTGTCTCACAGTGGATTCAAACCCGGGTCTCTCACACCAAAGGCATGTGTCTTATCCACTGCGCCATCACCACCCTATAAGTTACTATAAGTAACTTTTCAGCTACATATCAACTGTCATTATAGTGTTAGTAGACTGTCTAATTAATATTTGCTAACACTTTATTTTGTTGGTCCCGCAATAGATATTCTACTGACTATAAGTAACTTGGCAACTACAAGTCAACTTATTCTACTAACCCGAACCCTAACACCTAACGTTAACTACAGTATACTAATACTCTAATGAGAGTTAGTTGACATGTAGTTGCAAAGTTACTTATAGTTAGTAGAATGTCTAGAGTGGACAATCAAAATAAAGTGGAACCCTGCAGTGTAAAAGTAAAAGTCTAAGATGGGTTGAGAAATATTCCAGTAATTCTACAGTACACAAAACCAGAGCAGCTTTTCCTTTCTGTTTGGAGAAGTTTCTGTAAAAGTGTTTCTCATGTCGTATTAACACACACACACACACACACACACACACACACACACACACACGTAGAAAGAGAAACAAACAAAAGGCACAGAATATACTGACTTATACATATTTAAACATACTAAAACCCAGATCTTTCAACATATGCAGACATACACACTCACATAATGCACACATACACACATTCACCACGAATGACACAAGCACACTGAATGAGACAAAAATGCTGTAAGCTTTGTTTGTGTCCAGCTAAAATATCAGCTCCAACTCAAACTCCTCTGGTCAATAACTTTACTGGGTTTAGTTGATGAACAAAGTCATTTGAAGCTGTAGCAAGACATGGCCCTAAACTTTATCAAGACATGTCAAGGTGTAGAGTTCAATCACACACACACACACACACACACACACACACTCATTTATATATGGCTTATGATGGCTCTCCATATGTGTAATTGCTTTTATGCTAACCTAATGATATTTCCTATCAGTTGTAAAACCCATGTAACCCATGGATGAAAGAACGTCACTTACCCTTTTGCTTAACTTAACTTCAGTTGCTGGATCTGAGTTGTATACATGTTGTAGCGTCCTGTCATTCTATCTGTATTTCCCCAGACACTCCTCCAGGTCCGGCCTCTTAAAGCTAATTGGTCTAGAGTAAGTTAGGGGATTTCCATGGTCTCTCAGTATATCTCTGGTTATTCCCTGAGGCTGACTTACATCCACTTTTATTGACAATAAATAGCAATGTGCAGTTTAACTTTTGGTTTCACTTCAAAATCAGCAACTTTACTGTGTTAGCAAATACAAGACACTTGGAGTCTTCCCTGGACGTGCAACCACATTGTCATTGTTAATCTGTGGCAGTGGCGGCGCCGGGGGGGGGGGGTCTTGGGGGGTCTCAAGACCCTCCCAAAAAATGCTTTGAGCTGCTACGCTACAGTTTCGTGGATCAAACAGTATCAGTGGCTTGAATATTCAAAAGACACGGCTTTTTTTTTGCATGTCGTAATTGTTTTTCACAGTGTGCATGGATCTGGTGGTCAGTCTCCTCAAAAAGTGTAAATTTTAACATATACAATTATCTGTGGGGTAGCCTATTTTGAGCTAAAACTTCACATACACACTCTGGGGACATCAAAGACTTATTTTACATCGTATGAAAAGGGCATTATACCAACCCCTTTAAACGTTAGTTTTTTTTTGAGTATCAATAAGTATTTCAATCCTGATTCAAGACAATTCTGTAATTACAGCTACAACTTCAGCAGGCACAAGACAAAATTTACAAATGGCTGAGACATCAAGATTAGACAGAGAGACGCTTGAAAAAAGGTGATCTGTTTTGTTATGACACAGATTAAACACTGTTAGGTACATTACCGTTCAATTTGGGGTCTGGAATATTTTTTAATGTTTTTGAAAGTCTCTCATGGATCACCAAGGATGCATTTATTTGATAAAAAAACTGTAATATTATAAAATATTATAATGGAATTTAAAGTAATTATATTTTAATATATTTAAAAAATGTAATTTATTCCTGTGATGGCAAATGGCAGAGAAGAAGACAGGAGGAGGGCAATCAAAAGGTGGTGAGAGTATGAGAATAAATACTATTTTGTAAATATGTTTTCTGTCATGGGTGTGGCTATGGCAATTAAAGTTCGAGCATATAGTTTGCAAAATACAATTGATTAATTCATTAAAAACAAAGTAGTTGATATGCTGTGTTGTTTTTGTTGTTAAGTAGCAGTAATATGCAGTTATTAGCCGTGTCCACTGTATTTTTTGTTGGTTTTCATGAGACCCCCCTTGAAATGACCAAGACCCCCCATTGCCCCCCCAATCAAAATTGTCTGGAGCCGCCACTGATCTGTGGTGTTGTTCTTTCCTAATGAAATTGACTGGGAATTCCCAACAATGTCTGACTTTCTCCTGGGTATCAGACATCATGAAAACATTGGGGAATATGTTTACCTCTGCGACTCAATCAGTAGAGCATGATGCTAAAACAATGCAAAGGTCATGAGTCCAATGTCCAGGAAGCTCTTATACTCAAACACTTTCTACCAGTGGAATGTGTTAGTTAGTTTGGATAAAAAAAAAAACATTTGAAAGAGTAAATAAACCGTGCCTGTAGCAATGATGGCAGATCCTTTTAATGTTCAAAAGTAGGTGAGGGGATAAATGACCTTATTCTAGAGGAATAATCTGACAGAGAATAAGTGAATTTTCTGTGCTTTCAGCAGTGTTGACATATTAAAAAAATCACATGCTACTGTTTATGAAGATATAAAATTAAAGCTAATGTAAGTGATTTTAGGGAACAGTCCAACAAATGTTAACTAATATCACTTTGTAGAAGCAATATATAACTTTGTTTCTTTAACTACTATCAAAGTTTCATGTTTAATTTAGTTTAGTTAGTGTGTGCTCATCCTAAAAGCAGTGTAGGAAGTTTTGTTATAAAGGCTTGTAGAGGATTGATCGTGACAGTCATTGACTGTGAGACGTGTGTCAGGCAGAATCAGCACCTCTGTAAAGTAGATCATCTTTAGAATATGTTACGTATTTTATTTTACGGTCATTAAAAAAAAATCAGGGCTCTTGGGATTCCATGCATAACTTTATTTTCGTATAAACAGTATTACAGCGCCGTATGACTTTACTTGCTTTATAGCTTAACTTTACTTTTTTTTCTGGAATCAATGGAATCCTGTACAAAAAATAATATGACATCATACAGATGAATTCGTATTAATGTTAGAAATGAAGTTAGAGACATTCAACCAAAAACATAGTGAATAAACACATTTAAAGTAAAGATGGATCACAGATTCTTTGGCAACTTCAGTATCCAATTTCAAACGTTCAAGTAACTCCTTAACAGGGTAAATTCTGTGTAGAATTTTAAATGATAATTCTTTATTATTTATAAAAAAATAAAAATTTCCACTGAATGTTTTCATATTTAGATGAGCAAAACACTGTTGGCAAATCATTTTTCTTTAATACATTTAACTTTTATCGCCAATTTCCTTATTTCAATGTTTTTGTTAAGGCTGCAATTCCAATCCAGAAGAGGATTTCCAACGCTTGGACCCAGGGAGTCTGTAATTATTTTTTATTTGTATGTTATATATGTATATCCCCTGGTTTCATAGACAAGGTTTAAGTCTAGTTCTTAAAGGGGTGGTTCAGGATTTTGGACATCGGGCCTCATTTTCAAGTTAGCCTTAGTGTTATTTATCAGTGGAGACAGTTTTCAAAAATTTTCATCCAGTTTTTCCAGTTGCATAGTTCGCCGGTGCTAGCCTAGCGCGAGTCAACGGTAACTGCTAGCCTGCCATTAAAAACAGTTTTACCCACTCCACAGTACACCAAAACCAAATAAATTATAACGCCAGACTATCGATGTAAATGTCTGTTAAGAGAATAATGTTAAAAATCAAACTACTCTTGCATCTCAATGATCGCAATACATTTACAGGAACTAGTTTCTCAGCCGCGGCGGGATTTTACTTTGCTCCGGTTAGTAGTACTGCGCCGAAAAGTAAACACAGAACCGAAGCGCACTACAGTCGGGACTACCTGCACTACCTCTCTCTCTCACTACCTCTCTCTCTCTTTACCTCTCTCTCTCTCTCTCTCTACCTCTCTCTCTCTCTCACTACCTCTCTCTCTCTCTCTCTCACTACCTCTCTCTCTCTCTACCTCTCTCAGGAGTTTTAAAAATCCTCCCAGTCCTACTGACCTTTCTGGGGATACATGTACTCCTCTCCTCCAGACATTTCTGACTTTAAAGAGCAGGATTTTGCCAGGAACATCAGACAATGTTGGTTTTTGTTTTAGGCCACAACCTATTATAATGCACTTTCTCTGCTCTCTCATCAGAATCCAAAGGATTGACAATCCGATATGTCAGCCCCAGTTTTCCATTTTAATCAATAACTTGTACAATTTCATAAGGTCCCTTCCAATGGGGTGCCAGCTTCATACGGCTCTCCACTGGGTTTTTAAAACACCACGGCACCAGTGGTATAAGGCTGGTGATGCAATCCTTCATCATGGTATATTTCTGACGGTCACTGTGACTCCCACTGGGACAGCGCTTGTACCCCCATCCCCATCAAGTTCCTTACACGTCATCCGCCACACATTAGCTACGTTTCCATTTAAAGTTGCGAACATAACACATTTGCATGTTCTTAATTTTCTCATCAGAGTTATTAACATTTATTATTTTTAGTAAGAGTTTTATATTGATTGTTTTTATTTTTAAAAGTATTAAATGCTACATATTTATAATTATTATTAGCTTTTCATAAATGCAAAAACCATAGTTTGGGAAACCAGTTGTAAAGTCTTAATCATTCAAGTGATAAATATGGATTAAAAGACTCAAGTGATTATGGAAAAGAAGTTAATGAATTTATGTGTAAAATAAAATTTCAGCATAATAAAATGTGTGGTCACATTCAACAAAAAAAAAAAAAAAAGAAGAAGAGAATTGTGTCCAGAATATACACTCACCTAAAGGATTATTAGGAACACCTGTTCAATTTCTCATTAATGCAATTATCTAATCAACCAATCACATGGCAGTTGCTTCAATGCATTTAGGGGTGTGGTCCTGGTCAAGACAATCTCCTGAACTCCAGGGCTGCGTTCCAGTCCAAAATTGTCATGCCCTTCACTCGCTAACTTCCCTCCGTCTTGTTCACTCGGATGTACGTCATTGCTTACGTTGCACGAGTGCCCACTACTGGCGGAAACTGCAGTTGGCTGAATTGGAATGTCCTAAGCCCTTGATCACTTGGAATCAGCCATGGAGTTGTTTTTTTTTTTTTTTTTTTTTTTTTTCCTTTAAGAATTTGTTTAATGCAGCATCCAAATGTATATAGGTGTGTTTGGGTTGTTTTAAATTAAATATATTTATAATTAATATATCAGAGTTGTTTGTGGTGGTGGTGATTAGACGAGATCTGCGGTGACGTCACAATTGTGTTGCATTGTGGTATATGGAGCTGCCTGAAGTGTACATATGAAGTAGACTCGCTCCCTCGGTCAAAATCGAGGGAACAAGTGTCTGTCCATATAAACTTCCCTCGTCCACTTCACGAAGTGGAACACACTTCAAAATGGCAGCAGGGATTCCCCCGAGGGGAAGTGCTTAGGGAAGTTCGCAAGTGCGTGTCTAAAAGTGGACAGGAACGCAGCCCAAACTGAATGTCAGAATGGGAAAGAAAGGTGATTTAACCCTCTGGGGACCAGAGTGTTTTTGGGGCCCTTGGGATGTTTTGACATGCACTGACATTTGTGCTTTTTTCAGTTATTTATAAACATGTTAATGGCAAAGGTGTAAATTCACTCTATATAGCACAAACTTGGCTACCATGATGAGTGAGCAACATGTATGTACATGTTTGTATTTTTAATAGAATAATGTTTATGCGTGGTTATTGAAAAAAATAAAAATGAAAGTTGCTGAAATAAGACCACAAAACACATATTGATTATTTCTTCACAAGACTTTTGAAAATTGTATCACATAGCCTAGAATATTTGCTCCCAAACTATGTGAGAATCATCCTGACTACTCATTCAGATAAGTCAATAAAGTCTTTTACATTTTTAATGACGTGTTTTGTTTGAGAAAGCTTTATGCAGGAGGCGTGGTCTCTCATTAATATGTGTGGAATTTCACACCTGAGAAAGACAAAGACCCTCCCCATAATGGCCCTATTAGGTGCTATCAGGCCATATCATTACAGGAGCCTTGCACAAAGAATGAGGAGATTTAAAAAAGAATGGCTTTTAGATTGTTTGGATTTATATAAGGAAAATACAGGGTGCATAAGTCTGGACACTTCTATCACACACCCTTCACCATATAGACATGGTTTTATTTCAGTTCAAAGTTCGAGTTGGAAACATCTTGAAAAGAAAATTGTCTTTCTCCATAAATGTCTTAGTTTGATCATACATATTTCAAAGTTGAGGATTCATTATTTTGATATAGCTTGAACAAACACTATAACATCTTAGTTGATTAGTTTATTGACAAAACATACTATATATTATAACATACTAACATATGAGCAGAAACTCCTAAAAAAAGCTTATTTGATGTCTATTTTAGAGTAAAAACTTTATCCAAAACGAGTCAACGAAATGTTATTTAGTCTGTAACAGTGCGTATCTGTGCGTTCATTCATTCATTCATTCACACACACACACACACACACACACACACACACACACACAAACATGATTCACATTTAACAGTACGCTATTTTTCCGTTTACAGACACTACGTTATTCTATAACGCGATTAGAACAAAGCACTTGCAAAAAACACTTACTTCTCAGCTGAATCTGTTCATCCTCGCAGTGAAAATAAACCCAGTGGTAAATGTCCCAGGATTGTTCCTCATATAGCCGCGCAACGCGAGAGAAGATTAATCTGACTAAAAAATAATGTGTGTTTTCAGAGTTTATGGGCGTTAACGCGTCTCAATGTGTTGCTTCACATATTTGCGTTTGAATAGCGCGTGCTCTCCGTGGGCGTGTCACATTACCAGGGATAATCAGCTGAGAGAACGATAATGAGACGGGCTGACACGTCTCTCTTTTTATATAGATGACATAAACGGAGAATATTAATTTTAGTTTTGAATCGGATCATTTAAAAGTACAAACTCAAAAGATTTAAAAGATATATTGCTTATGGCTGGGTGAATAATATTAGCTGAGTTGTGTTGAAGATTAGAGACGTGCTCCAGAAAAAAAGTTCACGGTGACCGAGAGGCAGAACGCACACCCTGTTTATTTTCTTTATTTTACAAAAGCACAATATTTTATTTCGATTGTATGTGGGCACATAAAAAAGTAGACATTTAACAGATTATTTTCTCATATTTCTTAACTCTATATGAACAGAAATGATGGTAGTACTTTAAGTCTATTTTTCTGCTATGTGAAAAAAAACGAGCAAAACGCGCCCGCGCGTTTCTGGTCCCCAGAGGGTTAAGCAATTTTGAGCGTGGCATGGTTGTTGGTGACAGACGGGCCGGTCTGAGTATTTCACAATCTGCTCAGTTACTGGGATTTTCACGCACAACCATTTCTAGGGTTTACAAAGAATGGTGTGAAAAGGGAAAAACATCCAGTATGCGGCAGTCCTGTGGGCGAAAATGCCTTGTTGATGCTAGAGGTCAGAGGAGAATGGGCCGACTGATTCAAGCTGATAGAAGAGCAACTTTGACTGAAATAACCACTCGTTACAACCGAGGTATGCAGCAAAGCATTTGTGAAGCCACAACACGCACAACCTTGAGGCAGATGGGCTACAACAGCAGAAGACCCCACCGGGTACCACTCATCTCCACTACAAATAGGAAAAAGAGGCTACTATTTACAAGAGCTCACCAAAATTGGACAGTTGAAGACTGGAAAAATGTTGCCTGGTCTGATGAGTCTCGATTTCTGTTGAGACATTCAGATGGTAGAGTCAGAATTTGGCGTAAACAGAATGAGAACATGGATCCATCATGCCTTGTTACCACTGTGCAGGCTGCTGGTGGTGGTGTAATGGTGTGGGGGATGTTTTCTTGGCACACTTTAGGCCCCTTAGTGCCAATTGGGCATCGTTTAAATGCCACGGCTTACCTGAGCATTGTTTCTGACCATGTCCATCCCTTTATGGCCACCATGTACCCATCCTCTGATGGCTACTTCCAGCAGGATAGTGCACCATGTCACAAAGCTCGAATCATTTCAAATTGGTTTCTTGAACATGACAATGAATTCACTGTACTAAAATGGCCCCCACAGTCACCAGATCTCAACCCAATAGAGCATCTTTGGGATGTGATGGAACGGGAGCTTCGTGCCCTGGATGTGCATCTCAAAAATCTCCATCAACTGCAAGATTATATCCTATCAATATGGGCCAACATTTCTAAAGAATGCTTTCAGCACCTTGTTGAATCAATGCCACGTAGAATTAAGGCAGTTCTGAAGGCGAAAGGGGGAAAAACACAGTATTAGTATGGTGTTCCTAATAATCCTTTAGGTGAGTGTATATAGTGAATAACTGTGAATCTAGATTTCCATTACACGAGAGTAGATGTTAAAACTTCATGCTGATTTGTACTTGGCTTTCGCCAAGATAAGCAACACTAAGACGTAGCTTTACAGTAAACTATGCTTCTCCATCCATTTACGCTTCTTTCCATATGGTGGTGTGACTCCCCTTCTGTCCGTCGTTAACGGCTGCAGTGTACTTGGCGCGTCAGCACACACGACGGCTGCAACTACAGTGTGGTCTCCCTAGTGGACTAGCACGACAACCGTCTGGATTGAGCCGAGTAGGGCACATCTCTAGGGTCTTCAAGTGGGCACCTTCCGTCCTCAGTGTTTCGTCGACTAGCCCACGACACATCAAGAAGGCTCGACAGTGACTCTGGCGTCCCAGAGTCACCCCCCCTCCGTCCTCCACTCAACTAAGCCCAGCTTACTGACCTCTACATCCCTCCTGCTGCTGAGACCTAACCACAATCTCTCCGCAACCCAACCATACGCGCCAACCCGTTTGACTAAGGCTGTCGAGCCCCACTGGTGCGTTAATATGCAGTTTCAGTGGCAACGGTTCCGTATGGCATACCACCTACCGCAAAACACAATATCTGCCCAACCACCCGTCATTCACGCACTATACACAGGAATGTAATGACTGTAAATACTATACAACCTATACAAATAAACCAACAGACTCTTCAAGTTTTCAAGAATTCTACGAAACCGTAGCGTGGCGGCCTGTACACAGCCAGCTAGAATCTTTCCGTCTCAACCACAGCCAGTTGCTGCTCCTTGCTGCTGCTTCAGATAAGTTCTTTACTGTGCGACGCCACTCTTGGCCGCTGAATCCGACGTCTCTGAGGAACCGGGCTGTAGAGTGTGCCACAAAACCTCGACAACCCACTTCCACTGGATAAACCTGGACTCTCCATCCTCGCTGTTCTGCTTCAGTGGCCAGATGAGCATACCGCAGTTTCTTCCTCATTTGCCTCATCTACCGCATCCTCCCATGGCACTGTTAACCCTTTAGAACCGGCTGTGTCGTCGCCGACACAGACCAGCAAGCTGTATTCATTGTACCTTAACTCTTCAACCGTTCGCACTATCAAAACCATTCAAATTGCCCCTGACAGGAGACAACATGCGCTTTTCGGCAATATACGGCTTATTACGGTAATTTCGTCAGCAAATGACAGCAGCTTTCTGGCAAAGCGGAAAGGAAGGATTTGAACAGATAGATACGAAGCGCGGCAGGTTAGAGTGTTTTGGATTGCATAAAATAATAAAAGAAACTAACAAATACATGGCGAAAGAAGTGGTAGACAGCAGAAGAGGGGATTGGGATGATATTTAATGAAACTTGGGAGGCGGATGGCCGTTACTCTTTTACGTATCTTTACATGTGGTGTATGCATGTGTATGTGTGTGCGTGCCTATGAATAGACGCATTTGTATGTGTGCGTGTTTAAAAAAAAGTGTCCTAAATGAAAACTGTGCAACCCAATGTCACAAAAAGGACTTGTATAGATGTATTATTCTTCATTTTTCAACTTTAAAGTGTTAGTTTCTTTCGTTCGTGATTTTTCTGGTTTTTTTCTAAATAAAAATCAGAAAATGTATTCTCGTTTTTTTATTTTTGTCTATTTAAATTCTATTTACAAACTCACCACACACAATAATGGTCAATAACTGTAATTTGTTGAAAGCTAATCTTTTTCTGAAAAAGATGACACCTTGCACATGAAGATGGCACATTGCTTTAGAATTTTACAGTAAAAAAATCAAAATATGTGAAAAACACCTATTTTAGCTTCAGGTTCTAAAGGGTTAACTCTATCAGTTGATCAATGCGTGCTGATCCAGACCACAAAACAATATCTGGTCGTAGGTTAGTGGTGGGAATCTCAGGTGGAAAAATAAGTCGTTGATCAAGATCAGCCAGCATCTTCCAGTCCCTAGCAGCTTCCAGTTGTCCTGGGCGAGAATTGGTGTTAACACCTTTTCTTGGTAGTTGCTCGCCTGGGCGGAGGAATATTGTCTTCTGCGTGTAATGTTTTGCTAGAACAGGCGGCAACTTATTGGTCATACTACGCTTGCCTTCCAATGCTAAAGCCAAACATCGCAGTACTTGGTCATGGCGCCAAGTAAACCGTCCTTGGCTAAGAGCCACCTTACATCCTGTCAAAATGTGCCTTAATGTGGCAGGTGATGAACACAAAGGATATGAGGGATCCTCTCCTACCCAGAGGTTTAGGTTCTGTGGTGATGGGAGAACATCATATGTTGACCTGATAAGGATACTGATCCTACTCTCTTCCATTGACCAAAGGTCTTGCCAGCCCATCTTGCGTTGTTCCACACTCTCCCATCTCATCCACTCTCCCTGCTTGGCCTGGGAAATGGCCTTTATACACCTCATCCTCTCCTCCTGCTTTCGCACCTCGTTGACTACCAGCTTCCTCCTTTGAGCTGGGCCTGCCTTGTGGAGGAGCTAAACTGAGCCCAAAACCCCCTCTTCCATGCTGTACCTGTCCCACGATATCACCAATTTGAAGCGCAGCCTTTGCCTCTACCACAGATTTCTTTGCTGACCACTTTCTACCAGTTTTTAACACAGGTGCTGCCTCCCTTACACATTTGTCGCGTGACTCTACTAAGGTCATGTCCAGTCTGACCTTGGCGCACTTAAACTCCTCGGTTAAAGCAGAGACCGGCAGCTGCAATATTCCTTTACTATAAAGTCCTACTCTGCTGAGGCACTGTGGAACTCCCAACCATTTTCTAATGTATGAATTTATTAACGCTTCCAGCTTATCCACTGTTGTCAAAGAAACCTCGTACACAGTCAGTGGCCACAGCAACCTCGGCAATAGACCAAACTGAAAGCACCAGAGTTTTAGTTTGCCTGGTAGAGCACAGCTGTTTATGCTCTTCAACCCTTCCACTGCTTGTCGTCTAACTTATTCCACTCGAACTGTGTCCTTTAGATCCCCATCGTACCATCTCCCAAGACTCTTCACTGGCTTCTCAGAAACTGTTGGTATTGCGTCACCATTAATGAAGAATGTTTTATCTACTACCTTTCCTTTAACTATCGAGATGCTCCTTGATTTAGAGGGCTTAAATTGCATTCGTGCCCATTCAATATTATCGGTTAACTTACCCAATAACCGATTAGTGCTGGCTACTGTTGTAGTCATGGTTGTCATGTCATCCATGTTTGCTCTGATTGGTGGTAGTCGCATCCCAGAAGCCAAGCGCTCTCCTCCTACTACCCATCTTGATGCCCTAATGATTACTTCCATTGCCATGGTAAAAGCCAGTGGAGAAATGGTGCATCCTGCCATAATTCCAACCTCTAAGCATTGCCATGCAGTGCTGAATTCTGGAGTTGAGAAACTAAATTGCAAATCTCCAAAATAGGCTTTCACTAAATTTGTTATTGACATTGGTACTCTGAAAAAATCAAATGCTGCCCAAAGAAGCTCATGTGGCACTGAACCATATGCATTAGCCATTCTGATGAAAACCATGAGCTGCGCTGTACTAGAATCCACAGATTCATCACACTGGATGGAAAACCATTTGCACAAATCCAAGTCTTTCTCCAGCTGTTCCGTTATGTTCGCTAACTCATCTCGCAATTGTGTGTTAGCTCCAAGCTGAACATTCTTGTGATCTTTAAACAGAGTGTTGCTTATCACAGTCATTGCTACCTTGACAATTTGACCATCCAAGAAAGTATTTTTGTTTCGCAACTCTAAATGAAGCTTCGGTTGCATCCTTTGACTTTTTAGCAGGTCTTGTAAAAAATGATTGGTGCCTACTTAATGTTGCTTTCAACTCGCTAACTTTTCTTTTCTAAGTGATGTACCTGGTGGATAACGGCCATTGAAGGTCTTGTGGGTTGTGGTGAAATATCTCTCCGCATTGTGTCTCTTGGCACTCGCTATGCTAGTTCCAGAGATGAGGCATACAGCTTTAACTTTAATGTTAGTGAAGAGGAATTCTGTCTACAACTCCTCCTTAAAATAAGTCTTTTTTTTTTTTTGCATGACCTGCATCATCATCTATAATTAATCTTTTTTCTTTGTTATAGTTCACTTTACCTTATTTATGCCGTCTACCTGCGACTGCCTCAACTCACAGAATAGCATAAAAGTTAAAAAAATTATAGCACAAACGTAACCTACGTCAACGTGCGTTGACTCGATACACGCAGATTCTAAATATTTAAAATTATTGAATGAATATTTTATTTAATGTTTTAATTAGGGCTGTCAAATGATTAATCACGATTAATCACATCCAAAATAAAAGGTTTTTTTTACATAATATATGTGGGTACACTGTGTATAATTATTTTGTATATATATAAATACACACACATGCATGTATATTTAAGAAAAAAATATTATTTATATATAAAATATTTATATATAATATAAATTATATATAAATCTATATACAGTATATACATGAAAATATTTCTTAAATATATACAAGCATGTGTGTGTATTTATATATATAAAATAATTATACACAGTGCACCCACATATATTATGTAAAAAAAACTTTTATTTTGGATGTGATTAATCACGATTAATCATTTGACAGCCCTAGTTTTAATGTTATATGAAATGTTACCATTTGTAATTTTATCTAATTATGAAAAAGAAAATGAAAAAAGAAAAGACTACAATTCAGACTATTTATAGAACATGCTTGGCAGGCGACTCACAGACTCGATGTTGGAGACCACTGTATTAGAACTATTTAAAGGGATACTCCACCGGTTTTTCATATTAAACTATGTTATTCCCTTAACTAAGGCAAGTTGATACATACCTCTCTCGTCTCAGTGCGTGAACTATATCGCTCTGTATTGCCGCAAAACTATGTTAGCACTTAGCTTAGCCCAGTGCATTAAATATGGGCCAAAAAGAGAAGCGACCAAACACTTCCTCGTTTTCCCTATTTAAACACAGTTACTCGAGTAGTGTAACTCGACCTAGGCTGGTGACACAAAATAAAACGTTGCGCTTTTCTAAGTGTTTAAAATTGATGACTATATTGTATGGCGGAATACCATAACAAGTGCTTTTGAGCACTTCGACTTGGCGCAATAATATCTTCACTCGTGAAAAGTCCTCTTACCGGCTCCCGCTTCCTCTCCCCCTCCCTCTCATTTCCGTCAATACAACCAACGTGACTTTTACTACCTGTGCTATTAGCAAACTGCAGATCATTTGCAATGGCGGACTTTGTAGATGATTTTTACTTCTTTGTAGCAGACCCAGAGCCATATCTGTTTGAACCCGAGTACACGGAGGAGGAATTAGCTCTTATGGACAGTGAGAGGGAAGAAAGATATGATCCAGAACAGACTGGAGCTGGCGAAAGACCACGGGCAAACAGCAATTGGTGGTGCAAGTGTGACTGTTGCGAACAGATGCCGACCGAAATTGAGAGCCTGTGCTGTTTAGAATGGGACCAGGTATTGCCATCGAAGGTGGGGGTCCGTGTAGATCCAGAAGACCCTGGACAAATCGCATGTGTCGCGGCAAGCGACTCGTTTGCAGCGATGATTCACCCGGCAGTCGTAAAATTTTTCTTTCCTCTCACGGTCCATAAGAGCTAATTCCTCCTCCGTATACTCGGGTTCAAACAGATATGGCTCTGGGTCTGCTACAAAGAAGTCATAATCATCTACAAAGTCCGCCATTGCAAATGATCTGCAGTTTGCTAATAGCACAGGTAGTAAAAGTCACGTTGGTTGTATTGACGGAAATGAGAGGGAGGGGGAGAGGAAGCGGGAGCCGATAAGAGGACTTTTCACGAGTGATGATATTATTGTGCAAAGTCGAACTGCTCAAAAGCACTTGCTATGGTATTCCGCCATACAATATAGTCATCAATTTTAAACGCTTAGAAAAACACTACGTTTTATTTTGTGTCACCAGCCTAGGTCGAGTTACACTACTCGAGTAACTGTGTTTAAATAGGGAAAACGAGGAAGTGTTTGGTCGCTTCTCTTTTTGGCCCATATTTAATGCACTGGGCTAAGCTAAGTGCTAACATAGTTTTGCGGCAATACAGAGCGATATAGTGCACGCACTGAGACGAGAGAGGTATGTATCAACTCGTCTTAGTTAAGGGAATAACAGTTTAATATGAAAAACCGGTGGAGTATCCCTTTAAATGTATAACTTTACATGACACCACTTCACTTGACTTGACATAAACATTGACCACACAGCGGTCTCAAGGACACATGGCAAACATGAGGGCTTAAATACACATAAGGACTAATAACTAAAAAAGACACACCTTTGAACACGATTAGACAATTAACTAATGACAACATGGCACAAAAGACTAGGGAAGCTCATGGCAGGATCACATGAGGGCAAAGGGAATCACATGACAAGAAAGGAAAACATGACTGACATGAAACATGAACCCAAAACAAAACTAGGCATTACATAAACTCTGCAGGACATTATTCTTTGAATTCAGTTTTGGGTGACTTCTAGAGGGCGTAGCGTTGTCCTACATGTCACGGGTGACAAAAACGCTCGGTGAGCGGAACCTTCTCTCGAGTGCCGAGTTCCTGGAGGGAAGCAATTGTGTGCGACACCTTCCACTCCGGTTCCGGGTGTGACAGAAACATGGTCCGAACTGATTAGCGCTAATACACTGCAGGTGCGAGAGAGAGAGGAACGGCGCTCACACAGGCTTCCTGCTTCCCAAGCCAAACATAAAAGGGCCATTCAAAGAGTGTTGAGGGGTCGTTCAAACGTGGTTCAAGCGTGTTCAAAGAGGGCGTTCAAGAGGGTCGTTGAAGTGTGTTGAAGCTGATGGTCTCAGAGCAGTGTTGGACACCAGCTTCCTCGGGAAAATTGTCTGGGTGTGGGAGCCACCCATTGAAGTTTGCTGGATCAGAGTGATCGTCTGTGGGAAATCTACTGGACTGAGTTATCGATTGAACCTGTACTGTGAAGAGAGGGAGAAAGATAAGTGAATTGATTTCATCTTACGAACATTCAAACAGTTTGAAGAGGATGCAGTGAGTGTGGATCTGACTGTTGGAGAAGCTATGTGTTTCAGAGTGTGTTGAGCAGGAACGGAAGATTTAATGTCCCCCACGTGAGTGTAACAAACGGATTGAGGCCTCTGAACAGCCTTATCGTGTGAGTGAATTGCAGTGCTTTTGCCTTATTGATACACATTGATTCATGGCGGTGGAATTGAAGTGAACACGAGTGTGGTGTGCTTTTGCTGAGAAGTGGCCCCAACCCATGCGTACACGTTTGTGGAAAGTTGTTACTATATCTGCTCTCCATCAGAAGCCTGGAGTGCTACAGCTGAGCTGAAAAGTACTTTGTACTGTGAAGATCCTTACCTGTTCTACTTACCGTCTGAGTCTGGAAGCATGCAGCATTGCTGGTGAAGTAAGCTTTTAAACCACTGTCTCACTATCGTAAACCGAAGAAAATACTTTGTATTGTGAAGAATCCTTACCTGTTCTCCTTACTGTCTGAGTCTGGAAGTATGCAGCATCGCTGGTGAAGTAAACTTTTAAACCACTGTCTCACTATCGTGAACCGAAGAAAATACTTTGTATTGTGAAGAATCCTTACCTGTTATCCTTACTGTTTGAGTCTGGAAGTATGCAGCATCGCTGGTGAAGTAAGCTTTTAAACCACTGTCTCACTATCGTGAACCGAAGAAAGTACTTTGTACTGTGAAGAATCCTTACCTGTTCCACTTACTGTCCGAGTCTGGAAGTATGTAGCATCGCTGGTGAAGGAAGCTTTTAAACCACTGTCTCATTACTGTGCACTGACGAAAATACTTTGTATTGTGAAGAATCCTTACCTGTCTACTTACCTTCTGAGCCCCGAAGTGTGCAGCTATCGCTGGAAGAGGAGTGTTTACCTGTCTACTTACCTTCTGAGCCCCGAAGTGTGCGGCTATCGCTGGAAGAGGAGTGCTCATCTGACTATCTTCCTTCAGAGTCTAAGGTGTGCAGCTATCGCTGGAAAAGGAGTGCTTACCTGTCTACTTACCTTCTGAGCCCAGAGGTGTGCAGCTATCGCTGGAAGGAGAGTGCTTACCTGTCTACTTACCTTCTGAGCCCCGAGGTGTGCAGCTATCGCTGGAAGAAGAGTGCTTACCTGTCTACTTACCTTCTGAGTTCCGAAGTGTGCAGTTATCGCTGGAAGAAGAGTGTTTACCTGTCTATCTACCTTCGGGGCCGTGGAGTGTGTAACATCCCGGGGAAGGAGCCCTCGATCAGCCAAGCTGCTCCGGGGAGAAGGCCCAGTGACCGTAACCATCCTTTTCTTTACTTCCATAAATACAGTGCTTAATAAAGATTGTTATTCCTTGAAATCTACCTTTGCCTCGGTCTGGTCCATTCCGTTGCGTACCTGTGGTGTCGGCTCCTCGCGGTGGTGTCTGGAGTCAGGGGCGGCTGGTCATACGAGTCCGCCCCGGCCTGCACCGGTGACATACACATAATCGGATTGTTTCTATTTTTAACTACTCTAAAAAACTTTTACCATTATCCAGAAAGAAAATAAACTAGACTTAATCAGGATAGACTGCTGTTTGTGCTACTCTAATCTTTAATTTTGTTTTTCAATCCTAAAACAGGAAGTCTGCTGAAGGAGACACAGAGGACTGAGACTTTAGGGAATTTAATGGATCATTTTTATATTTGCTTTTACACTTTGCATGTTTTAAACATTCAGCTTCTATTAGTCATATGTGTTTATTTATTATCTTTAAAGAGAAAAAGAGTGAGTTTCATCGATGATTAGGTAGCATTGTTGATGTAAAGAAAATAGAGAAGCAGAATCTTGAATAGTAGTTTTTTACTCACAAGTGACTGTACTCATAAATCTGTATTTACTATTTGATCCAGTGATTGCATTGGTGTCCTCTTTTAAGTGAAAGGAAAGCAGAAAGGAAAGCAGAGATTAAGGAGTTACGTCTACATTAATCCGGATACATTTAAAAACGCTCTCCGTCACTAGCGTTTTCTTTTGAAAAACTCCTGGAAACGCTAAATACACCTTACTGTGCATGCGTAAAAACTCACTGAGATGATACAGATAGAAAAGTAAATAATAAAGTTATCGTGCAATTCTTCTGACAGGATTATTTTATTTAGCAAAATATCTCAGCATTCACTGTTGCGTCCAGGTCACCATTATATGTTTGGTCTAAAACGCGACTGCTCTCATGTTTTACTGCAGGACAGCCAATGCGAATGAATTTTCTGTCATCTTTGCAGGACTGTGATATGAAGAGTGTGCAAAGTTATATATTTTTTAGCAACTTTGTGAAAGTGGATCGTACATAACAGGCACAATACAGGTATAAGCATGAATATCTGTTGGTACAATATGTGTCACATGACTAAACTTACGTCAATGTTTATAAAAACCTCCGTTTTGACAGTCCACACTACAACGCGAAAACGGCATTTTCAAATTTATCCACTTTGGAGAGCATTTTCAAAAAGCTCTTTTCATTAATAAAAATGCGTCTCAGTGTGGACAGAAGGACAAAACGGAGAGAAAAAGATGCTTTTTCTTTTTTTTTTAACAACAATTTTTTTTATCATGCGAAAGCATAGAATCCAACGGCAGGACCACAGCTCTGTCCACTTCTTAATATTCATATTTAGGATCAGCACTGTATTGTGGGGGACTATCTGCAGGATTGTGATTCACGGAAGAGTCGCTGACCACAGGAACCTGCAAGAAAAACAGGTATGTGATCAGCTTTAATGCTTATTTATTCATTATGCTAATTAAATCTTGAACACACACACACACACACACACACACACATATATATATATATATATATATATATATATACATATATATATACAGGTCCTTCTAAAAAAATAGCATATTGTGATAAAGTTCATTATTTTCCATAATGTAATGATAAAAATTAAACTTTCATATATTTTAGATTCATTGCACACCAACTGAAATATTTCAGGTCTTTTATTGTTTAAATACTGATGATTTTGGCATACAGCTCATGAAAACCCAAAATTCCTGTCTCAAAAAATGAGCATATTTCATCCGACCAATAAAAGAAGTGTTTTTAATACAAAAAAAAAAGTCAACCTTCAAATAATTATGTTCAGTTATGCACTCAATAGTCAATACTTGTCGAGAATCCTTTTGCAGAAATGACTGCTTCAATGCGGCGTGGCATGGAGGCAATCAGCCTGTGGCACTGCTGAGGTGTTATGGAGGCCCAGGATGCTTTGATAGCGGCCTTAAGCTCATCCCTATGGGGTTCAGGTCAGGAGAGTTGGCAGGCCAATTGAGCACAGTAATACCATGGTCAGTAAACCATTTACCAGTGGTTTTGGCACTGTGAGCAGGTGCCAGGTCGTGCTAAAAAATGAAATCTTCATCTCCATAAAGCTTTTCAGCAGATGGAAGCATGAAGTGCTCCAAAATCTCCTGATAGCTAGCTGCATTGACCCTGCCCTTGATAAAACACAGTGCACCAACACCAGCAGCTGACATGGCACCCCAGACCATCACTGACTGTGGGTACTTGACACTGGACTTCAGGCATTTTGGCATTTCCTTCTCCCCAGTCTTCCTCCAGACTCTGGCACCTTGATTTCCGAATGACATGCAAAACAGCAACAGTCCAGTGCTGCTTCTCTGTAGCCCAGGTCAGGCGCTTCTGCCGCTGTTTCTGGTTCAAAAGTGGCTTGACCTGGGGAATGCGGCACCTGTAGCCCATTTCCTGCACACGCCTGTGCACGGTGGCTCTGGATGTTTCTACTCCAGACTCAGTCCACTGCTTCCGCAGGTCCCCCAAGGTCTGGAATCGGTCCTTCTCCACAATCTTCCTCAGGGTCCGGTCACCTCTTCTCGTTGTGCAGCGTTTTTTGCCACACTATTTCCTTCCCACAGACTTCCCACTGAGGTGCCTTGATACAGCACTCTGGGAACAGCCTATTTGTTCAGAAATTTCTTTCTGTCTTACCCTCTTGCTTGAGGGTGTCAATGATGGCCTTCTGGACAGCAGTCAGGTCGGCAGTCTTACCCATGATTGCGGTTTTGAGTAATGAAACAGGCTGGGAGTTTTTAAAAGCCTCAGGAATCTTTTGCAGGTGTTTAGAGTTAATTAGTTGATTCAGATGATTAGGTTAATAGCTCGTTTAGAGACCCTTTTCATGATATGCTAATTTTTTGAGACAGGAATTTTGGGTTTTCATGAGCTGTATGCCAAAATCATCAGTATTAAAACAATAAAAGACCTGAAATATTTCAGTTGGTGTGCAATGAATCTAAAATATATGAAAGTTTAATTTTTATCATTACATTATGGAAAATAATGAACTTTATCACAATATGCTAATTTTTTTAGAAGGACCTGTATATATATATATATTTGTTTTTTTAACCATTTTACACAAAGTCCCATTAGACTGGTGCTACAAGCTTCTCTTACCTCTGATTTGTTAAGATCATGGGAGGGATTGGCTCTAAAGGCATAGGACTGTGGAATAACAACTTGTTGAACATTCAGCACCTTTGAAAAAAAAATACATGTTGCGTTTTAGACCTTCTTACTGCAATACCATTTTAATAACATTGGATGACAGTTCTAGTATTACAGGTTTATAGACAGCACTGTATTTCAAATGGAAAAAGGAAAAGACAAAAATCCTGCAGAAATATTTTGGTGTGGAAACTTTGTGCCTTGTGCAGATTACTGAAAACCAATAGAAGCTGCTAAAACTACCCGTTTTTCTGTCAATCTTCAATGTCCTAGCAACCACCCAGAAAACCTTAGCAACTGCTTAGCAACCACTCAGCTTCTAGACCTGAACGCATCACTCACCTGTGGAGAACAGCAGGTGTTGGCTTTACAGGCAAATGCTGACAGAAAGATGGAGATGATGAACTCAAGGATAGTGAATACCAAGAACACACCACTGATCCCCCTGAAGAGAGTCTAAAAAAAAACTCATTAGCACAAATATCAATTGAATAAATTAGTTACTCGCACTTATACGCTGGCTGCAACTGCAGAATATACAATACTTGAGGTTCATATGGTAATATAACAAATTACATTAATGTATAATTTCAGTGCCTTCTTGCATGGTAAACAGGGCTTGACATTTACTTTTTTGCTCACTAGCCACTGTGTCTGGTGGTTTTCAGAAGTGACAAGCCACTCAGCTCATTTTCACGGGCTACAATTTTTACCAATACCATCGGGAAAAACTGCCATATAGATATTTTTAATACTATCTCGTAATCTCGTTTAGCAGCAGGCTAAATTTGGCTAATTTGGCTACAGTCAAACCAAATATTCAGACACCAGATATCATTTTTGGTATTTTTTTTACTTGTGGGTGCACTACACTATAGTTCATTTATGTAAGTGAGGATAGCAAAATAAAGTAAACTGTGACATTTTACCCAACAAATATTCATACAGTCGACTGTCAGTAAAAAAAAAAAAAAAATTAAATTGGAGCAAAAATTATTGAGACACTTTGACCTGACCATGTTTTGCTTGAGCGTTTTTTCTTTAATTGCTAACGTGACCTTTTTACACCACTGACTGAACAAAGCATTGCTTGGTAATTGGTTGACCTAAATTGGTATTATCTAACATGAGACAGTCTAACAGAAGGATGGACAAAACCAGTGAAATATCAACTGATTTGATAATTGAGTTCTAGTAACTTTTTATTACCATTTTCTAAACTATAGTGAATAAACTGATAATGTGAGAAATGTTGAAGGTGTCTGAATAAATTTCTGTAGCAAATGAAATGAGTGAGGAGAGCCGGGTTTGTGTGTAACTCGTGTCGCTATTTTTGACCACTACATTGCACTTGCACTTCGTTATTTAAGATGCCTTTTTAAAAGACTACAATTGAAAATTATATATATATAATTCAGCCCGCCGAAGTGGCTAGTAGGAGTGACTAACACGCCACTGCTGAAACACACACGCATTTGGCGGGTGTTAATGTCAAGCCGTGATTCATGTAAATGATCAGGAACAGTAGGTCTATTCAATTCTTCTATTAAATGCCAGTAAAAATAAATAAAGGACAGGTTATTGCAGATTACAGCTGAACTTAAACCGACTGACAACATAGTGATCTTATTGTAATTACTAAATAAAAGTGACTAGAAAAGTTGTTAACATACCATATCCAAATATTCACATCTATGGCTAAAGCAGTGAGCTATAGGTGGTAAAGTCAAATCCAGTGAAAGGTTAATAATGGAAATGCCTGCAGTTAAAGCACTTGAGATGTTCATTCCAAGTGAACCTTTCACCTATAGGCAGAAAACAAAAACAAAAAACAAGTTAGAAAGCACTTTACCCAGTGTGTTAAAGCAGATCATGAAACAATATATATGGAGCACTATAAAAATAAATAATAAAGTTGCAAGTTGCAATTAACGGAGTCTAAGTACAAATGACTCGTGAAAACAATACAGTTATACAATTACAATATCTCTCTTCAAATATAATAAAAGTCTTATAATTTCAAATATAATACGGTTCTCTCTGTATGAAACTATTCTTCTATGTACTATTTTACAATATACAATATTGTCTCTTCATTTTAATTGCATAGCAATAGATTTATTCATGTCTGGCAATTTGACATGTTTTCTGTATCATGTAAAATAAAGGTAATTTGGAGATTACCGATTTCTTTGCAAACTGATTAGATTTTGATTAGACTTCATTGAGATTTATGAACATTTAAAGAATTTTATGCATAGTCGATCAAATGAACCATTTAAGACCCCATCACACCGGACGCGTAACGAAAAAGCGAATAGTTCACGTCAAAACCATTCACATCAGCCGCGATGCGAATTTGCGACGTTCAGAGCTTCAACATTCCAAAACATTCGCACCGACTTTGGTGACCACTTGGCTATTGCTCTGTTGCAGGACAGCAGACCTGATTTTGCGGGACACGAGGGAGAGAACTTACTATTATTATACTAGGTGAATAAATATAGATATTAGATGTCTTTTTGCAGTGATGTTAACATGGTTTAAATTGCTAATAGGCTTTATAAAAATGTTAATGACGGCACTGACCGGCGCTGTGCACGTCACTATTGTCTATTCAATCTAAATAATTAAGTAAAAAAAATATCCCAATCGCTAAAAAGGACATTTCCAAATAAGCACATCAATTCCATTAGAAGTCTAAAGATCAAATGCGTTCTTACCGGATTCAGTACATCTTGAATTTATATTTTTTTTGTCTGATCTGGCAGCTTCGAATAGGACCTTCTCATTAATTATTGGACATTACATATTATGTCAGTAACTCCTGGCAGGTGTAGCTCACTTTCACCAGGAGTTCACTTTTTAAGAGGTCCACAGTTGCGGGGTTCCTTGTCTCGGTCTACGCAGCAGTCATCAGAGAAAACACCCTCTCCACGAAGAGGAGTTTGTTTGTTTTCCTGCTATGGCTAGAACCAATAACGGCTGTGTTGCGCATGTTCTGTGTTTTCTTATTACATTTTTTTTATTGTAGAATTGTAATGTAATGTATTTGCGTTTACATGCAATTAAATGCACTCCATTAGTAAACGGATTGAAGGCTCAAATGGTCTGAAAAGCCTTCATGTAAACACCCGGTTGGGCTCGATCCGAATGAGGACAACGTCCCACCTGTCCTTGTTTCAGATTCTCATCCACAGACAACTCGACACACAAGCAATCAGAAGATCCTTCATTGTTGCTGTGACTTCACCTTTGTTTCCTTGTATGTGATTGGCTGAAACCTTTTCTATCGCCTCAAAAAAAATAATAATAAATCGACATCGAAGCGAAATAAATAAAAGTTGTTTTTTTCGCCGCAGCACATTCAATGGGTGTGGAAGCACTCATTACACAAACAGCTGATCAAACAATAAAACCATCGCGCAAATTATTTGTGCGTCAAAATCGCGTCCAGTGTGAAAGGACCTTTATAGTGCATCCCGAAAGTATTCACAGCGCTTAAATTTTTCGACATTTTATGTTATGTTATAGGCTTAATACATGTCTCAAAGGTCTACAGACAATTCCTTGGACTTCATGGCTTGGTTTGTGCTCTGACATGCACTGTTAACTGTGGGACCATATATAGGCAGGTGTGTACCTTTCCAAATCATGCCCAATCAAGTTTTAGAAACACTTCAAGGAGGATCAGTGGAAACAGGATCAGTGGACACAGGATCACTGGAAACAGGATCAGTGGACACAGGATCAGTGGAAACAGGATCAGTGGACACAGGATCACTGGAAACAGGATCAGTGGAAACAGGATCAGTGGACAGTCATCCTTTAACTTCATTCAGGAGATTTGGGGTAACTGCACAACTGACAGAAACTTGATTGGGCATGATTTGGAAAGGTACACACCTGCCTATATATGGTCCCACAGTTAACAGTGCATGTCAGAGCACAAACCAAGCCATGAAGTCCAAGGAATTGTCTGTAGACCTTTGAGACATGTATTAAGCCTATAACATAACATAAAATGTCGAAAAATTGAAGCGCTGTGAATACTTTCGGGATGCACTATAAAGGTCCTTTCACACTGGACGCGATTTTGACGCACAGTGGACACAGGATCAGTGGAAACAGAATCAGTGGAAACAAGATCAGTGGAAACAGGATCAGTGGAAACAGGATCAGTGGACACAGGATCGGTGGACACAGGATCAGTGGAAACAGGATCATTGGACACAGGTTTGGTGGACACAGGATCGGTGGACACAGAATCGGTGGAAACAGGATCGGTGGACACAGGATCAGTGGAAACAGGATCAGTGGACACAGGATCAGTAGCTGCGTTTACATGGTTCAATCGGAATGAAATCAATCCGATTGATGAATTCGAACACGGTGTTTACATGAACGATAAATAAAGTAATCGGGTTGATGTGCGCGTTTATATGTCACAAGATTCAAATCGGAATTGATTTTTTGACATGCGCACTGCACGAATATGCTGCTGTTCGCGCATAACTATTCTCCTCTATTTTGGTGCTTTATTTGTTTTAAACAGCAGACTTAATATATTTATCCGCCTCTGGTCATGATTTGGAGACGATGAGCATGAACCGTTTTGTCGTGCTGCTTATATTGATCATGCAGTAAAACCCCGCGCCCAAAACCAGTCGTCCATGGATGAGAGTCTGAAACAAGCACTGCTGGGACGCTGTCCTGCTCCACTTCACAGACGCGGAGTGAAATGAGAATTTTTTAATAACGGAACACTCATTTATATTCACTTTATTCACCAGGAAGAACAGCTCGTTCCGTGCGTCATACGTCATTACGCTATTTCAACGTCATTGCACATGCGCAGTCCTTTTAGTTTCGGTTTTCAATCCGATCAAGTGTTTACATGTTCTCTCGATAGGATTACAAAAGGAGTAAACCACCCCTTTCAATCCGATCAAAATTTCAATCGGATCGAGCTCAATCGGATCGATTAAGGTGTTTACATGAAGGTTTTTTAGTCCGATTGAGCCGTCAATCTGATTATAAGTGTCCATGTAAACGCAGCTAGTGGAAACAGGATCATTGGACACAGGATCAGTGGAAACAGGATCAGTGGACACAGGATCAGTGGACACAGGATCAGTGGACACAGGATCAGTGGACACAGGATCAGTGGAAACAGGATCATTGGACACAGGATCGGTGGACACAGGATCGGTGGAAACAGGATCAGTGGACACAGGATCAGTGGAAACAGGATCATTGGACACAGGATCAGTGGAAACAGGATCAGTGGACACAGGATCAGTGGACACAGGATCAGTGGACACAGGATCAGTGGACACAGGATCAGTGGACACAGGATCATTGGACACAGGATCGGTGGACACAGGATCGGTGGAAACAGGATCAGTGGACACAGGATCAGTGGAAACAGGATCATTGGACACAGGATCGGTGGACACAGGATCGGTGGAAACAGGATCGGTGGACACAGGATCAGTGGAAACAGGATCAGTGGACACAGGATCAATGGAAACAGGATCAGTGGACACAGGATCAGTGGACACAGGATCAGTGGACACAGGACACAGGATCAGTGGAAACAGGATCAGTGGACACAGGATCAGTGGAAACAGGATCAGTGGACACAGGATCAATGGAAACAGAATCAGTGGACACAGGATCAGTGGAAACAGGATCAGTGGACACAGGATCAGTGGAAACAGGATCAGTGGACACAGGATCAATGGAAACAGAATCAGTGGACACAGGATCAGTGGACACAGGATCAGTGGACACAGGATCAGTGGACACAGGACACAGGATCAGTGGAAACAGGATCAGTGGAAACAGTACGGTGGACACAGGATCAGTGGAAACAGGATCAGTGGACACAGGATCAATGGAAACAGGATCAGTGGACACAGGATCAGTGGACACAGGATCAGTGGAAACAGGATCAGTGGAAACAGGATCAGTGGACACAGGATCAGTGGAAACAGGATCAGTGGACACAGGATCAATGGAAACAGAATCAATGGAAACAGAATCAGTGGACACAGGATCAGTGGACACAGGATCAGTGGACACAGGATCAGTGGACACAGGATGCACCTGAGCTCAATTCTGAGTGTCAAGGCAAAGGCTGCGAATACTTTTAAAAATATGTGATTTTTTTTTTAAAAAATTATAAATTTGCAACGATTCTAAACAAACTTCATTCGCGTTGTCATTATGGGGTATTATTTGTTGAATTTTGAGGAAAATAATTAATTTAATCCATTTTGGAATAAGGCTGTAACATAAAATGTGGAAAAAGTGAAGTGTTGTGAATGTTAGTTGTTTGTTGGTCTTGTCATATCATCCACACACACACACACACACACACACACACACACACACACACACACACACACACACACACACACACACTGCCCATCAAATGCAGCATTATATATATACATGTACCAGTCAAAAGTTTGGAAACATTACTACTTTTAATGTTTTTGAAAGATGTCTCTTATGCTCATCAGGTCTGCATGTATTCGCTCAAAAATACAGTAATATTGTGAAATATTATTATAATTTAAAATGATAGTTTTCTATTTGAATATACTTTAAAATATAATTATTTCTGTGATGCAAAGCTGAATTTTCAGCACCATTACTCCAGTCTTCAGTGTCACATGATCCTTCAGAAATCATTACTACCGTTCAAAAGTTTGGGTGCAATTTTCTTTTCTTTCTTTCTTTTTTTTAATAGAAATTAATACTTGTACTTTCATGCAGTTTTGGGCAGTTTGTTTAGTCTTACAATAATTAAAGTTCAGTGCTTGGACCCCTGAAAATAACAAGTGATGTGCGCATACCAAACACAAACTGGAGGAGCCTTTGCCATGGAGTTTATTTTCTGCAGCAATGCAGAGTGATCCTGCGATAATGTACTGAGAGGATAGAGAAAGGAATCTTCTGTTAGAATATTTAGCTTGTGTTAGAAAACACTGAACTGTACTTACATTGTATATTGTTTGCTTACGATGAGAGATCCCCAATAAGGAATACCACTGAAGACAAAGAGGGAATCTGCATTGATAGTAGACACGATTCCCAACAGTAGAATCAGCAGGCCGATCATTATCTGGACAGTCTGAGGAAGACCAGAAAAATGGCACTTATTGCAGGGGAATAGTGAATCACAGTTATTAGCTGAGCAGAGTTACCAGATCTGCACAACAAAACCCACCCATCTCAACAGTTTGTTAATGTTTGTACTACTGTATTTTTGGATTTGTTCCTCCACCTTTTACACGTACAAAAATGAATTATTGAAAGATTTCTCACCCCAAGCGCTTTTGGTTGGCCTTTCAGAAAAGCCTGAAGTCCTTGAGGAGCTGAAGCTGTCTGTGGCACATAAACAGTCACTGGAGCCGTTTGTTCTGGGGCCTGAAACTGGATGATCAGCGTCGACGAGTTTGTGGGAATGACAGTACTAGACATTCTTCTTTCTGAATCTGAAATTGACCTGTACAAAATCAAGACATGTAAAAACATGTGAAGAATAAGAATATAAAATAGATCATAAATAATCTTACCAGTGTATTTATTATAATGCTATATTTTCATATTTATTATTATAAACAATCTGTGGTCTTTATATTCTGGAAAAACTTATGAACGCAGTCATGTCACAGAATTATTGGTAACTATAATAACTCTTCACAGCTATTGTATTACAAACATCTCAAGTTTAACCCTTTATAGGGCACTCATTGAAATATTTGGAAATTCTAAATTTTAACCTCAGAAAGCTAATGGGGGATGTTACAGGACATTTCTCAATTCTTTTCATCTTTGCATTGCAAATCAAGGTCAATGAAGTTACCATATATGAGCACTTGCCTGTCTAGGGTAAAATAAATTACAGAGAGTGAATTTGAAAAAAATATGAGACAAACACACACAAACTGCAAGGAACATTTATTTATTATAGGCACAAACTGCAAGGAACATTTATTTATTATAGGCACAAACTGCAAAGGGACATTTATTTAGAGACATCTCTGTCTTGCATGACTGTCATACAAGAAAAACTGAGGTGTCCCCGGATAGGCTTGGGGATATCAGCAGAGGTGCTGGAACTGCCTGGCAGTGGTGCTGAGCTCCTGTGGGGTCGAGATGTCATTGACTTTGAGCTACTGGCCGTCTTGAACACCTGGATCCTGAAGTTCTTCAGTGACAGGCCATCATTCACACCAAGAGTCTTGCTGTCACGCCTATACATTATCCAGGCATTAGTGAGGCTGACATCAATGGCATATGCAAAGAGCCGCATGTACCATCTCTTGGCTCTCAAGGGAGTGCGGTAGAGGTGGATCAGCATGTCACTCTTGTCAATCCCTCCCATGTCTGCATTATAGCTCTTGATGAGATATGGACAGTTCACTTGTTCCTTTCGCTTGGTGTCAGTAGCTGTAGACTGACTGAGGACCAAGGCTCTACCCCCATGTCAAGTCAAGTCAAGTCACATTTATTTATATAGCGCTTTTCACAATACAGATTGCATCAAAGCAGCTTCACAGTGATAACATGAAAGTAGTACAACACAGTTCAATAATATTGTTGAATATTAAATATCCCCAACTAAGCAAGCCAAAAGCAAGGCGACAGACAGTCTCTCGCCATGTCTGTTGACATCAGAGTGACAACCTTGTTGTCTTTCCACCTGACCATCAGGATCCCATCATCACTAGTGATGTAGTCACAGGTACTACGAGGGACAGCCTTCTTCATCATCTCTTTGATGGGCCTGAGTGGAGCATTACCAGTCCTGTTGTTCCTGTGTACCGGCAGTTCTTGCTCTTGAGGTATCGCACAATATCTTGGCCACTAAAGTAATTGTCTGCAAAGATGTTTTTTGGGCTGGAGGAGGACATGGTGCTTGCCAAGACAGAGACTGTCTGGCTGGTGACACCCATGACTTGTTGTTCAGGTGTCAGTGGGACACCGTGGGCCTCAAGTGTAGTCTGCCCTTGGTATAGGATGAAGTCGTGAATGAAGCCACCCTGAGAAGCCCTGGCAAATAATTTAAAACCCCATTTGTCTGGCTTGGATTTTATGTACTGCCTCATGTTGCCATCAGTCTTGTCTTTGTAGGCAACCATCACCTCATCAACAGACTGCTTGGTGGTCTCTGGCTCTTTTCTGAAGGCAGTAACCAAATAGTTGAACAATGGCCGGACTTTGAAGAAGCGATCATTGTCACCAGGGATCTGAGCATTGTTATTGAAGTGGACAACCCTCTTCAATAACTTAAAGCGCTTGGATGACATCAGGTTTGCAACTGGTCTCCATTGCCCAGTAGTCATCAACGGAGGGCAGCTCAGCAATCCCCATGTAGATGAGTATAGCCACAAAGTTCATAATTTCATCCTCAGTGGTGGCAAAGGTGGTGTTGATGTTCATCTGGGTCGCATATAAGTTGGTTTGATATGTTATGTGCGAGATTATTTTCGTGACTGAAGTACCTGCTGAAATAATCAAATGGACTTTGGATGAAGTCAGGGGGAATGTGCTGGTGTTCAGGCAGGGGTGGGTTGTCCAGGTCAACCTTCTTCCAGAAGGTTCGCCGGGGTTCTGGCTTCCTTTTGTTGGCTGGCCTCTTTGCCGGCTCTTGATTTTCATCATTTTCGTCCAGGTCCTTGTTTTCATCCAGGTCCTCATCTACACGCACCTCCACTGCAGGCCGCACGCACTTCCTTTTGGCAGAAGGGCCATCACTGTCCAGGTTGTGGGTGGGTGGAAGGAAGTTGGGGTCTGCCACATCATTGTCTTCTTCCTCTGAGCTATCATCATCGCTGATGGCAGGGTTTACGGGAACAACAACGGTATCCCTCTTCCCGTAAAATAGCCGAGCAGACAGCTGCAAAAGGAATATGCATTTAAGTCAATATTAAACCAACTCTAATTTATTTGTTGAGAAAAACAGTAAACATGGTAAACATTTACCATGTTTAGTTATGATGTTATTACTATAGCTGTGGGAGAAGCCAGGTTAAAAAAAGCTATATTTATGATTTCTGCAAGATGGCTGTGTTTGAGGTGCTCCAGGCCACTGCTGATTGGTCAGATGCCTTGATGTCAATATCTGTCAGATTGCTTGATCTCCCCTGATTGGCTGAGAGAAAACCACATGACTCTACAACTCCAAATGGAGGAAGGGGGAGGGCATTTTGAATGTGTGCGGAAGTGACTAAATATGGTTACTTGCCCCATAAAGGGTGTAGCGTATCTGGACTGTGTCAGGATGACTCATTCAATTCTACATGTAAAAATGCTTTTAAAGGACAACTCCGGCGCAAAATGAACCTTTGGTTTAATAACACATTGGTACCTAGTCGACCGTTCTCTGAGATTTGTTTTCATGATAATCGAATGTAAAGAGTTTTATCTCTAAAAACTGTTTAGCGTATAACGCTAGTATATAGGGCATAGAGTAATGAAAAATAAAAATCGCTAGTTAATACCACTAACAAGGCTCAAAATAGCCCCACACTAACACGGTAACATAATGAGGGTCCCTGCATGCAAACCGAAGCATTGAGAACTTTGTAAGTGTACAGACAGTTTAATAAGAAGATATTTTATAAAGACAGTCCACTTCGCGTATACAGGCAGGAGCCATCTTTGGAAAACAGTCTCGACAAGTCGAACCACGAACGCCGTTCATACAGTTCAGAAGTTCGCTGAACTTCATACAGTTCAGCTCACTTGGCACGGCGTTCGTGGTTCGACTTGTCTGAGAGTCTGCGAGAGCGGAAGATGACTCAATGTTGGACAACATGGTTAACGACTTAGGAATGGAAACGGATATGAGTATGGAGAGTAAGACTAGTTCAAGATCTGCAGTTAGTAAAGTCATTGAACTCCAAGCTTGTGTCTGTGGCTGGAGCAAGGCGACAACGGTCAAGGGGTTTGAAGGTTCATCAAGGGAAAATGAAATGCTTGAGGGAGAAGGGACAAGGGCATCGCATTGATCAGTACTTCTTACGAAGTCAGTCAAGTCAGTCGAATGAAATCCAGCGACAGGAAGCAAACCACAGCTCGCAGGATATCAGCACCCCTGTCATAGAGGAGAGGAGGGTTTGCACAGTTAGTGATGAACATATTGATACTTGTGAACCCGGTCAGACTAACCAGCATAAGAGAGAAAAGAACCTCAACGGGCATAGGCCTGGAGTTAGATGGCCAAGAGCTTGTGAGAAAACTGCATGGGACACGGTAAACACAGATCTATGCTTTGCATTGGAAAGATTAACTGGTACAGTTGAAAAGAAGCTGGATAAATTTGGGGACATCATTTACGCATATGGAAGTGATAGGTTTGGTGTGGAAAAAAGGAAGGAAAAAGTACAAACTACTCCTGGAATGTCTAGACGGCAGCAGAAAATTGAAGGGTTAGTTAAAGAAAGGAGACAGCTGAGGAAGCAATGGAAAAGAGCGCCTACGGAAACGCTACAAAAAGAAGGAACATGCGAGGGCTAATTTCTATAAAGACCCATTCAAATTCGTAAAGAAGTTATTCACCAGTGAGAAGAATGGCATTTTAAAAGCATCTAGGGTTGAGCTAGAGAGATATTTAGAAGAAACACATACAGATGAAAAAAGGCATGAGCCTATGTCAATTCCATCAGACATCCCACCTATCAATCCACCAGAATAACAAATGGAGGTCTGTGCATCTAAGTGGAAAGAGGTAGAGCAGGCTGTGAGAAAGGCAAGGGCTTTATCATCTCCAGGGCCTAATGGAGTTCCGTACAGAGTGTACAAGTGCTTCAGGAGTTCTACGAATTCTGTGGAAATTGATAAAAGTAGCATGGGAAAAACAGGTTGTACCTAGAGCATGGCATCAGTCAGTTTCGTCCTATTTCACTATTAAACGTTGAAGGTAAGATTTTCTTCAGCATTATTGCTCAGAGATTGTCCACCTACCTATTAAAGAATGGCTTCATTGACACTTCAGTTCAAAAAGCGGGCATTCCAGGGTTCTCAGGATGCTTAGAACACATCAATGTTATCTGGCAACGAATTCAGTCAGCTAAAAAGGAGAGGAAGGAGCTCCATGTGACATTACTGGATTTGGCTAATGCATATGGTTCAGTGCCACATGAGCTTCTTTGGGCAGCATTTGATTTTTTCAGAGTACCAATGTCAATAACAAATTTAGTGCAAGCCTATTTTGGAGATTTGCAATTCAGTTTCTCAACTCCAAAATTCAGCACTGCATGGCAATGGTAATGCATGTTACCATTTCTCCACTGACTTTTACCATGGCAATGGAAGTAATCATTAGGGCATCAAGATGGGTAATAGGAGGAGAGCGCTTGGCTTCTGGGATGCGACTACCACCAATCAGAGCATACATGGATGACATGACAACCATGACTACAACAGTAGCCTGCACTAATCCGTTATTGGGTAAGTTAACTGATAATATTGAATGGGCACGAATGCAATTTAAGCCCTCTAAATCAAGGAGCATCTCGATAGTTAAAGGAAAGGTAGTAGATAAAACATTCTTCATTAATGGTGAGGCAATACCAACAGTTTCTGAGAAGCCAGTGAAGAGTCTTGGGAGCTGGTACGATGGGGACCTAAAGGACACAGTTCGAGTGGGAGAAGTTAGATGACAAGCAGTGGAAGGGTTGAAGAGCATAAACAGCTGTGCTCTACCAGGCAAACTAAAACGCTGGTGCTTTTAGTTTGGTCTATTGCCGAGGTTGCTGTGGCCACTGACTGTGTACGAGGTTTCTTTGACAACAGTGGATAAGCTGGAAGCGTTAATAAGTTCATACATCAGGAAATGGTTGGGACTTCCACGCTGCCTCAGCAGAGTGGGACTTTATAGTAAAGGAATATTGCAGCTGCCAGTCTCTGCTTTAAACGAGGAGTTTAAGTGCGCCAAGGTCAGACTGGAAATGACCTTAGTAGAGTCACGCGACAAATGTGTAAGGGAGGCTGCACCTGTGTTAAAAACTGGTAGAAAGTGGTCAGCAAAGAAATCTGTGGTAGAGGCAAAGGCTGACCTTCAAATTGATGATATCGTGGGACAGGTACAGCATGGAAGAGGGGGTTTTGGGCTCAGTTTAGCTCCTCCACAAGGCAGGCCCAGCTCAAAGGAGGAAGCTGGTAGTCAACGAGGTGCGAAAGCAGGAGGAGAGGATGAGGTGTATAAAGGCCATTTCCCAGGCCAAGCAGGGAGAGTGGATGAGATGGGAGAGTGTGGAACAACGCAAGATGGGCTGGCAAGACATTTGGTAAATGGAAGAGAGTAGGATCAGTTTCCTTATCAGGTCAACATATGATGTTCTCCCATCACCACAGAACCTGAACCTCTGGGTAGGAGAGGATCCCTCTTGTCCTTTGTGTTCATCACCACCTGCCACATTAAGGCACATTTTGACAGGATGTGAGGTGGCTCTTAGCCAAGGACGGTTTACTTGGCGCCATGACCAAGTACTGCGATGTTTGGCTTTAGTATTGGAAGGCAAGCGTAACATGACCAATAAGTTGCCACCTGTTCTAGCAAAACATTACACACAGAAGACAATATTCCTCCGCCCAGGCGAGCAACCACCAAGAAAAGGTGTTAAAACCAATTCTCGCCCAGGACAACTGGAAGCTGCTGGGGACTGGAAAATGCTGGCTGATCTTGATCAACGGCTTATTTTTCCACCTGAGATTGCCACCACTAACCTCCGACCAGATATTGTTTTGTGGTCTGGATCAGCACGCATTGTTCAACTGATTTTGTTCAACTGATTCTTAACAGTGCCATGGGAGAATGCTGTAGATGAGGCATATGAGAGGAGGAAACTGCGGTATGCTCATCTGGGCACTGAAGCAGAACAGCGAGGATTGAGAGTCCAGGTTTATCCAGTGGAAGTGGGTTGTCGGGTTTATCCAGTGGAAGTGGGTTGTCGAGGATTTGTGGCACACTCTACAGCCCGGTTCCTCAGAGACGTCGGATTCAGTGGCCAAGAGTTGCGTCGCACAGTAAAGAACTTATCTGAAGCAGCAGAGAGGAGCAGCAACTGGCTGTGGTTGAGACGGAAAGATTCTAGCTGGCTGTGTACAGGCCGCCACGCTACGGTTTCGTAGAATTCTTGAAAAACTCAAAGAGTCTGTTGGTTTATTTGTATAGTTTGCATAGTAATTACAGTTATTACGTTCCTGTGTATATTGCGTGAATGAGGGTTGGTGTTTGGGCAGATATTGTGGTTTGCGGTAGGTAGTATGCCATACGGAACCGTTGCCACTGAGCCTACTTTAACGAAGACAGTGGGGCTCGACGGCCTTAGTCAAACGGGTTGGCGCGTATGGTTGGGTTGCGGAGAGATTGTGGCTAGGTCACATGTGAACTACGAGGAAGGAGCAACCTCAGCAGCAGGAGGGATGTAAAGGTCAGTAAGCTGGGCTGAGTTGAGTGGGGGACGGAGGGGGGCGACTCTGGGACGCCAGACTCACTGTCGAGCCCTCTTGAGGTGTCGTGGGCTAGTTGACGAAACACTGAGGACGGACGGTGCCCACTTGAAGGTTGTCGTGCTGGTCCACTGGGGGGACCACACTGTAGTTGCAGCCGTCGTGTGTGCTGACGCGCCAAGTACACTGCAGCCGTTAACGCCAGACAGAAGGAGATTCACATCACCATATGGAAGGAAGCGTAAATGGATGGAGAAGCATAGGTTACTGTAAAGCTACGTCTTAGTTTGTGCTTATTTTGGCGAAAGCCGAGTACAAATCAGCATGAAGTTTTAACATCTACTCTCGTGTAATGGAAATCGTTGTGATTGATTATTGATAGTACAATTGATCTAATTTTGCCTACCTGTATGGAGAACTGACTATAATTCGTTGTATTTAGTTGTCCATACAGACCATTGGTAACTTATTCCCTTTACGGGTAATTTTAATCTATGTATGGGATCACTGGACATATTCATGACCAGTTATTAAAATTATATTCCCTTTATTTGAGCTAAGAATCGCTACAAGGGTTACACTGATCTACAGCTGTCACCATCTCACAGGTGGGACATTTGCCAGTATATATTTAAAACAATAATATCTTAATAAAAATCTAAAGTAATATTGACAAACTATATATCATTTGAAAGCTTACAATCTCTAGTTTTCATATTTGGTGTTTTTAAAAATACATTACAGATGAGCAGTAATTTATCAATTAGCAACAAGAATATGTCACTATCATTAGGCGTGTTCGGCCTTTATTTTGAAAAAGAGATGAACATGAAAAATCATGAAATATTGGTAGAAACTCAGTTTGTTTTCATGGCAAGAGTTCAAAAGATAACACCAATTCAATTTTCTGAGAAAAAAGGTCTGAAAATGTTTTAAGTATACAGAACAAAATGATGGATTCTCGATTTGGTATGCAGTGGCGAGCTATAATGCACATACATGTTTTTATTGCTTTACTTAAAGGTTGAATACAAATCAAATACTGCCAAACCGCACATATTACTTCTGGATAGGATGACTACTTCATCAAATTTATGAAAATTATGGAACTATATGGTGCAGATCACTGGAAATGGAGTCGCCTTTATATGGTCAGTAATGGAGCTTGGATGTGATCTAGTGGAAAAGTGTGGTACTGCACCCAAACAAACGCACTGAAAGCTATTTGTTTTAGATACCAACCTGAAATTTGGAACACAGCTTTGATTTTCTTGCAGTTTTAGAGTTAAACATATATTTTATATAAAATATAAATAATTATATCATAAGATTGTACATTTTAATAAACTCAAACTTCTATAACTTTTTTTCACTTTCATATTTTAAAAACACGACCAACCATAGGTCTATATTCCAGCATTCTTGAATTAGAACCATTTAAGTTTGGACAGTGATTTACATGTTTATGTGGAAAAAAGGGGGGTGACAGTTAGGGGGTCACGCATTTAACAAAAGTGCCCTACTGCCGTTATAAATCCATACATTACTAAATAAAGTAATAAACTACTCACTAATAAAAAATTTAGTCTTAAAAAAACAACAAAAAGGCAGACATAATGCAAAGATTATTTATAATTTTTATAAAAGTAGTTAGATGAGATCTAATTTGTTTTACCAGGGGAAAAATAATGCACTCTTCCGTTGGTTTTTCACACTTTGCTGTTTTTATAGTTCACTCCTCTGAGATAACGCATTCTGTGGTCTAATATTGTTTCCCAGACTGAAAGTTAAAGTGGGTGGAGCTCAGATGTTTAGGAGGGGTGGCAAAGCTACCCACTATTTCCAGTAAATCAAGCCTGGCGCACTACTGTAATATAATCTCTTTTCATACAATAAGATTAAATTTTACTTAATTTGTCTTTGTTGTATTTTATATAATCTGCATGCTGGTTTGGAAACAGACTTGTAAATATTGTACAAAACATGTGACAGAACAATGATCAGCACAGTCAAAAAGATTAATCTTACCTTATTTGGAACAAATTTGGCGCAATAATCAGTAGTTCAAGATTTCTTAAAATGAGAGATAAAATAGAGAACGAATTGACTTGTTTGTTTTTGGATTGTAAAAAACACCAAATTTTACATCATCCTGTATTATTTGGGTTAATTATGGGCATATCATAAGCCAGATTCATTACCTTAGTATGCTGTTAAAAATGAAGCGAGGAATCTTGATCTATATGCAGACAACAGAAAACACAGGGCTACAAATACACGACTAGACGAGGGAAAACAAGGAGCACTTTTTCAAGGAGGAAAAATTAGGGTGGGGAAACAGTAGAAGAACTACAAAGACCAAGTAAAAGACTACAAAAGGACAGGAAATCATGAATGATACAAAATACAAGACACTAAACAAAATACCTAACACTAGTGCATCCTAGACTCAAACTCATCATAAGTTATCCCTGAAAGTTAAAGGATTAGTTCATTTAAACAAAACTTTTGCTGATAATTTACTCACCCCCATGTCATCCAAGATGTCCATGTCTTTCTTTCTTCAGTCGAAAAGAAATTAAGGTTTTCGATGAAAACATTCCAGGATTTTTCTCCGTATAATAGACTTTAATGGGGTCCAAACGGTTCAAGGTCCAAATGACCGTTTCAGTGCAGCTTCAAAGGGCTTTAAACGATACCAGACGGTGAATAAGGGTCTTATCTAGCGAAACGATCGGTCATTTCAAAAATAAATAAAAAAGTTTAAGTTTTATAAGCACAAATGCTCGCCTTGCTCTGTTCTGTGATGCGCGTTCGTGACGTCACGTAATACGCAATTTCGTTGAAAAGGTCTCTGCCGCTGCATCAAGAAATCCCACTTGAATATTTGTTACGCTGGGAGAAAACTATACTTCTGTTCAATGCAGAGATGCTGCCCAGTTCTCTGGAGCCGAGATCATCTCAGATTCTTCAAACCAGTGGAAGTCTGTACTGTGGTCAGATGAGTCCACATTTCAGCTTGTTTTGGGGAAAACTGACTTTAAGTTCTCAGTCTCAAAGTCAAAAAGGACCATCCAGACTTTCATCAGTGCAAAAGCAAACTGAGCAAATCTGTCATTGTATGTAGGTACCACATGGAGGCGAATATTGGGATTGTACAGAGACTTTTTTTTTTTTTTTTTTTTGAAAGTGAAAATAAGAGAATGTATTTTACCATTGAAAAACACCTTTAAGTGGAATCTTTATCTGAACCAGAACTGTCAAATAATATGGCAATCTTTCAGTATTGTGGTATACATACCATCATATCTAATGCCATCGTGTTACTGCCACAGTCCTTTTTGAACTTTACAGCTCTTTTTGAATTGGAACAGATCCATACTGCTGTTTAAACCCTCACCTCATTGGATGAAGGTCAAACATGGGAGAGTAGTTCGGCCAGTTCAATGGCAGTGATGCCCACAGCCCAGATGTCACACAGGTGATTGTAGCCCCCTTTCCTCTCCACAGCGGCCACCTCTGGGGCCATCCTGTACAGAGACATTTAATGGCATCAAGGTGACATCTTTCCTGGGAAGCAGGCAGTGCCAGGCATGCTAAAACTGAGTGGTTTCTAGACACTACACCGTAGCAGAGATGTGCTTGACTGCATGAGCTCAGAGAAACTGAAACTGAAGGGTAGTTGACCTGTTGTGTGTTTGTGTGTCTCAGAAGATGTTCTAGAAGAGGAAATGCTTAATCTCCTACAAACATAAGTGGTACTGGACCAAGGTGTTCACCATTAGAGAGGAGCTCATCATCTGGGAGATTGGGATCAGCAAACTAGCATATTAGTAATGATTTCTGAAGGATCATGTGACACTGAAGACATTACTGGAGTAATGAAGCTGAAATTTCAGCTTTGATCACAGGAATATTTATATATATATATATATATATATATATATATTTTATAGTGCAAAACCGTTATTTTAAAATGTAATATTTCGATACATTAGGGATTTACTGTATTTTTGATCAAATAAATTCAGCCTTCTTATTTAAAACATTATTATTTTCCACCATTATATGTATGACCTTAACTATAAATAACATGATCATAAATGCTGAGGCCTACTGATATTTTTAATTTGATAACATATGGCATTTTGCTCACAAGTGGCCAAAGCAGTATATATAATATATATAATATATATAATAGTGTCCTAGTGTTGCAGGATTTTGCTCCTTTGATTTATTACAGCAATAAGAAGTCCTGTAGATAGATGGACAAGTGAGGTTAGGCGCTTTCAATGTCAAATTTGTGAACACATTCGTTGACAGAGTGTGTGTGTGTGTGTGTGAGAGAGAGAGAGAGAGAGAGAGAGAGAGAGAGAGAGAGAGAGAGAGAGAGAGAGAGAGATAGAGAGAGAGTTTGTCTGTGTGAAGATGTGTGTGTGTGTGTGAGTGAGAAAGAGAGAGTAAGTGAAGTGTGTGATTCTAGAAGTCAGCATCAAGTGCCATTTATCATTTTAAACAAGAGAACTTGAAGTTTCAATCTAGCTCATTTAAAGTCCCAGAGTACTGGTTGAAGAGTTAATGTGTCGGCGACGACAACAGCCGGTTCTAGCTGAATTATTTAAAAATATTGTGTGTGTGTGTGTGTGTGTGTGTGTGTGTTTATATAACTAAATATAAGTAAAAAAAAAAAAAAACATCAAGGAAAATAAATCAGAGAGACACAAACTCACACATGTTTATAATATAATAGTAACATTTTTTTTTATTTTTTTTTATCAAGTAATGCTTCAAACAAAAATGAAATAATAATTAAAAAAAGGTTGGTATTGTTAAAAAAAAGGTCCCCGACCAATGAAATAATAATACACTCAACATTTTCTACACTCTACAATGAAATAAATGGTTTCTACACTCAAACATTACTGTTTTGTCTATTACACAGAATCTCACATAGATGTGGTACAAACTCTTGTGGTACAAAATTAATAGTTCTTTTTAGCAGATCACATGCATGTAAATATATATTTTACCAAGAATTTAAATCTGAATGCTCTGACGTGTTCTATTATTTGTATGTTTGTTTTTTTGCACATTTCTATGCACTTTAGAGATTTTAGCGTGTGAAGTTGTGAACAGGACTTTTGTTTTGGTAATCCGATGTGACGTCTTAACGGTGCGCCGAGCTCCTGCCACTGTTGTGATTCGGCTGAAGACAGGTTTGTGTTTTAAGCATTTTAATTGTTTTAATTAATGCAAACCGTTAATGAAAATTTCTAGTTATTACAAGAACTGCAAAACTAACTATTTATTATTGAATGTAACATTGTAGTGTTTTATCTAACATTGATGAAGGATATTTTTGTGAGTAAAGCTCATCCCCACGTGAGCAACAGAAAGAGTGCGTCTCATTTCGCTCCCTATTTCGTGAATCAGCTCATCGTAAACACTAATTCACACACTGGTTAGTGGTGAAGGAGAGAGAATGAGCAATTCGAAACGAGTCGTTTGAACCAACTCACTAAATGATTCACTTGTAGCGCTCGAAACAGCGCGCGCTGACGTCACCGGCACGTCGCAAATCAATTGCAAATGTTTCTTTTCATGAAAGCTTCATCTTTTAAGTAATATGTATTTATTATATTTGTCTTTTATATGTAATCTACATTTCATTAAATATCAAATAAAAAACAATAACTAGCTAAATATGAAATGTCCGAAGTTTGCATTCTTTTATTAACTCATTAACTCTTCAAGTCCTTTAACTCTCACTCTAACCAGTGCACTGAACTAGAGCTGATTGATTTCTGTTAATTATTCTCATCTTAAACAGGACAAACACACAGAAAAACACCCGGTGAAGCGGCTGAGATCCACGTGACTATTATAAAGATGGCGTTTATAAAAGAGGAGAGTGAAGACTTGAAGATTGAAGAAACATTCAGTGTGAAACATGAAGATACTGAAGAACAAACAGGTTGGTCTCATTCTCAAAGTCATTTGATCCTTATTAAAATATCCAGCTCTACAGAAATTAGTGATATTTCTGAAGAGTGTCCTAATTAATGCGGTTGACACTGAGTGTGAACAGACATGTTGAGATCACATGACCAGACAAATACTAATGCTGCTTAGTCCTGAGACGATCCTGCTTTCACCTTGGGCATTTGTTATTACGACACCACGCATCAAATTAGGAAAAACAATTCTCGTGTTTTCAGTTCAGATTAATTTTACACAATGAAACGATTTTATTTATATTACCTTATTATGCAACAGTATCTAAAAAAAGCATTTATTTTTATCATGCCTGATGAGTTTGGACAAGAGACCCCCTGACAAGAAATCAGGGACCATTCCTCCATACAGAATCTCTCCAGATCCTTCAGATTCACATGTAGGCCGCTGTACGTGAGCTGTATCGTTCAGTTTCGTTCCGACGAACGGGGCACTACATTTTCTTTTGCTCAATATGTTCAACGTTAATAAAAGGTATCCAAGCAAAAAGTTCTCCACGCATTATCCTGCAGTTAATGAGAAAAGTGTAATTTATTGGCGCACTATATTGACTGCGTATTGAGACATATAAAACTGTTTAGCTAGATTTTCAACCAATCAGCATCGAAAATGTAGGTAGGTCACAGCCAAAATCAAGCTAATATCACTACGCACATGTAAACATGGAGGAGGACGTAAGCAGCGCATCTTCATCTGATAACGGGGATTAAGCTCAATTAACACCCGTAAAGTGTATTCTTCATGTCGGAAAAGATGCTGGGAAAAGTCTGCAGCCCTTTACTGAAGTTCGATGGGAACAAATCAAGCAATGTGCGAAGGAATGGCTCAAAACGTCGGACACTACGGAGCTAGCTATTGATCCCATACTGCAGGTAAGTTACTTTCATAACATATCAATATTTGTTCATTATTTTTGGGTGATGCTAATTTACAAACTTCCCGATCAGAATCCCGATAAAAACATCGACATGATGAGAGACGCGTTGTCCTCCGTTGTTTGATCTGTTATCTGGGTGAAAAAGAGGATGACCTCATCCAAGAGTATGGTGTTTTGAGAAATGTATTTGTACATTGTTTTTATTTATAAAAATAGAAATGCAACTTAAACAATAATCTTTTTTTCTAATTAAATTATATAAAGCTAATGTGAAAATATTTAACACAAAATAGATTTTTGGCAGCCACTATATGAAAAAAGGTAACACTTTATTTTGATGGTCCACTTTAGACATTCTACTGACTATAAGTAACTGCAACTACATGTTAACTTACTCTATTAACCCTAACCTAGCAGTCTACTAATACTCTGAGTTAGTTGACATGTTACTATACAGTTAGTAGAATGTCTATAGAGGACCAGCGAAATTTAATTTCCCCCTCTACAATAGTGTCACCAAATGTAATTTTCAATTTATTTTATTTTTTCTTCCTGAATACACCCTCTGTCATTGGTGAAACTGTACTTATGTTATTGTGACAGTCTTTGTCTTTGTGGTCCACTGAAACACACTATTTTTATGTTTCAGTGATTACAAAGAAAATAAACTATAATGGTTTACTTGTAGTTGTCTTAGCATTTTAAGCTGTTATAAGAAATTTTTACAACCGTACACAAATCAAGTTTATAATTATGGACAGACTTATAATGAGACGGACGAGATAAAAATACTTCTTTAATGTTTGTTTTACAGTGTGACAATGGAGATATCCAGCAGCACATAATGAAAATTGCCATCTCCAAGAGGGATTCTCAGGAGGATTTCAGCATCATCTTGGAGGGGATGCAAGTCATGACTGGCTTGGAAAATCTGGCAAGAGCCTGTGCTGTTCTTCTTGGAATCACACTAAACCTCACCTACCCGAAAGATCTGAGGCACACTTTTGAGGCCTTTCAGAAGCTCTTCTTGGAACTGGATGTTTGCAAGTTTTCCCCGAAATTACTAACACTTAAAAACAAACACATGACTTAGACTGAGACAATGCATTATGACCAAGTTCTGGTGGAAAAAAAACTGCATTGATTGATGAACGTTTAATATTGTTCTACATACAAGCTTTCAGCAAGTACAAATTATTTGATATGTTTTGCTACAAGTTATTCACAAGTTTTAGTCAAGAATGTGACTTTTCCAACAGAAATTTGTATGCACATGTTTTTGTGTAACAAAATGATCTTTCTCAATGACATGGAAAATGTTAGCATTTTTTTGCTTTTATTTTTCATATCTTAAAACTGCTGTCTTACATTTTATATAGAGGGTATGCGCATGACGTCACCGTCGGCCGGAGTGAATGCGGTCACGCCCACAAGTGGCAAAAAGACTGAGCTGCAGCATTTGTTTTCAGCGTGAATGCCATGAAAATCACACAAAACACATCTAAAACGGGAAAGAGCTTTGCGATTGACTGTACAACTAGATTTGACCAGAAATCTGAGGTACTGTATATTTTTACAGACTGCAAAAAGCTACAGAACAGACTATATTCTGCATAATTGGATGTTTTTAAATAAACACTGACAAAAAACTATACAAGTTTTAGGGCTGGACGATATGATGATATACAGTATAACATTAATGTTTAGTGATCACTCGGATTTAGACCTATCTATATTGTATTTATATAAAACGTTTACAGGCAAATTGTCTTCATTTATTTCCCCGGCGTCGAAATCAGGCACATTTAAATGTCAGGAAACACGATTCCTGGCTGCATGTCAATATCCATGGATCACTGGATCTTTGATAAGTTGTAAGGAACACTATATCGAGTCCAACTTTTAGTTTAAACTGATAATAGTTTGTTTTACTCGCGTTAACGCAGTTTCCCCTATTAACTCCAGTCACGCAGCAGCTCTTCTGCCACTCAGTCCCGCTGAGGAGGGCGTGTTCCGGCGGGGAAGTGACGTTAATGCATTCCCTCTATAGATTTGTTTTATTTGTGCAAAAAATACAGAATAAAAGTATGTTTGATAACAAAAAGTGCATTATGTATTCATTATTATCTTAACCTGAAAAAGGCAGTAAATGTTATAATTAAGTAAATTTCATTAATACAAACGAGTAAATTCTGCTTGATTTATTTGTGAGACAACTTAAATTAAAAAAGCACATTCCACTAATAATATTAAATTAATCATGTGCCATAGACTAATTTAGGAAATTTTACTTAATTTATTTGGGTAGATTTCACACACACACACACAAAAAACCTTAATCTACTCAAATATAATACGTGTAATATTGTTACCATATTTTTTTTAAGTAGATAGCATGTAATATTTTTTACAGTGTACATGCAGTGCAGTTACTGCTCGTGTATGTGAATTGACAATTCACCATTATAGACGGTGGGCCGAGGCCCCGTATCTGCTTTACTTTTCGAAATGAATGATCCCCATGGAGGGAGAACCTGAATTTGTAAAGTTGGGACGGTTGTTTTATCCTCAACGATATGAAAAGTGTTGCCACTCCCATTTGTTGCACATTTTCCCCCGAAATCATAATGCACGACCGTAAATATGCAGGCAAACGCGGTTGCCTACTATATCAGTCGAGCCAATAGCGTGGCAAGATACTGACATAGGATTATTATTAACCAATCAGATGTAGCTTATTTAGAACAGTTGTTACGCGGATGATTCAGCTGTCAGACACGAACAGCATCTGCGGCGGCAGCACAGTGACAATCGCCAAGGACATTGTTTTTGTGATTGTAAGTATTCATTTAATTAGAATATGATATCTATGACAAATGTTTGTTTTGTACACTGTGTTGTTCAAACGTATGTAAGCGTCTCGTTAGTGTCGTTTTAAGTAGGGTAGTTTCAGCTGGCTAACTGACATAGTAGCTAGCATGTCTAACGTTAGGTCACAGCTCTGAACCAAAACTACAACATTACTAGAAGATTAATGCATCCTTAATTTTAATTCCAAAATCTAAACCAAGCTAATCTCCTGCATACGATCTCTTGCGATCGTATGCATGAGATTAGCTTGGTTTAGATTTTGGAATTAAAATGGATGTAAGCGTCTCGTTAGTGTCTTTTTAAGTAGGGTAGTTTCAGCTGGCTAACTAGCAGTAGCTAGCATCATGCGATTACATATTTGATTTGGTGTAAAGTTTTAAGTACTTAATTCTAACGGTAACACTTCGTCCAACTCACATAGGCTACAGCTCCACTGTATGTCCCCGGATAATTACCTCAGACTGTTTTGCAAACGTTCGCCAAAAACTCAAGGTAAACATGAACCTCTTGATATATAAAACATATTTAATTATCAGTTATATCTGACATAACATTAAAGGGTCAGCAAGCAGCCAATATTATAACCAGAGAGCTAAGAGCTCAAGAAGAACGGCATGTAATAGAAATAAGATTAGACTATCAAAGAACATATGCTATCAAACAGAGCAGAGTTATAATGTACATAAACATCGTACAGATTTACTTCTGCTGGAGTAGCCAACACACACACACACACCCCTCCCCACATGTGCATTTACATAACCACATGTGCCCTAGTCATCTTCAAGTGACTTATTGTCACAGTTTACACACTGACAGAGGTTTGTACATGGCAGCTCATGCAGTTTACATGTGCATCTACCCTTAACACAATTTGTTTTTTTACATGAGCAGTGCACAAGTTCCAGAATGGCCTCTGGAGCTGGCGGAAGTGTCATCCAGTCCACTCCGTAGAAATCCCCTACCACCCTTCCCCACATCACTGAATTAAGAAATGGTTTGAAACTTTAGGCAGGGGAAAACTCATCCTTCATATATTGGTTTCACCTGTTCCCTTAACATGGTTAATAAACCAGTTTCACAGCGTTCAGGTGTCTGGCCTTGTTGATGTTAATAATGCCATAATTGGAAGGGTACATTTTTGCAGGATGTTTTTATTATATACAGTGTATTAACAGTAATATATTTATATTATTTGTACTATTATACTGTTACTGCTATTACACTGCACATAACTGTATGTGTTTGATCGTACTGGAAATCCATATCTATTACACTCTTATAAGGCTACTGCTAATACATTGCACATTTATATTTAATTAATATTACTGTAAAACATACTACTTTCTTAAATGTATACTACTGTACCGAATGTCTTATACTGCGCCACCTATCTATACAATATAATACTGCACTGTAATATACTGCGCCACCTGTCTATACAATATAATACTGCACTGTATGTCTTTTACTGCACCTCCTGTCTGTACAATATAATACCAACCTTCATTTGCAGTTTCTTCAACTAATACTGCCTTCTCTCTTCTCCTTTGTGCTCGTTCTATCTTCGTGATATTTGTGAAATGGCTGTAGCACTCCCTGTGGTAGCCAATGTTAGCTGGTTTGACTAACTGGTTTGTAGGTTCCTGGCTTTGTAATTTGTATGCCTGTACTGCCTCTTCTGCTATAATACTTTCTCTGCATTCAAGGTCTTTCCACAGAAACACAGATTTAATAAATTTCTCCCAACTTATGTCTGTGAAGGGAATGGTGGGTCTATTTCCCTCACATATATGCATGCAGCACTTCATGTTTTTGCGATTTCATCCATAGTAAAAATGTGCGGGAAAAAGAGAAATGTGCGTTTTTATCATAGACATAATCAATACATAGACGCCCAATTGCCCGCTGGAGCGTACGTCAACGGTGCGGCCATATTGCGGAGGGCAACTTTCCCATAGATTTCATACCGGGAATTGAGAAAAATGTGTTTCGTGTGCTGCTTGGGGCTGTACAAATCGCCACACAATTGAAAACAGGTCTCGAGCAATTACTTTTCACAAGCAAGACTGAATATTTGTTTCTGGTTGTATTTGGCCATTATATAATTAGAAATTTCAAAATACTACTGTTATTGTGTCACGAAATGTAGTTTTAATAGTTTTTCAGTCGACAATGTAGTTGTCTAAAGCTCAAATCTATGGTTTATTCGTAAAGATAGAGCCTATTTAAAAATTTTATCTGACGTTTTTGGAGTGAGAGATCCGGGCGCTCATGTACCCCACCTGGAACAGCCTTACCTCGGCTATAGTGCTTCTGACGTTTGCCGCTGGCTCTGATGTCTAGTGGTTAAACATGATATATAATTCGACTTGTGTATATCTAACAGGTAATCTTTGGTCTCATTAATCTATAATTTGTTCCTTGGCAAATCGTTTTGGCTGAGGGCAAAGTAAAGTTTCATAACTTTATATTTAGGCTATTTTAACGTTGTATCCTGCTGTAGATGTCTATGGTTTTCATGATGTTGTGTTTCCAAGCAATACCATGGATTAAATGTGTGAAATCAGAACGGTATATTTATTAAAGATTACAACGAAATGACAGGACATCGTATGACAAAAGATGGTTACATAAAATAAAAACAGTGACAATGCATAACGTTACCTCTACATTCACATTTTGTGTCAAACTGAATACGTAGCATAAGTGGGCAAAATTAGTTAACAAGTTCAATCTTTCCTGGGCTAAAATCACTTCTCGAAAAGATGTGCACAGAGCATAGACTGTAGGTCAGACAGCAACTTCATATCAGCGCGCCCGTGTGTTGACAAACGCGTCACCAACACCGACACTTTCCCACGCACGCTATTGGATGAAGGCAACAAATACGTCACGCATGTCGGACCCAACACGTAGCCGCCTGCTCTATTCGCCGGGAAAATAACCTGGACAAAGTTACCGATATTATAGTAATGTGCAAAGTATGTGAGTGGCAACAATTTTTATTTGCTTTGTTGAAAAGTGTAGTGGTTATATATAAAAAACTGGGTTATCCATCCCCAGAGATCGTCTGAAAACACGAAATCCCCCCTCGGCCCACCGTCTATTAAATGTGTTCTTTTGAAAAGTGTTTTTTTATATATATATTATATTTTGGCTGAATTCTATTTGTTATTCAGATTTTACCTCAAATATTACCTTTGAATTGGAACAACATAATGAGAAGTAATTGGGATGTTAATGCTACAGTAGAAGTTTTCTTGATAATCTTATCATGTGTACTGTGCCTAGATAGCAACTTCAGGTATTTCACACATTTCAAACTGGTTTATTTTGTACCTCAAGTGGTAATTCAGCATTTTTGGGTTTATATGATAAACAGGTTTGAAAGTGCAAAATTCCCTATGTTTTCCCTTTTTTTCAAAATGGGAACCTTTAGCATCATTTTTCTCAAAAACTGCAAGGTTGTGTGCGGAGAACTTTTTCCTAAGGAATCTCTATATATTTCTGATGTTAAATATAAAAAAATTGGGTAGTGCCCCACATGGTGGAACGAAACCCTATTTCTAGGCCTCTTTTAGGCTACCGACAGCGGCCTAATGTTCATGTTGGCGCTTCTTCTCTTCAGTTCAGCCCACTCATCTTCTACAGGGTCCAGGACTGGGGACTGGGATGGCCATTGCAGGAGCTTAATTTGTGCTCAGAGATCACTGTTCTGTTGGAAGATCCAAACATGGCCCATTATACGATTTTCTAGCAGAAGTTGTCAGGTTTAGATTTTTTATCTGTTGATATTTGATCAAATCCATGATGCCATGCATCTGAACAATATGTCCAGGACCTCTGGCAGAAAATTAGGCCCTCAGCATTAAAGATCCAGCAGAGTATTTCATTTTACACATGGGGTACTTTTTTATCTCTGTGTGTGCACTAAACCCAACTTAAGTGTTTGCTGCCAAAATGCACTTTTTTTTGTTTTTGTTTCATCTATAGACCATAAAACGTTTGAAATGTAACTGACACGACTGAAACTTCAAACGGGACGGGTTATATGGTCAGATGAAACAAAAAAATATTAGCTTTGTTGTAACTTTCAACCCAGGAGACTCTCCGGGTCAGACTAACCTTGGTGAAGTTTGTCAGTAGCCCCGTTTTATTTTCATTCAGATTGGACTTTTAATCTGGTTATAATCGGAATAAAAATGCTGAAACCGATTTAAATTTCAGTCAGATTGAAAGGGGTGGAATAAATCTTTTCATTAACCGATAAAACTAGAAATTCATTTAAAAAGCAGATCTGATTACTTTTGAGACAAACGCATTGATCAGTATTTAAAAAAAAAACACATATTTGAACGACTGGATGGTAGGAAGTTTAGAAATTCGGACCTAAAATCCAAGGTAAACATTTCTAATAATTGTGTAGTTAATTCACATACTGTATTTTAGAAAGTTTTGGATATGTATCCTCTTCCCAAATTTGTCACTAATATAACACTATTAAAATAATTTAATGAGAAGGCTTATATTGAGCTTTTAAGATTTTGTTTACATCTACCTTGTAAATATATTCTTTGCTATTTTATTAAAAAGGTTACAATTACAACAACAATTAAAATTGTAACAATATTTCAAGTGTAATCTTTCTTTGTAAAAACTAAAGTATGCATTTTATCATACGTATTTCAAGGTTAAGGATTCATTAGTTTGAATAAAGCCTACATTGGAACCAACACTATAATAACATCTCAGATGATGACTTTATTTTTGACAAAGCATAATATATATATTTAACATATGAGCAGAAATTGGCAAACAAAAGCTTATTTGATGTGGCAGTAGTCTATTTTACAGTAAAAACTTTATAATCCATTCAAAACTAGCCACATAGCAGGGTTCCAGACTGCGACCAAATTGGTCGCATATGCGACCATTTTTTGAGAATGTGCGAGTTAAATTGTTATGTGGTCGCATTTGTGCGAGTGGACGCTTGAGCAACAGAACGCCGTTGTATCAGCTGCTGCAGTCCGTAACTTATGTTCAAAATGAACGAGTAGGCTACATCATGAATCCATTTTCCAAACCGTGTTTTTGACTTATTCTGAATCACTACGGTACACCTATAATAAGTGTTTATATTCGGACTATTTTATCCCGGGGTCGTCTCGGCTGCGGAGTAGCCCAGTGCCTGCGTGACTCGCCATAGACATTAACGGAGAGAAGCTCCGTTTACAATGTTCTTCCGCAAGACACGTGCAGTTTATTTATTGACGAACGTAGACGTCACGCGCATTGCACACTGATGGTGAAACGCGCCAATTACGAATTCACGAATTAAGGCATATAAAAATTATAAAAATGGTCTCACGAAACACAGAGCCCCTTCCTACGTCTTTTCAGCGGTTATATTTTCCTCTGTCGAGCGATTACTCTCATGATCGCTCGACAGAGGAAAAGGAAATTATTATAAAATGCAGAAGGTAAGGAGTGTGAGATTTCTGCTTTTTGTTACAACTATAATGTTACTAAAATCTGTATCAGTTTATTATAATACTCTAATCTTTTAAAATGTAATGCATATATTTGAATGTTTAATGATTTTTAAAAGATAGAAAGATGATAATAGACAGATAGATAGATAGATAGATAGATAGATAGATAGATAGATAGATAGATAGATAGATAGATCGATAGAATATGATTCAAATGTAAATAGATAGATTGTATATAATTCAAATGTTAAATGCTTAAAATTACACATTAAAATTACTGTCCAAAATCCATGAAAATCCTGAAATTCGGCAATGATAATTAATATATTACAGGTATTTCTGCTGCAACCCAGAAAGCCTTTGCTAGCCTTGGTCCATTAAAACCACTATTCATCAGCATGCATTGATTAATCCCATGGCATGTAGCAAAAAAAAAGAAGAAAAAGGTGCGACCAAATCATATGCTGGTGCGACCAACTGAGAAAGTTGGTAGCACCAGTGCAACCAGTGGAAAAGTTAGTCTGGAGCCCTGCATAGGCATATCGTTTTTAGCCCGATCTCATGAAAGTGCCGTATCTATGTAGCACAAATTTAATTTCTCGTACCATTCATATGCCAAAAATAGTTTTTGCGTGCATACGCAGTTTACATGTGATACGCAGTTTATGGGTGTAATACATACGCACTCCACACCCCTAATCCTACCAAAGGGGTTTACAGTGCGTATCGTTTGCACGCAAAAACTAAATGGCGTATAAATGGTACGAGAAATTAAATTTGTGCTATAGATACGCACTTTCATGAGATTGTGTTGTTTTTATGATATATTAGGGCATATAAATGTTAATTTGCAGTTTAAGTTGCTTATACTAAGACATTTTATTTCAACATATTTCAGTCGATTTTTAGTCATCTCAGTATAGCAATATAGTTTGGTAAGAGCTGTTCATTCATTCACACACAGACAAGATTCATATTTAAACAGGCTTTTAAGCGGTTTACATACACTATTCCATATCGCAATTAGAACAAAGCACTTAATAATTAAAAACGTACTATTCACTCAGATGCATCCGTTGCTCCTCGAAATGAATTTAAACCAGCACTTCTGAGGTAAATTTCCCAGGATTATTCCTCACAGCCTTGCAAGACAACGTAATGTACTGTAGTCTGATTAAACTTGTTGTGTTTTATCGAGGTGATGTGTGGGCGTTGACACGTCTCGGATCGCCTCAGATCATTTGCGTTTGAATAGCGCGCGCTCTCCATGGGTGTGATCACATTAAAAGATAATAAGCTATAATGAGCTGATATGAGAACGACTGACATCTCTCTCTTTTCATATAGATTACATAAACAGAGAATATTTGTTTTTGTTATGAATTAGATAATTTAAAAGTCAGAGGTGGGTAGTAACGAAGTACATTTACTTCGTTACATTTACTTGAGTATTTTTTGGGAAAATTTTTACTTTTAAGAGTAGATTTAATTGTGGGTACTTTTACTTTAACTCGAGTACATTTCTAATGAAAAAACGGTACTTTTACTTCGTTACGTTGGGCGACGTTCCTCTCGTTACTTTATTTTAATGCAATATGTTGTTAAAAGCGTAGTTTATTCCAAGCGCGCGCTCTCTCTTTTTTTCTGGGCATGAGCGATGCTCAATTCACAAATGAATCACTCTTTTGAGTCGATTCTGTTCAAAGACTTCATCAAACAAGTTGGGCAGATCTGTCTAAATCGGTTCGCGAATCAGTTTGAATGATCTGTTCAGTTTCCTGCACGCACTGAATCAGATCGGAGTCGTAACAGGAAGATTACATCAACATCAAGATTACATCAAGAGCGTTGTATGAAGTGGCGGTCCACAGTCTACAGTACAGTCTAGAAAGTAAATCTGCAAATGCATCATATTTTTTGCCAGCGATGAAGATCTTTATTAGTTGAACATCTTCGTATGTTACTTCGTAAGCTGTCTGTGAATGAATTATTCCACACGACGATACATTCGATTTCATTTCATTCAGGTAATACATTTTACAACCAAACAGATTATTACGCCATATAGCACTACTACAAAGTATGACATTACCCTTTTTTTGGACATATACATTAATTTATACATAAAATAAGCCATCATCCAGTTTATGAATGTGTGTACACACACAATGTGTGTATTGCGCAGTGGCGTGCGAACTCGACTTGAAAACGAATGCCTTTGCCTGCCTTATTAGACACAGTTAACCAGTTTAAAGATGCTTTCACAAATATAGCCTACATTTAAATACATTTTGGAGAACAGACAGAAGAAGATCCGTGCATTTGATCGTTGGTTGTGTTTGGCATGACATGACTGCGGGCACATGTGCAGAGTTTTAACACTTTCTAATCTGTGTCAATGGTTCCCACCCCTTTACATGAATGCAAAACTCCATAGAGTCACTTTATTCCGACATTGTCTAATAATCCAAATGTAGTTGTATAAGTTATTATACTATTATACAAACCAAAGGACAGGCAATGGTTTTCGGGCTATAGATATAATATACAGATATACAGAAATAATGTTTGTCTCTTCTTGTTTTTGTTGCAAAGATAGCTTATCTAATTATGATAATTTTAGTCATTAAAATAAAAAAATATCTAAATAATGTCATGTTATATATATATATATATATATATATATTTATATATATATAGGCCTATGTGATCCAAAGTAACTAGTAACTAACTACTTGAGTAGTTTTTTCATTGGATACTTTTTTACTCTTACTCAAGTAACTTTTAAGATTATTACTTTTACTTTTACTTTGAGTAAATATTTCTATAAGTACTTGTACTTTTACTTGAGTACAGTTTTTGGATACTCTACCCACCTCTGTTAAAAGTACACATTTAAATGATTATAAAGATATATAGCTCATGCCTGGGGTGAATAGTATTCGCTGAGCTTTAAGTTTAGAGACGTGCTCCAAAAAAAAAGTTCACGGTGATGAAGAGCCAGAAAGCACACCCTGTTTATTTTCTTTATTTTACAAAAGCATATTTTATTTTGATTGTAAGTGGACACATAAAAAAAAGACATTTAACAGTTTATTTTTTCATATTTCTTAAAGGCACATACTCCGTAATTTTGTTAATACAGGACATCATTCAAACTGCAAAGTGTTTACTTATTTGTGTACACTCGCAATAAAATACAACATTGTGCTTTTGTCAAACTATAAACTCTTGTCAAACTGTAACCTACAACTGTCACCCAACCAAAAACACACACACACACACACAGTTTTAAAAGCAAAACATATTTATCCAACCCCATTTTAAATCAGTCTGTGGGTTCCATTATTTGGACATTCATCATATCGCATTGGTTTTTATTTCTTGTCCTCAAACAGAGCTCTAATCTGTTTATTTTTAAGTTGCACATTCTACATTGATTAAAAAAGATGTTTTTGATGGTGGTATTATTTTATACGGAAATCAATTATTTATAATTCAGATGAGAATAAAGTTAGGGTTAATTAAAATTAAGGAAAACAAATATATTGATCTGAAATATAGCAAATTAATTTTAAATTCATTCAGGTACAATTACCAAACTTTTCTCAAGGTCTTTTTGTCTTTTTATTAATTTAATTAATAAACTAATTGTATAAAACTATTGTCAGTGCACTACAAATAAACTGGATCTAAGCCTTTATTAATATAAATTCAAGGCTTAAGACATTTATAAAAATGCCTTCTATATTTTTGTTTTGCTTTTCACTCCATCGTACCGAACCGTGATGTCTGAACCAAGGTTTGAACCGAACCGTGACTTCTGTATACCGTCCCACCCCTAGTATTGTCGTCATACCTATAAATTACGTTAAGCTATGCTAAAAGTGGTACCGCCAGACCCGGAGATCGGCTGAATGGTTTCCAAAACGGTAAAAAACAATTGTTTTACTCGAGGGGAGGTGGAAAATGAGCTTATTTCCCTAAATGGTGGAATATCCTTGTACGGTTAGCTAGGCTTATCCTTAGCCGGGTACCCAAAGACCCCCCCCCCCCCCCCGATAGGGATTGCTGTTTGACAAAAACGGAATTCCTTCATAGTGTGCCTTTAAGTCTGTATGACCAGAAATGATGGAGTATTTTTAAATCTATTTTGCTGCTATGTGGAAAAATCGAGCAAAACACGCCGACGCGTTTGTCGACCCCAGTGGGTTAAAGTTGGTGTATAACCAAGCTAAAATGCATAACAACAGTAGTGGAGTGGATCCTACGAACTTCCCCTTTTCTGAGCAAATGGACAAAGTCATGGGTGATGGGCGACCACTATCCAACGTCAGAGACAGGGTTCTCAAGTTTGATCAAAAGCTTGGAGTGAGATCACATACGGTTAGGGGAGGAGCCTTAATGGAGCCCCGCCCCCTCCCATCCCCGCCCCCAATTTTACCCATTGTTCATAATAACCAGCACAAGTTGAAATTATAGCAGTTGGTAAATCTGATAAATGACAGAGCAATTCATCACATCAAATATAGGCCTACTCTTTAATGTTATATTTCAAAATTACAAATAACAAATTGTTTCAAACAGTTTGGAAAAACAAATCTTTTTTGCATTTTTCCCTGACATCTTTGAAAAATACAAATGCAATAGCAATGATTAGGCTATGATTAGTATGTTTTGTCTGTATACAAAATATTACCCATGGCACTCTGCTTTAATACACGTAGCCTTAATGTAACTAGAAAGACTATTAATACAGTATAATATATAATTTAAAATAAAATTAAGAAATACATCTTAATTCCTTCCCATAACATTTCCCTTAGTTTCAGATAACTAGCCAAACTGAGTCAAAGCTTCTGGCCTGGTTGCAAAGTAGTTGTAGAGTTTTTGACTGCATCAATAATGTATACGAGGGGCTATATATTAAATGTTCTAGCCTAAAAATGTTAGGCGAGCTTTCTTCCAACTTACATTCTCCATGACGACGTGTGTTCGCGCGGTGGCCGAGAATATGTCCGTCAACTTCCGTGTGTTCGCGGACTTCACGCATCTATGTTGCCTAGTAACGAACGCAATCTGGCCGAGATACGGACGCGCTGGCGGCAGGAAACTTCACTTTTTGTGCCTGCGCCTCGTATACAACGTTATGTATAAAGCTTGCAGGACAACTTGGTTGGCATTGCCTTTTCAGCGTGAGAAATACACTGTGTGGCGTGTGAACTGATTGAATTGCGTGTGTCTCACGGCCAATGCGTGAGACTTGAGAACCCTGGTCAGAGAAAACAGAGTGGATGTGGGCTTTCAAGAAGCTATGTGCGCATGTCACAAAGTGGCATGTAAACAGGGCTACTGTTCACTCAACCGGGAAGTACCTGATTGCAACTTCACCATCATTGACCTATTGAACCATCAAGACTTTCATCCGAGACTGCGTCTGGATGCTTGTTCAACGGCTAAAGGCTGATTTATATTTCTGCATCGGACCTACGCCGGAGCCTCTACGCTATAGACTACGTGTTGGTTTTCATTTATACTTCTGCGTCGTTGTCCGCGTTGACGCGCAATTACACATGCAGAGGGAGCGTGTGAAACCCGGGGAGAGGTTCCTAGCAGACCAATCACAGCGCTTGCGGTACGCCTAAAATTGACGCGTTGCTACATTTTTGGAGAGGTGCACGTCAGGGTACGCCAAATCGCTACACCCAGCCCACGACGTAGCTACGGCATGAGTTCGACGCAGAAGTATAAATTGGGCTTAAGGCAATGCAAGTATCATACATTTAACTAAACCAAACAGAGGATTAGTATAATCTGTAGATCCCATGCTGATGGTTGTTCAGGTGGTTAAGTGACTCTTATATATCCATTGCTTCATTCCACTTGTTTCATTTCATGAATTCACTTTCACTTTCCATTTTATCCATGTGTCCATGATTTGTGTGTATGTGTTTAGACTAGTTATGTGTTTGTGATTTAAATAAACTTTTGTGCACATTTACGTGAGTATTGATTATTTGGTCACTGCTTGCAAAACAGAGCCTGTAGCAAGAGTAGTTCTGTATGCAGTAAGAAATGGTTATTCTCTGTGGTGTAGGATCTGAGAGCAAATCAGACTGAATGACTCCTTCAGACTGTGAATGAAGAGCCGAATTCCGAATCAACACTCAGGACCCCAAATCAGTAACCTGACTCCGCCAGATGGATTTGCTCCGCATATCCATCTGGAAACCTTCCGTTGAAGTAGTTTTGGTAAGGGGCGAAAATACTGGTTAGCTGATTGGCCTATGTTGGTGATAGACGGGCCAAATCAACCAATCAGATCAACGAAGCATATGACGTACTAACAGAGCGTATCTTTTCCTCTGAGAAAAGCCTCCAGAGCAGTGTTTTGCTCTTCTTTCAGTGAAGAAATACTCTGTAATTCCGATAAAACTTGCTCGATAGCCACGCTGATGCTAGTTTCATCCGCTGAAGCCGACATGTTCTTTAGACTGAACTGTCGCGCTTCTCGTTGCGTCACACCTCAACCCGCCTCAAAGCCAACGCTGATTGGACGTTCGTTTGGTGAACTGCTCCCAAATTTTCTTTAACGGAAAGTATCCAGACTGATCTGCGAGTGAAACCTTGAAAGCTCGCGAGATCAGGATGGTCTCACGAGGCTACCAAATCAGAGGATCTGCCATTCAGTCTGGAAAACCCCAGCTAAATATTTATGGCCATGCAAGCTTGTAAGAGATGATCCTAGCTAAAGGAAGAGCTTGTCAACTACAAAAGGTTAACCCAAGACTAAAGGTCCAAAGGGCGAGAGATCTACCATGGGTCAATGCCAGAGATTTTTTGATCCCCACGAAAGAGATCCAAAGACCTCTGAGTGATCTCTCACTGAAATCTCTTAAAGACCACAGAGACTGAGACCATTGAATGGTTGAAAGAATGGGTTTATTGTTTCCTATCAGTATGACCGTCTGCTCGTAAGACAAAATATGACTTGAAAGAAATCTGTGTAAAATGTATCAAATTCTTATTATAGAAATCATAACCGAATTGTACTCTACTAGAGCGGGAAAGTTAAGACGTGACTAGTCAGATAACATGTTATTTATGGGGGAGAAGGAGGAATAGTCACACCCTGAGCTAAAGACAAAGTCTAATTGGTTAGAAATCCTCCCGGAGGCTGGACAAGCATTTTGAGTTTAAAATCTCAGAACACTAACAAAGCATCAGGAGACACACCGCAGAAAATGGCTTAACAGTTTCATTCAAGCCATCTAGCTACTCTCGTCTTATTTACTTTTCTTCCTCTTACTTAGTTTCCTTTCTTTACGTTGAGTCTCCTATTATAAGTTAAGTTTTGCCGCAAAGTTTATTCAATGACTCTACAACCTTCGCCTACTTCAAACTTCAGCCACGAGATATTTACAAAAAAGAACACAATCAAACATAAAACAAAAACATGGCAAGGCATGAAAACTCTGGACATGGAACAATCAATACTCGACAAAGACACAGGGCAAACAAGAGGGCTTAAATACACACAATACTAAGGACAAGACAAGGGACACCTGTGAACAATTAACAATAAACCAATTACAACATGACACAACAGACAAGGGAACACATGGCAGGATCACATGACTAAAACCAGGGGATCACATGACAGACAAAAGACAGGAACAAGATACAAACACCCAACACGTGACACTCCATTAATTGGCTTCCCAAGGCGTCACTCAAGGAAACAATGAGACCGCCAATGAAGCAAAGAACCTGGGAAATCCCCTCTCCAGCAAGGACCACTAAGGGAATTCCCATTCAAAGAAGACACAAATGCAAGGGATGCCTCTTAGCTGGTGCATTGATATAAAATTGAATAACCCCGTCTAAGAAATGGTAGAAGGGTTAAATTAATGATTGATGGTTCGTTCAAGTCAGGTTTTACAAAGTGCATATATAATTTCACTCTCTTAAACTCATTCTTTCTTTCTGCAACTCATGTGCGTTTGTGTTAGGTATTAGGTGTGTGTGTTAGAATAATCAATAAAATTTGTATTTAAAGAGAAGTGTCTTGTGTTATGTTCTTACAAATTCAGTGTCTTAAATTGTTGATTTATGTGACCGTGCTAAAATATAGTGTTTTCACTACAGATTAGATATTCATCCTCTTCTGAGCTGATAACTACGGCCCGTTCAAGTGAACGCTGGACGAGTCATTTGTCAATGGTTTAATTGATTGTCATTTTAATTGTACTACAAGCTAATTACAATCCAAATATTTATAATCCATTATAACAAGTTATAATTAATTATTCATATTTCCAATGGGCTAATTTCGTCATGATGTGATGAAAATATAAAACTGAGTATCATCTCCATAACATGGTGAAATGTAATGATTATGTCCCTCAAGGGAAGCATATACAAGGAAAAAAGCAGAGGACCTAATACTGAGCCCTGTGGCACACCATACTTGTATTTGATGAGATGTCTCTTCATTTACACTAACAGTGGTAGCAGTTGGATTGATTGGACCTAAACTTGTACCATTGCTTGTCCAAAAATGTCAACATAAATCTCAAGCTATCCAGGAGATTGTCATGCTATGTTGTTGAAAGACCTAATTGCAGTAGGAAAGAGATTTAGCTGTGATTATAAGTAATACTATAGGGCTTAAATCCTGACTAAAATCACTGAAAATTTGTGAAGAGTTACAAGCATGGAAAAGAGTTTCTGAGGTTACATGTCACATTTCTTTCAGTAGCTTAGTGGGTATATGATCTAGCATAAATGTTCTTGGCTTTGATGCTTTAAATGCCTAAATGTTTTGATTTCTGTTGGTTTTTGCCAATACACTGGGGTTAATTTCTATATGCCTCTTCTTGTCTTAGACCTGATGCCACTGAAAGAGGAGAGTGAAAACCTGAATGAAAATGAAGAGAAAGAGCAGCATGAGAAACATCCTAATTTCATAACTGGAGAAAAGTATTTTAGTTGCTCACAGACTGAAAAGACTTCCTCACGAAATATAGCTCAAAAGACAGGAACTAGAAATTCTTTAACTTGCTTTATATGTGTAAAGAGTTTCAGTCGTCATGGAAACCTTAAAATCCACATGAGAATTCACAATGGAGAGAAGCCTTTCACCTGCCAACAGTGTGGACAGAGTTTCACTCAGAATGGACACCTTAAAGTCCACATGAAAATTCACAATGGAGAGAAGCCTTACACCTGCCAACAGTGTGGAAAGAGTTTCACAACAGAACTAAACCTTAGCTATCACTTAAGCATTCACACTGGAGAGAAGCCATTCACATGTGATCAGTGTGGAAAGAGATTCACACGTAAAGTAAACCTTTATAACCATTTCCGGATTCACTCAAGAGAGAACTGTTGTCATCAGTGTGGAAAGAGTTTCTCAGGCATGAACCGCCTTACCAGGCACATGAAAATTCACACTGGAGAGAAGCCTTTCGAATGTCGCGAGTGTGGAAAAAGTTTCACTCAACAAGGAACCCTTAACATCCACATGAGAATTCACTCTGGAGAAAAGCCTTACACATGCCCTCAGTGTGGAAAGAGTTTCACTGTAAAAGGTCACCTTAAAGCCCACGTGAGAATTCATACTGGAGAAAAGCCTTACAGCTGCCAACAGTGTGGAAAAAGTTTCACTGAAAAAGGAAGCCTTGCAAGGCACTTGAGAATTCACAATGGAAAGAAGCCCTTTACCTGCAAATTGTGTGGAAAGAATTTCACTGAAACAGGACACCTTGAAATTCACATGAGAATTCACACTGGAGAGAAGCCTTTCGCCTGCCAACAGTGTGGAAAGAGTTTCTCTCAAAAAGGAAACCTTAAAGTCCACATGAGAATTCACATTGGAGAGAAGCCTTTCACCTGCCAACAGTGTGGAAAAAGTTTCACTGAAAAAGGAAGCCTTAAAAGGCACATGAGAATTCACAATGGAAAAAAGCTGTTGACCTGCAGTCATGAATAAGTTTCACCCAAAAAGGAAACCTTGAAGTCCACATGAGAATTCACACTGGAAAGTGTGTCCTTACACCTGCAAACTGTGTGGGAAGAACATTTCTTGAAAAGAAAGTCTTCAGACATGAGTTCACACTGTTTCACGTCAGTTACACATGTAAAGAAACCCTTAATTGCAACATAAGGATTTACTCGAGAGAGCTGTTTTAGATGTCGTAAGTGAGGGAGAAGTTCACAGAATAGAAACACCTTAAAGGAGCACTTCACCCATTTCAACATTAATCTTTATTGAAAGTGGGTCATATATGTAGTCGAAATGTAAAAGAAATTTTGAATTTGGTGCCCTCTTGACCGAGAAAAGACAGAAAATAACTTTAGGGCGCATTTGTGTGTAAGACCACAACTCCCAGAATGCACCACGTTGCACAGCTCCGCAAGCCACTCCCACTAATCCAGAACAGCGCAAAGTCGCAAACATCAGAGAAATCACTCTTCCGTCTACTCTACAGGGCTAACGTTAGCTGCCAACAGAGTTAGAAATTCATTTCACACAAAATGTATAGTTAGTTGGCTGTGGCGAGCAGGACGAGGGACGTGAGAGCGGCGCGAGGCCGGTGGCGTGAGTGATAATGTACGACACCTGTGAGACGCACTGGTCTCTCTCGCGTCTCTCACCGAGGAGCGGACGCATAAAACGAGGAGCGACAGGGCAGATCGAGAGAGGAACAGGCCTGATTTTATGGTGTGTTTTGTTTCTGTTGTGTGTGGCCAGCAGTGCGGGGCTGCTGGCTTATACTTTTGTTTTGTATTTGTTTATTTTACTATTAAAATGTTTAAATGTTCGCCGATTCCCGTCTCATTCTTCCCACAACAACGAAGCCGAAGCCGCCGCCGCCGCCTCTTGTTCCTCCATCAGCCTCAGCTGCTCTTCGCTATATTGTGGCTCGTATAAATAGCCACGAACATCAGTTTCGAGCAAAAGATTTTCAAAATCCTCGTCTTCCATATCGTGTGTCGTAAATTCAGGCATTATGGTAAATCTAACTCCTTGAGCGCTTGTTAGCTTAGCTTGCTGTCTTCCAAGCAAGATGGCGGATTAATAGTTTAGTTTCTTTAGGTTTAGTCCCACCCACTGATCTGTAATAGGCCGGTGGGGTGAGTGGGTCCCACGCCCTTGAATAATAATGAGCTAAAGGCTGTAGTTTTCTTAATATGCAATAATTTATCTTCCGTCCTATCGTGACGCAAAATGACGATATTTACGTCACAATAGGACGGAAGTAAAACACTTAAATCCTTTTTTCTCCCATCTCAGAAAAAAAACAAGCAAAATTCCACCATCATTATAATATATGACTGGGTTTCTAACAATACAAACCTTAATGCAAATGGGTGAAGTGACCCTTTAAGAGGCACATAACTCACATTGGCGAGCAGCATGTTTCATGTTATCAAGCTTTTTAAAATTAAAGCAAACCTCAAGACTCTGATGAGAATTCACACTGGATAGAAGCCATTCACATGCAATCACTGTGAAAAAGGGTGTCAGTCATAAAGTAAGCCTTAAAGAGTTAGTTCACCCAAAAATGAAGTGATCAATTACTCGCCCTCATGTTATTTCAAACTTGTAAGACTTTTGTTCATCTTCTAAACACAAACAAATATATTTTTTAATGAAATCTCAGAGATTTATGTTCCTCCATTGACGAGTTTTAGTGAGAGTGCAGAACGCGGTAAGTGATGCCTTAAAGCAACACTAAAGAACTTTTCCTCTGCGGTCGCCCTACAGGTTGGAAGCGTAATTGTCTATTACCGCTGTCGTAAATAATTTAACCTACCGCTTCCTACAGTCGCACGCACGGACGCTCGTTGTTTATCTAGCACCAGCTTTGTAATGAACGATGTCCACAGACAAGGTAGAGTATGTTGCATGATTTTATATAAGTATGATGTATTGCGACATCAGAAACAAAGAAAAAACAAAGCTATTGTAAAGCTTGCCGTAAAGCAAGTCAAATTTGTAGTTTTCTTATGTCTCAATCAAACTACAGAAACGCGACCCGATCTGGCAAACTTACATAGCGTGGTTATAGCAGATATAGGACCGCAAAGCGAAGGTAGAAGTGCCTTTCACCCTGTTACGACTTGATGAACCACTGAAACAATTTTGGAAACATTATTTTAAGATAAAAAAAGTTATTTAGTGTTGCTTTAAAGGGGTCATATAATGGTACATGCACTTTTACAAGTTGATTGTACTGAAATGTGTGTTGGCAGTGCCTGTACCAGTGTTTTTGTTTTAATCTCCTTATATGTTTTCCCCTGCCTCAAATTGAGCCGTTCATTTTTGTGACGTCAATAAAACGGATGCCCCTCCAGCGTTTCCACACAGACCCGCCCTGAGCGAGCTGTCATCATAGTCCGTCAATTTTGAAAGAGCTTGTGAGAAAACTGCATGGGACACGGTAAACACAGATCTATGCTTTGCATTGGAAAGATTAACTGGTACAGTTGAAAAGAAGCTGGATAAATTTGGGGACATCATTTACGCATATGGAAGTGATAGGTTTGCTGTGGGAAAAAGGAAGGAAAAAGTACAAACTACTCCTGGAATGTCTAGACCAGGGTTAGTTAAAGAAAGGAGACAGCTGAGGAAGCAATGGAAAAGAGCAGAACAAAGTCAGAAGGAGGGACTCAATCTCTTACAAAGGGCCATAAAAGATAAGCTGGCAACATTACGCAGAGCTGAGCGTCTACGGAAACGCTACAAAAAGAAGGAACATGCGAGGGCTAATTTTTTATAAAGACACATTCAAATTCGTAAAGAAGTTATTCACCAGTGAGAAAAATGGCATTTTAAAAGCATCTAGGGTTGAGCTAGAGAGATATTTGGAGGAAACACATACAGATGAAAAAAGGCATGAGCCTATGTCAATTCCATCAGACATCCCACCTATCAATCCACCAGAATAACAAATGGAGGTCTGTGCACCTAAGTGGAAAGAGGTAGAGCAGGCTGTGAGAAAGGCAAGGGCTTTATCATCTCCACGGCCTAATGGAGTTCCGTACAGAGTGTACAAGTGCTTCAGGAGTTCTACGAATTCTGTGGAAATTGCAACATGACATCATGACTTTGCGTAAACATACACGCCACTTTCAATTCAAGTGGCGTGTTATCTATACGCATTTTGAGCTATCCGCGTGTATGTCCACGCCGAAATCTTTTGCGTGTATGTCTACGCCATTAAACGTCCGAGTGATTCCGCGTGTATGTGTACGCCGTTAAATGTCCGAGCGAAACGAAGCAAAATCTATATTCTACATCTGTGGAGCGATATTTCTTTTCCTAGGATGGTAGGAGAAGACTCATAAATGGTATTAACCCCAGTGACGGGTAGGTTTAGGGACGGGGTTGGGGTAGGTCATATATTTATATGTACATAATACAGTAATATAACGTTAAGTCAAAGGCGTTGATAAACACGCTGAAAAGCGATTATGCGTGTTGATAGCACGCCAAAAATGGAAATACGAATTGGCGTGTCATACATACGCCATTTCATGAGATCAGTCTGGGAAATTGATAAAAGTAGCATGGGAAAAACAGGTTGTACCTAGAGCATGGCATCAGTCAGTTTCGTCCTATTTCACTATTAAACGTTGAAGGTAAGATTTTCTTCAGCATTATTGCTCAGAGATTGTCCACCTACCTATTAAAGAATGGCTTCATTGACACTTCAGTTCAAAAAGCGGGCATTCCAGGGTTCTCAGGATGCTTAGAACACATCAATGTTATCTGGCAACGAATTCAGTCAGCTAAAAAGGAGAGGAAGGAGCTCCATGTGACATTCCTGGATTTGGCTAATGCATATGGTCCAGTGCCACATGAGCTTCTTTGAGCAGCATTTGATTTTTTCAGAGTACCAATGTCAATAACAAATTTAGTGAAAGCCTATTTTGGAGATTTGCAATTCAGTTTCTCAACTCCAAAATTCAGCACTGCATGGCAATGCCTAGAGGTTGGAATAATGGCAGGATGCACCATTTCTCCACTGGCTTTTACCATGGCAATGGAAGTGATCATTAGGGCATCAAGATGGGTAGTAGGAGGAGAGCGCTTGGCTTCTGGGATGCGACTACCACCAATCAGAGCATACATGGATGACATGACAACCATGACTACAACAGTAGCCTGCACTAATCAGTTATTGGGTAAGTTAACCGATAATATTAAATGGGCACGAATGCAATTTAAGCCCTCTAAATCAAGGAGCATCTCGATAGTTAAAGGAAAGGTAGTAGATAAAACATTCTTCCATTAATGGTGAGGCAATACCAACTGTTTCTGAGAAGCCAGTGAAGAGTCTTGGGAGATGGTACGATGGGGACCTAAAGGACACAGTTCGAGTGGGAGAAGTTAGATGACAAGCAGTGGAAGGGTTGATGAGCATAAACAGCTGTGCTCTACCAGGCAAACTAAAACTCTGGTGCTTTCAGTTTGGTCTATTGCCGAGGTTGCTGTGGCCACTGACTGTGTACGAGGTTTCTTTGACAACAGTGGATAAGCTGGAAGCGTTAATAAGTTCATACATCAGGAAATGGTTGGGAGTTCCACGGTGCCTCAGCAGAGTGGGACTTTATAGTAAAGGAATATTGCAGCTGCCAGTCTCTGCTTTAACCGAGGAGTTTAAGTGCGCCAAGGTCAGACTGGAAATGACCTTAGTAGAGTCACGGGACAAATGTGTAAGGGAGGCAGCACCTGTGTTAAAAACTGGTAGAAAGTGGTCAGCAAAGAAATCTGCGGTAGAGGCAAAGGCTGCCCTTCAAATTGATGATATCGTGGGACAGGTACAGCATGGAAGAGGGGGTTTTGGGCTCAGTTTAGCTCCTCCACAAGGCAGGCCCAGCTCAAAAGAGGAAGCTGGTAGTCAACGAGGTGCGAAAGCAGGAGGAGAGGATGAGGTGTATAAAGGCCATTTCCCAGGCCAAGCAGGGAGAGTGGATGAGATGGGAGAGTGTGGAACAACGCAAGATGGGCTGGCAAGACCTTTGGTAAATGGAAGAGACTAGGATCAGTTTCCTTATCAGGTCAACATATGATGTTCTCCCATCACCACAGAACCTAAACCTCTGGGTAGGAGAGGATCCCTCTTGTCCTTTGTGTTCATCACCACCTGCCACGTTAAGGCACATTTTGACAGGATGTAAGGTGGCTCTTAGCCAAGGACAGTTTACTTGGCGCCATGACCAAGTACTGCGATGTTTGGCTTTAGCATTGGAAGGCAAGCGTAACATGACCAATAAGTTGCCACCTGTTCTAGCAAAACATTACACACAGAAGACAATATTCCTCCGCCCAGGCGAGCAACCACCAAGAAAGGGTGTTAAAACCAATTCTCGCACAGGACAACTGGAAGCTGCTAGGGACTGGAAAATGCTGGCTGACCTTGATCAACGGCTTATTTTTCCACCTGAGATTGCCACCACTAACCTCCGACCAGATATTGTTTTGTGTTCTGGATCAGCACGCATTGTTCAACTGATAGAGTTAACAGTGCCATGGGAGAATGCTGTAGATGAGGCATATGAGAGGAAGAAACTGCGGTATGCTCATCTGGCCACTGAAGCAGAACAGCGAGGATGGAGAGTCCAGGTTTATCCAGTGGAAGTGGGTTGTCGAGGATTTGTGGCACACTCTACAACCCGGTTCCTCAGAGACGTCGGATTCAGTGGCCAAGAGTTGCGTCGCACAGTAAAGAACTTATCTGAAGCAGCAGAGAGGAGCAGCAACTGGCTGTGGTTGAGACGGAAATATTCTGGATGGCTGTGTACAGGCCGCCACGCTACGGTTTCAAAGAATTCTTGAAAAACTCAGAGTCTGTTGGTTTATTTGTATAGTTTGCATAGTAATTACAGTTATTACGTTCCTGTGTATATTGGGTGAATGAGGGTTGGTGTTTGGGCAGATATTCTGTTTTGCGGTAGGTAGTATGACATACGGAACCGTTACCGCTGAACCTACTTTAACGAAGACAGTGGGGCTCGACAGCCTTAGTCAAACGGGTTGGCGCGTATGGTTGCGGAGAGTTTGTGAGATTGTGGTTAGGTCACATGTGAACTACGAGAAAGGAGCAACCTCAGCAGCAGGAGGGATGTAGAGGTCAGTAAGCTGGGCTGAGTTGAGTGGGGGACGAAGGGGGGTGACTCTGGGACGCCAGAGTCACTGTCGAGCCCTCTTGAGGTGTCGTGGGCTAGTCGACGAAACACTGAGGACGGAAGGTGCCCACTTGAAGACCCTAGAGACGTCCCCTACTCGGCTTAATCCAGACGGTTGTCGTGCTGGTCCACTGGGGAGATCACACTGTAGTTGCAGCCGTCGTGTGTGCTGACGCGCCAAGTACACTGCAGCCGTTAACGCCGGACAGAAGGGGAGTCACATCACCATATGGAAGGAAGCGTAAATGGATGGAGAAGCATAGTTTACTGTAAAGCTACGTCTTAGTTTGTGCTTATCTTGGCGAAAGCCGAGTACAAATCAGCATGAAGTTTTAACATCTACTCTCGTGTAATGGAAATCGTTGTGATTGATTATTGATAGTACAATTGATCTAATTTTGCCTACCTGTATGGAGAACTGACTATAATTTGTTGTATTTAGTTGTCCATACAGACCATTGGTAACTTATTCCATTTAAGGGTAATTTTAACCTATGTATGGGATCACTGGACATATTCATGACCAGTTATTAAAATTATATTCCCTTTATTTGAGCTAAGAATCGCTACAAGGGTTACACTGATCTACAGCTGTCACCATCTCACAGGTGGGACATTTGCCAGTATATATTTAAAACAATAATATCTTAGTAAAAACCTAAAGTAATATTGACAAACTATATATCATTTGAAAGCTTACAATCTCTAGTTTTCATATTTGGTGTTTTTAAAAATACATTACAGAGGAGCAGTAATTTATCAATTAGCAACAAGAATATTTCACTATCATTAGGCGTGTTCGCCTTTACTTTGAAAAAGAGATGAACATGAAAAATCATGAAATATTGGTAGAAACTCAGTTTGTTTTCATGGCAAGAGTTCAAAAGAGAACACCAATTCAATTTTCTGAGAAAAAAGGTCTGAAAATGTTTTAAGTATACAGAACAAAATGATGGATTCTCGATTTGGTATGCAGTGGCGAACTATAACGCACATACATGTTTTTTATTGCTTTACTTAAAGGTTGAATACAAATCAAATACTGCCAAACCGCACATATTACTTCTGGATAGGATGAGTACTTCATTCATTTTATGAAAATTATGGAACTATATGGTGCAGATCACTCAAACCATAAATGGAAATGGAGTCGCCCTTATATGGTCAGTAATGGAGCTTGGATGTGATCTAGTGGAAAAGTGTGGTACTGCGCCCAAACAAACACACTGAAAGCTATTTTTTTTAGATCCCAACCTGAAATTTGGAACACAGCTTTGATTTTCTTGCAGTTTTAGAGTTAAACATATGTTTTATATAAAATATAAATAATTATATCATAAGATTATACATTTTAATAAACTCAAACTTCTATAACTTTTTTTCACTTTCATATTTTAAAAACACGACCAACCATAGGTCTATATTCCAGCATTCTTGAATTAGAACCATTTAAGTTTGGACAGTGATTTACATGTTTATGTGGAAAAAAGGGGGGTGACAGTTAGGGGGTCACGCATTTAACAAAAGTGCCCTACTGCCGTTATAAATCCATACATTACTAAATAAAGTAATAAACTACTCACTAATAAAATTTTAGTCTTAAAAAAAAAAAAGAAAAAAAGGCAGACATAATGCAAAGATTATTTATAATTTTTATAAAAGTAGTCAGATGAGATCTAATTTGTTTTACCAGGGGAAAAATAATGCACTCTTCCGTTGGTTTTTCACACTTTGCTGTGTTTTTATAGTTCACTCATCTGAGATAACGCATTCTGTGGTCTAATTTTGTTTCCCAGAATGAAAGTTAAAGTGGGTGGAGCTCAGATGTTTAGGAGGGGTGGCAAAGCTACCCACTATTTCCAGTAAATCAAGCCTGACGCACTACTGTAATATAATCTCTTTTCATACAATAAGATTGAATTAAATTTTACTTAATTTGTCTTTGTTGTATTTTATATAATCTGCATGCTGGTTTGGAAACAGACTTATTGTACAAAACATGTGAAAGAACAATGATCAGCACAGTCAAAACCATTAATCTTACCTTATTTGGAACAAATTTGGCTCAATAATCAGTAGTTCAAGATTTCTAAAAATGAGAGATAAAATAGAGAACGAATTGACTTGTTTGTTTTTGGATTGTAAAAAACACCAAATTTTGCATCATACTGTATCATTTGGGTTAATTATGGGCATATCATAAGCCAGATTCATTACCTTAGTATGCTGTTAAAAATGAAGCGAGGAATCTTGATCTATATGCAGACAACAGAAAACACAGGGCTACAAATACACGACTAGATGAGGGAGAACAAGGAGCACTTTTTCAAGGAGGAAAAATTAGGGTGGGGAAACAGTAGAAGAACTACAAAGACCAAGTAAAAGACTACAAAAAGACAGGAAATCATGAATGATACAAAATACAAGACACTAAACAAAATACCTAACACTGGTGCATCCTAGACTCAAACTCATCATAAGTTATCCCTGAAAGGTAAAGGATTAGTTCATTTAAAAAAAAACTTTTGCTGCTAATTTACTAACCCCTATATGAGAAACCTCCAGTATCAAGGTAAAGCCATAAGCATCTTCCCCGATTACCCTCCATCAGTGGCAAAACGAAGGGCGCAATTCAACAGAGCCAGGCAACTACTGCGCAACCAACCCGGCGTCAAATATGGCTTGCTTTACCCAGCGAGATTCCTAGTGACTCACAACGGCTCCCAGTCATCCTTTACAGATCAGCAAAAAGCCGAGGAGTATGCTGAGCGTCTCACGGCAACACCACCGGGATCAACTGGAAGAAGTTAAAAGACTGATAATACATCATGTACCCTACTTCGACAGAGATCCTTACAAACTGTGGTAAGATAACAAGGAAGACAAGTAGAGAGATACTTTTGTATCAGACTTATACTATTTCAATAAGCTACGAATGTTTATTCAAGTTAATAGCCTCTTTCCCTCTATGGAGTGCTTTTCCACCGTCTCTTTATACTCTGTTCTAGAGGTATCCAGTAAGATTAATATATAAGAATAAATTGTTAAGTTTACAAATCTTTTACAACGTATGATTACTATACAGGTTTTATTTATTTTCTCATGTTCTTATTTTCAAATATAACCTACAAATATTTTGTTCTGTGTTACAAATGGCCATGACTTTATAGTTTGGCTTGAGGGGCTTCCCCCAAAAGGAGTAACAGTCTTCATAAGTTAGGTTACTCATACAGGGAAGTTTCGTTTTTGTTTTTTGGCTTTTTCCCGCTAACTGTTTTCCTGCGGCTACTCTAGATTAGCCTAAGGTATTTAAGTTTATGTTGTTCATTTATTTGTTGTTTACTATGTGTGTGTTTGTGAGTATGCGTAATTACAAATTTTGTGCAGCAATAGAAGATGATTTCTTTCACTATAATGCATATAGATACTTGATTTCCTATTTCACTCATATGCCAATTTTCCTTCCTATTACATATGACGGACGTACTGAATGTTAAAAAGGGACTGACATTTACAAGTTGGAATATACGGGGCGCAAACAACCCGGTGAAAAGAGGTAAAGTTTTGAATCACTTAAAGTCATTACACTCAGACATATCTTTTTTACAAGAGACACATTTAAAAAACAATTTTCATAACAGACTGAAAGCTAAATGGGTAAAAGAGATATACCACACTTCCTTCTCCACAAAAGCAGGAGGCGCAGCCATTATAATAAAGAAAGGGGTACCCTTTATCCATAATTCCACCATAGCCGATAAAGATGGTCGCTATATCATTGTCTCGGGAGAGATATACAACACATCTCTAACTCTTGTCAATATATACGCTCCCAATATGGATAATCCTGCATTTTTTAAGAAAGTCTTCAGTTTACTCCCCAATCTGTCACAGACTATGTTAATAATAGGAGGAGATTTTAACACACCTTTAGACCCATTTCTTGATCGATCATCTTCTCGTAAAATACCCAAAAATAATTCATGTGTTCTTTTAAATTCATTCCTTAAAAGTATGAATTTAATAGATTTATGGCATTTTAACAACCCATCTGGCAGGGATTATTCTTTTTTTTTCAGCAGTCCACAACTCTTATAGTAGAATTGATTATTTTCTAATCGACGCTCGACAAGTTCCATTCACAACTGATGTGAATTATCACACCATATCAATCTCAGACCACAGCCCATTAACATTCAATTTAAATTTGGAAGGTATGGATCCACCCAGTAGATCTTGGAGATTAAACCCTCATTTATTGACAGACAAGGAGTTTTGTGAATTCATTGAAGCTCAAATAAAATTATATTTTGAAACCAATGATACCCCAGAAGTCACATCATGCACTTTATGGGAGGCTTTCAAAGCCTATCTGAGAGGATGTGTAATCTCATATGAAGCGGCCAAAAAGAAAAAAGAAGTAACTCAATGTAAACATCTTGAAGAACAGATACAACAATTAGACCGACAGAATGCTTTAAATCCCACTCCCGACTTGCATAGAGAAATAACTAAGCTGAAATATCAACTCAATCAACTTCTCTCTAGGAAAATTACTTCAGCTTTTTTATTCATTAAACAAAAATACTTTGAATTCGGAGAGAAACCTCACAAATTATTAGCTCGTCAACTTAGAAAAATAGAAGCCGATCGAGCTATTCACAAGATTAGAGATGACAGGGGACATATATTACTTAACCCAAAAAAAAAAAAATGCGCGTTTTTTACAGTTTTATTCTGACTTGTACCTCAAAATGTAATAGTGATCCTAATACTATGAATAAATTTCTAGACGAATGTAACTTATAAAGAATCTCACCTGAAGACTCGGAAAGACTTAATACAGATATTGTTAGGGTGGGGCAGAGACAACAGGAACCCAAGAGCAGATCAACTGAAAATAGGATTTATTGTCCAAACAGGTTGAAGGAACACAATACAAAACAAAATAAATTAGTAGCCGAGCCACCAAGTAAGGGAGCGAGACAGAGGCGAAATCCAATGGACAGGCTGAGGTCAAAACCAGTAGCAGACCAACCATTTCAGGGAAAAAGCCAAGGCAATAATCCAGGACGAGAGCAGGGGGTCACAAACCGGTTGAGGAAGCTGAGATGAGATAGGGAACAGGAACTAGGCAAATAAAACAGCAAAACAAAATAAATAATCAGACAAGGCTTTAAAGGGTCTAGAAGCAACCAAAACAATACTTTCAGGCAAGGGGACAGTGGTGAAATGGACGGAAACCAAGACACACTGACAAAGAAACAAAGAAAGAGAGAAGCATAAGTAGTGGAGAAAATCAGTGCAGAAAATGAGAAACAGGTGTGTGAGCACTGAGAGTGAGAGCACTAATTAGGATAGGATTCAGCTGTGATGGTAGAGTGAAGTGAACTGACAATCAAGACACAAGATAAACACAGCAGAAAGGCTGAAGATCAAACCAGAGTCCTGACAGTACCGCCCGCCCCAGGAACGCCACCAGGCTTCCCAGGACGAGGAGTGGATCGATGGTACTCCTCAATAAGAGAACGGTCCAGAATGTCCCGGGTCGGGACCCAACATCTCTCTTCCGGACCGTACCCTTCCCAATCGACCAGGTACTGGTATCCTCTGCCCCGACGCCTGGAATCCAGAATCTTCCTAACAGTGAAGGCGGGGGCGCCATCAACCATCAAGGGGGGAGGGGGAGGTTTGAAGGGATGGAGGGAGATGAAGAGGGGGAACGAATAAAAGGTTTGACACAAGACACATGAAACACCGGGTGCACTCGACGAAGGGGATGCGGGAGCCGAAGCCGAACCGTCACCGGGCTGACCACCTTAACAATGGGGTATGGCCCAATGAACCGTGGTGCCAACTTCTTGGACGGCACCTTAAGGGGCAGGTCCTTGGTGGAGAGCCACACCTTTTGTCCACAAACATATCTGGGTGCCTCAGCCCGACGGCGGTCCGCCAATCTCTTGGTGCGGTCCCTAGTTCTTAGAAGTACTTCCCTGGCCCTCCTCCAGGTTCGCCGGCACCGATTGATAAACGCCTGAACTGAGGGAACCGCAGCTTCAGGACCCCAGAGGAGGTTGGTACCCAAGACAGCAAGAAAACGGGGATAACCCAGTAGACGACACCGGCAAGGTGTTGTGAGCATACTCAACCCACGTAAGCTGCTGGCACCAGGAAGAAGGGTTATGAGAGGCCAGACAGCGGAGAGCCCTCCCGAGGTCCTGGTTCGCACGCTCGGTCTGGCCGTTGGTTTGTGGATGGAATCCTGACGACAAACTAGCGGTAGCGCCAATCTGTCGACAGAACTCCCTCCAGAAATGGGAGATGAACTGGGGCCCCCGGTCGGAGACCACGTCCTCCGGAAGACCATGGATCCGAAAGACGTGGTCGACGACCTTCTGGGCGGTCTCCTTGGCTGAGGGGAGTTTGGGAAGGGGAATGAAGTGGACCGCCTTGGAAAAGCGATCCACTACAGTAAGGACAACCGTATTGCCACTGGACTCTGGTAACCCTGACACAAAGTCCAGCGCAATGTGGGACCAGGGACGGGAGGGAACGGGAAGGGGTTGGAGCAAACCAGCGGGTACAGAATTAGAGGACTTGTTTTGAGCACAAACCGAGCAAGCGACTACAAAACCACGGACATCCCCCCCCATGCCAGGCCACAAGAAACGCTGGCGAATAGAAGCCAACGTTCTCCTTACTCCCGGGTGGCAGACCAGCCTGGAAGAGTGGCCCCACTACAGAACCCCCGGCCGAACCGACTCCGGAACGAACAGCAGGCCCGCCGGGACCCTCTCTGGTACCTCAGCCCCCGACTGGGCCTGCCTGACGCGTCTCTCGATGTCCCAGGTGACGGACCCCACCACACGACCTGGATGGAGGATGGTGTCTGGAGGGGCTGCGTCCTCCGGGACAGGAAACTGACGAGAGAGCGCATCAGGCTTGACATTTTTAGAACCTGGCCGGTAAGACAGGGTAAAATTAAAGCGACCGAAGAAAAGTGCCCAGCGAGCCTGCCTGGAATTCAACCGTTTGGCGGTCTGGATATACTCCAAGTTCCGGTGATCGGTCCAAACCAGAAAAGGCTCTGCTGCACCCTCCAACCAGTGGCGCCACTCCCCCAAAGCCAGCCGCACTGCCAACAGCTCACGGTTGCCGATGTCGTAGTTCCGTTCTGTGGGAGACAATCGGTGAGAGAAGTATGCACAAGGGTGCAATTTGTTGTCAAGGGAAGATCGCTGGGAAAGAACCGCTCCGACACCTATCTCTGATGCATCAACCTCCACAATGAACTGCCGGGTAGGGTCTGGAGTAATTAATATAGGGGCGGATGAAAACCTCTTCTTGAGTTCATCAAAGGCCGCCTGAGCGGACGAGGACCAGCAAAACGGCGTCCTTGTGGAGGTTAACGCAGTCAGAGGAGCCGCCACCTGGCCAAAATTACGGATAAACCGCCTGTAAAAATTAGCAAACCCAATAAAACTTTGTAGTGATTTTCGATTGCCAGGTGTGGGCCAGTCGGAGACGGCTCTTACCTTAGCGGGATCCACACAAATCCCCTCCACCGAGACGATGTGTCCCAAGAACGGAACCGACTGGTTGTGGAAGGAGCACTTCTCCGCCTTAGCAAACAGTTGGTTCTCCAGCAGCCGCTGCAGCACCCGTCTGACGTGCTGAATGTGTACCTGGAGTGAACGAGAAAAGATCAAGATGTCATCCAGATACACAAAGACAAACTTGTTGATCATGTCTCTCAGCACGTCGTTGACGAGTGCCTGGAAGACGGCTGGGGCGTTAGTCAAACCGAAGGGAAGAACCCGGTATTCGAAGTGCCCCGTGGGGGTGTTAAAGGCCGTCTTCCACTCGTCCCCCTCCCTGATCCGAACCAAATGGTATGCGTTGCGGAGATCCAGCTTCGTGAAGAACTTTGCCCCCTGCAGGATCTCGAAGGCCGACGACATCAACGGCAGGGGGTACCGGTTCTTTATGGTGATGTCGTTCAGCCCCCGATAATCAATGCAGGGGCGCAAAGAACCATCCTTCTTCACGAAGAAGAACCCCGCCGGAGAGGAGGAAGGACGAATAATGTCGGCCGCCAGAGACTCTGATAGATACTTCTCCATGGCCGCCTGTTCGGGGGCGGACAAGGAGAACAACCGCCCCTTAGGCGGAGAAGTGCCAGGAAGAAGGTTGATGGCGCAATCATAGGGACGGTGCGGAGGAAGAGATGCGGCCCGGGAGTGGCTGAAGACCGCCCTCAGATCGTGGTAGACCTCAGGAACTCTGGAAAGATCGATCGGCTCCTCCTGCAACACAGGGACAGAGGAGACAGGAGACAAGGCAGACACAAGACAATGGGCATGACAATATGGACTCCATGATAAGATAGTGCTCTCAAACCAGTTTATGTGAGGATTGTGAGTGGTTAACCAGGGGTGACCAAGGATCACGGGCTTGAGGGGTGAGTGACAAACAAAAAACACTATTTCTTCTCGGTGATTACCAGAGGTGATAAGCTCTAAAGGAACAGAGGTCTGAGAAATAGTGGTCAGTACCCTGCCATCTAAGGCAAGAGCAGTAAGAATAGGAGAGAGAGACTGAAAAGAAATGCCTCTCTTTGAGGCCCAAGAAAAATCAATAAAATTCCCTTCGGCCCCTGAATCAATGAGGGCAGAGAGTTGGTGGACAGCACCTTTATGAATGACTGAGGCTGGAAGCATGGAGCGAGAACCAGTGGATGGGGTGGTGGAAGTAGCGCTCGCCAGTATCCCCACGTTTACTGGCGAGCGTTGGCTTTTGCCGGGCAGGAAGAAGCAAAATGTCTGGGTCGACCACAATAAAGACATAGTCCCTTGGACAGACGTTTCTGTTTCTCCTCTGCAGACAAACGGTACCTGCCCAACTGCATAGCTTCCGGAGCGGATGGATGGTCTGGAGCAGCTGACATGGAGGAGGTAGGTGTGAGGTCGACTAATGATGGGGATGGAGGGAACCGAACTCTCCTACGAAGATCCCAACGGTTGTCTAAGCGAATGGCCAGGTCAACAAGATCATCCAGGTGTTCAGGAAGTTCACGGGCATATACCTCATCCTTTATGTCGTCCTCCAGCGCCTCCGTAAACCTGGCCACCAGTGCTGCTTCATTCCACATACTTGAGGCCGCGAGGGTGCGGAACTCAATGGCGAAGTCCGTCACTGAGCGTCTCCCCTGACGCAGAGCTGCCAACAGCCGCGATGCCTCCTTACCGAGCGCTGAGCGGTCAAATATCTTGACAAATTCTGCCTTGAAGCTGAAAAAGTCCTCGCAGCACGCTGCCTCTGCAGCCCAGACGGAAGTGGCCCATTCCCGGGCCCGACCAGCGAGAAGGGAGATGACGAACGCCACTCTGGCAGTGTCTGAGGCATACGTGAGGGGTTGCAGGGAAGAAATCACCTCACATTGAATCATGAATGCACGACACATTGTAGGCTCACCGGAATAAATGGGAGGGTTGTTGATACGTGGTTCGGGAGTGACAAGAGGGCGTTCGATGACCGGTGACACAGGGTTGCGATCGATCTGCATCCGGCGAATAGTCTCTGTAAGTTCAGTGACCTGGTTGACTAGCGAGTCCATGGTTTGATGAGCGGCCACCAGCTCCCCTTGATGCTGTCCCAGTAGCACACCCTGGGCCTCCACAGCTGAGCGTAGCTGAGACTGATCTGCTGAGTCCATCCTGGTCAGTGTGTACTGTTAGGGTGGGGCAGAGACAACAGGAACCCCAGAGCAGATCAACTGAAAATAGGATTTATTGTCCAAACAGGTTGAAGGAACACAATACAAAACAAAATAAATTAGTAGCCGAGCCACCAAGTAAGGGAGCGAGACAGAGGCGAAATCCAATGGACAGGCTGAGGTCAAAACCAGTAGCAGACCAACCGTTTCAGGGAAAAAGCCAAGGCAATAATCCAGGACGAGAGCAGGGGGTCACAAACCGGTTGAGGAAGCTGAGATGATAGGGAACAGGAACTAGGCAAATAAAACAGCAAAACAAAATAAATAATCAGACAAGGCTTTAAAGGGTCTAGAAGCAACCAAAACAATACTTTCAGGCAAGGGGACAGTGGTGAAACGGACGGAAACCAAGACACACTGACAAAGAAACAAAGAAAGAGAGAAGCATAAGTAGTGGAGAAAATCAGTGCAGAAAATGAGAAACAGGTGTGTGAGCACTGAGAGTGAGAGCACTAATTAGGATAGGATTCAGCTGTGATGGTAGAGTGAAGTGAACTGACAATCAAGACACAAGATAAACACAGCAGAAAGGCTGGAGATCAAACCAGAGTCCTGACAGATATTCACTCCACAGAAATACAAAAGGCAATAGCCTCCCTTAAAAGCGGAAAATCACCTGGCCCCGATGGCATACCGGTTGAACTTTATAAAAAATTCAGTAATATTCTTACACCATTTCTCCATAGAATGTACAACCAGGCCCAATTAGATGGCACCCTACCACCAACATTAAAGGTCCCATTCTTCGTGATTCCATTTTTCAAACTTTAGTTAGTGTGTAATGTAGCTGTTAGAGCATAAATAATACCTGTAAAATTATAAAGCTCCAAGTTCAATGCCTAGCGAGATATTTTATTTAACAGAAGTCCACTTTCAAAGCCTACAGCGAACGGCCGGTTTGGACTACATCCCTCTACTTCCGTTTTTAATGACGTAACTAAAACAGTTTTTTGAATAATCTCTGCCCACGGGAATACACAAAAAAGGGGGCGTTGTCTTGTTGCGCTCCACGGAGAAGAGGAAGAGTTTCGTTTGTAGAGTGTGTTTGTCGCCATGTCGTCGAGACACTGTTATTTTCATGCCGGAGTCAATTCACCTGTGTCTGGCCTTCCCAGGGACGCTGTGCTTAGAGATCAATGGTTAAAATTTATGTTTAACTCGGTTCCCGAAAATGTGCGCATGCATCTCCACGTTATGGTAAGAGGCGTGACCTTTCCGGGCAACGTGCGCTAAGCTGCTGTCGAATCACAACACAGGAACCGCTGGCCCAATCAGAACTCGTGACGTGTTTCTGAAGGAGGGACTTCATAGAGCAAGGAAGTCATCAGCCCGTTTTTTGGACAGTGAAAACAGCGGTATACAGATAAGTAAATTGTGTGAAAAATACTGTGTTTTTTTACACGCGAAACATGACCACATGTTATATTGCATACTGTAAACACAATCAAAGCTTCAAAAAACATGAAGAACGGGACCTTTAACTCAGGCTACAATCACGGTTATTCATAAAAAAGGTAAAGACGAGCTAAATGTAGGCTCATACCGTCCAATTTCTCTATTAAACATAGATTATAAAATATATGCAAAAATCCTGGCCAATAGATTAACTCCTCTAATGAATACAATAGTTCACAACGATCAAACGGGCTTTATATCAAATAGGTCCTCAACTTCTAATTTACGACGATTGTTTGATATTCTATATACTGACAGGAAAATCCACAACGATCTAGCCATATTGACTCTCGATGCGGAAAAAGCGTTTGATCAGATAGAGTGGGAATATCTGTTTGAAGTACTTAAACGACTTAATTTAGGTATGAGGTTCATAAAATGGATAAGACTCTTATATACAAATCCTAAAGCACAAATTCATACAAATCGCAACTTGTCTTCCTCATTTAATCTGTTCAGAGGAACACGGCAAGGATGTCCCCTGTCAGCATTAATTTTTGCTCTTGCTATTGAACCACTTGCACAAAGTATCCGTTTAGACCCCCAAATATATGGCTATCAGACTAAGACCACAATAAATAAAATTTCGCTATATGCAGATGATATTCTGCTATATGTGACCAAACCTCCCCTCTCTATTCCATCCATTCTTGAAAAAAAAAAATTAAATGCTTGGGAAATTTTCAGGATATCGGATAAATTGGACCAAGAGTTTACTAATGCCAGTTCATGACATCCTCGCGCTGGGACTGCACGGCGTATGAGGCGCGTCCCCCCGGGTGGCGGATGGGGGGGGTTACACCGTATGGTGTCGCGGACCAACGCAGTATAAGGGAAGGACACCCTGACAGAAAACCACTGGCCCTCCAAGCCTGGGGGTTGGGCAGAAGGCTAACAACCTACTCCCGGAAAAAAAGCTTGTTACAGAAACAATGGACATCATATTACAAGACGACCAGGGTGGAGCGGGGATCGCCGACATCGGCAGTATGACGACGATGGGTCAAAGTCTTAGGGAAGCCCAGCGCCCGACGAGATCTCTAGTGACACCCAAAAACATTTTCACCATTGGACACTGGAATGTGAGAACTATGTATAGAGGAGGAGCAGCAGCACAGATCGCGAGAGAGATAGAAAGGTACCAACTTGATGTACTGGGGATCAGTGAGTGTAGATGGACAGGAGCAGGCAGGATGAAGATGGCTACAGGGCAGACGCTGGTTTATAGTGGGAATGAAGAACTGCATGAGGGTGGTGTTGCCATCATGATAAGCCAGCAAGCAGAAAAGTCACTCATGGAATGGACCCCCATCACCAAGAGGATAATAACAGCAAGATTCTACTCGAGATACAGGAGAGTGTCTGTTATTCAAGTGTACGCCCCTCACAATGAGAAGGAAGAAGAGGAGAAAGAACAATTCTACCAGCAGCTACAGGAAACATTTGATGGATGTAACAAAAACGACATCGTCATCATCATGGGGGACTTCAATGCTAAAGTTGGAAGTGACAACAGCGGGTACGAGAGGGCAATGGGCGTGCACGGGCTAGGGACACAGAATGATAACGGAGAAAGACTGTGCGAGTTCTGCCAGCTGAATGGACTTGTGATAACAGGAACATTATTCCCCCATAAGGACATCCACAAGGCAACATGGGTATCAGCGGATGGAAAAGCGAAGAATCAGATCGACCACCTTCTGATCAGAGGACAGTGGAGATCTTCTGTCCTGGACTCCCGAGTACAGAGAGGAGCTGATGCAAACAGCGACCACTACCTGGTGAGAACGCGCATCAAACTGCGTCTTAGTACCCACAGAAACAACAACAAGGTCAAGCCGAGGATAGAAATAGAACGACTGAGAGATGAAGAGACGAGGAAGAAGTACTGCGAGGCAGTCACGAGCAAGTTGGAAAAGACCAGGAACGAGAGTGAAGACGTAGAGGAGGTATGGGAACAGAAGAGAAACGCCTACGTCAAGTCAGCAGAAGAGGTGCTCGGCTTCAGGAAAGGGAAGAACAAGCCGTGGATTAGCAATAACACCTGGAGACTGATTGACGAAAGAAAAGCCACCAAGATAAGGATCGAAAGTACCCGCTCAGAAAGAATTAAAAACAGAATCAGAGAAGAGTGCAGGGAGAAGGACAAGGAAGTGAAGAGAAGTGTGAGAGAGGACAAGAGGAGGTGGATGTCAGAGAAAGCAGACAGAGCACAGAAAGCAGCGGAAAACGGAAGGCAGAAAGAACTATACAATATTGTGAAACAGTTGACAGGACAGAGTACCAGACAAACCGCAGCAGTGAAGAGTAAGAACGGGGAGCTGCTGAAGAGTAAAGAGGCTAGACTAGAGCGGTGGAAGGAACATTTCCAGGAAGTTCTCAACAGGGAAACACCAGAAGAACCACCACAGGAGGAAGAGGAGGAAAGAGAGGAGATAGATATTCCAGTCGAGGCGCCAGATGTTGAAGAAATTAAGATCGCACTGAAGGCCCTCAAGAATGGAAAGGCCCCTGGAGTAGACCAAATCTCAGCCGAAATGCTTAACTCTCTGGGGTCGGCGGTCTCGCCGGCGATACCAGCTCACTTTTTTCCTTATCAGTGCAAAAGAGACTCAAATTACTCTGTTAATTTTGATCTTACATATAAGTGTTGTACATCATTCGATCCTGTTAAGTTTGTATTTTTTTTGTGGAACCTCATAATAAAAACAAAGTGTTGTGCTTTTCGCCTAATAAAGAAAAATAAACATGATGCGCGTTCTGCGTTCTCTCTGTCAGTGAAGTCCATTCTGAAACGCGTCCGAAAAATCATCTGTAACTCTGCAAATACTCAGTCAAACAGGTATACAGGCACACAGGCATGAAGCCTGAATTATCTTCTTTTAAATGAAGTAATTTATATAAAAAAAATGTTTTCTCATTTTATGTAATCTGTACGAAAAGAGAGAGATGACAGTCGTTCTCGTCTCAGCTCATTAAAGTTAATTTGACCACGCCCACGGAGCGCGCGCTCTATTCAAACACAAACGCTCTGAGGCGATCCACGCCCACACATCAGCTGCATAACCCACCGAAAGAGACCCATATTTACGACGCTGTGAGGAATAATAGTTCTATCTTAATAATAATCCTGGAAAAAATTACCTCAGAAGTAGGCTACAGGTAGTTTCATTTGGAGGAGCAACGGATCCAGCCGAGGAAATAGGTACATTCTTTATTTTCAAGTGCTTTGTTCTAATCGCGATATGGAATAGTGTCTGTAAACAAAAAGACTGTTTGAATCGCGTTTTTGTGTGTGAATGAATGAACAGCTTTTACCTAACTATATTCCAATACTGAGATGAGTAAAAATCGACTGAAATATGTTGAAATAAAATATTTTTGTATAAGCAACGTATTAAACTGCAAATTAACATTTAAATGTCCTATCATAAAAACGATATGTTACATATGAAAGACAAGATGTCGTTTTTACTGTAAAATACTGCCACATCAAATAAGCTTGTTTGCTAAAATGTAGTGTTTGTTCGATTGTAAGCTATATTCAAACTAATTAATCCGCAACTGTGAAATATGTATGATAAAATGTATACTTTAGTATATAATACAAAGAAAGATTACATTTGGAATATAGTTAAAATTTTAATTGTTGTTGTAATTGTAACCTTTTTATTAAAATAGCAAAAATATATGTAGGCTACATATAAATAAATCTTAGGTAAATCTTAAAAGCTCAATATAAGCCTCCTCTTTAAATTATTTGTATTGTGTTTTATTAGTGACACATTTGGGATATATTCCCAAACTTTCTGTAAAAACAGTATGAGAATTAACTGCACAATTACTAGAAATTTTTACATTTGATATTATACAATTTGAAAGCACAATTTGAAAAATAAATAAATAATTGGAACTGTGAACCAATTTTGTATTATATAGGCATATATATATATATATATATATATATATATATATATATATATATATATAGTCATTGCATTCTTGTGGCTCAGTGACACACCTGAATGAAAGGGTCATTAGTATGCTGCCCCATTATGCGCTCATTATGCGGGCCCATTGTCTTCTCAGGTGTGAATCACAGCAGGTCACACCCCTGCGCATATTGCCTTTCCAAACAAAAAGTGTCATTTTTAAATTTAAACCAATCTATTGTTTTACGGAATGATAAAGCAGGATGATTTTCAGATCATTTTGAAGAAAAAACTCTAGCCGACAACATCCATTAGTCAAAAGTCTTGTGGACAGATATTTAGTATGTGTTTTGTGGCCTTATTTCAGAAACTTTAAGTTTTAGTTTTTTCAATAACCACGCATAAACAATATTCTCTCAAAAATACAAACATGTACATACATGTTGATAACACATTATGGTAGCCCTGTTTGTGCTAAATAGAGTGTAATTACACCTTTGCCAGTAATATGTTTATAAGCAACTGAAAAAAGCACAAATGTCAGAGTATGTCAAAACATCTCAAGGACCCAAAAAACACCTTGGACCCCAGAGGGTTAAAGCAGACACCGAACGGACCAGCTTAGAACTGAAACGGATTTTTGGCCTCATTTGGGACCAAGAGACAGTTCCGGCACAATGGACCAAGGGACTCATTTGCAAAATTCCAAAGCGAGGAAACCTTCAGAGTTGTGGAAACTGGAGGGGGGTTACTTTGTTACCTCTGGCCAGCAAGGTGCTCAGCAAGATACTCATTAACAGAATACAAGATGGAGTAGATTCATTGCTCCGGAAAGAACAAGCCGGCTTCAGGAAGGGCAGAGGAACTGTCGACCAGATATTCATCCTTAGGAATATCCTGGAACAAGTCAACGAATGGAATGCTACACTGTACGTCCACTTCGTTGACTTTGAAAAAGCGTTCGATTCCATACACCGAGACAGCCTTTGGACCATCATGAGTCAGTATGGAATCCCTCAGAAGCTGATCCAGATGGTCAAGACCCTTTATGAGGACTTTCAGTGCTCCGTTATGGACGCGAACGAGACAACAGACTGGTTCCCAGTGACGACAGGAGTGAAGCAGGGGTGCTGCATGTCAGGATTTTTGTTCCTCCTGGTAATCGACTGGGTAATGCGGAGAACTTTGGAGGGTGAAAGAACTGGAATCCGATGGGACTTCAATACCATGCTGGAAGACCTTGACTTTGCAGACGACCTTGCCCTTCTATCTTCAACAATGGATCACATTCAGCACAAAACAACCAGGTTAGAGGTCAATGCAGCCAAGGTTGGCCTAAAACTGAATGACAAGAAGTGCAAGATAATGAAGGTCAATAGCAAGAGCGACAACAAGCTGAAGGTTGGAGAAAGCGAGGTAGAGGAGGTGAAGAGCTTCACGTATCTGGGTGCAAACGTCACTAAGGATGGTGGAGGCACAGTGGATGTCAAGAAAAGAGTGGCACTGGCAAGCGCGCAGTTCAAAAGGCTATCAAACATATGGCAAGCCAGCGATATCAGCAGGAAGACCAAAACCTCCCTTTTCAAGAGCTTAGTACTTTCGGTTCTGCTTTATGGATGTGAGGCCTGGAAACTAACCAAAGGAGAGGAGAAGAAGCTAGACATATTCCAGACCAAATGCTTACGGAAGCTTTTTAAGATTCGATGGCAGCAACACGTCTCCAACAAGTCCGTTCTAGAGATGGCAGAAACAAATAAAATCAGTGAGGAGGTGAGGAGGAGGAGATGGAACTGGATCGGCCATGTGCTGAGGAAGGACAGAACGGACGACTGTGCTGTGGCCCTCGGGTGGACACCTGAAGGAAGAAGGAAAAGAGGCCGCCCAAAAACAACTTGGCGGAGAATGGTGGAACTGGAACGAAACGGTGCAGGCTGGAACACGTGGAACACAGCACGACGTGCAGCTGCAAACCGAACCCAATGGAGGAGTGATGTCCAAGCCTTGTGTGCCTCCGGGCACGGAGAGAATTAAGGTTAAGGTAAGGTAAGTTCATGACATCCCTCAAACAACGTTAGCAAGATTCCCCTTTAAGGTTACCACAGATAAATTTACATACTTAGGCATAGAGGTTACAAAGCAACTTTCCTCTCTCATGCAATCTAACTTTCCACCTTTATTGGAACAACTTAAAAACAAAATTCAGTTTTGGAAAACCTTACCAATATCACTACTTGGGAGGATAAATGCCATCAAGATGATCTTTCTACCACAAATTCTATACTTGTTTCAAAATATTCCTGTTTTCTCAACAAAATCCTTTTTCAAGAAAATTGATTAAACTATTCAACCCTTTCTGTGGGATTACAGAACTCCAAGAATTAACAAAAAACATTTAACCAAATCTAAAACGAACGGAGGTCTATCCCTCCCAAATTTCATGATGTATTACTGGGCGTGCGCTTTTAAAAGTATAAACTCCTTCAACATCACTTCTAACACACTTCCCACTTGGTTAGCTATTGAAATGGAAGACTGTGATCCATATTTACCTGCAGCCCTAGTACTTTCACCAACGACGCTTGACAAATCAAAGGACGTTCAAAATCCAATCATACATAATTTATTTCGTATATGGAAGCAAATCAAGTCGCATTTTACCCACAAAACATTACCCCTTTCTTTACCAATTGCAAAAAATCCATCCTTTGCCCCTTCTAATTTAGATCTGACGTTTTCTGAATGGAGAAAATTAGGATTATGTTGTATTCGTGATCTGTATACTGAGGGTAAATTTGCTTCCTTTGCACAACTGCAGACAAAGTTCAAACTACATAGCAATAATTTCTTTAGATACCTACAGGTCAGAGACTACATCCGAAAACTCATGCCAGGTTTCAAGACACAACCACAGTCTATGCTAGATGAATGTTTCACTATACCCCCATATAAAGATACATTTATCTCTAATATATATAACAAACTACAAACAATGTCTTCCCCCTCGTCCAACAAATATAAAGATAGTTGGGAGAAGGACATGGGTATCCATATTCCTAATGACATCTGGGAAGAATCTCTGGAATACATACACTCCTGCTCCAATAATACGAGACATTGTCTTATACAGTTCAAAATTATACATAGGCTTCATTTTTCAAAAGTAAAGATTCACAGCATTTTCCCGAACGCTTTATCAAACTGTGATAAATGTCAGTCCCTCAATGCAACAGTTTTTCATGCTTTTTTTTCTTGTCCTAAAGTTGCCACTTACTGGTCTGATGTATTTAATGTACTATCAAGAATTTTTAAGATTACATTATCACCGGAACCATTGTTGATTATCCTTGGCACATCACAGTTTTTTAGAAAATTGACTTCAGCCCAGCAGCGGTTCATTTCCTACTCTCTTATTACTGCAAAAAAGTTACTCCTGATGTCATGGAAAGGACCAGCAATACCCAATGACAAAATGTGGCTTCGAGATATGTCCAATACTTTACATTTGGAAAAAATTTGATATTTGTTGAAGGACAATCTTGCAGGTTTTCATAAGATTTGGCAACCCTTTATAGACTTCTTACAATCAATATCTGTATAAATACTTATTTCCTTTCACTTTATTCATATTAATTAGGTGTTCAAGCACGAAGTGCTGAAAACCTATTGTAATTGCTATTTGAAAAAAAAAAAAAAAACTAAAACGCATCGTGCAGCCCAAACCGTAAGGCCTAGAGACTTGAAACCTGGCCAGGTGCTAGGGCCTCAGTTTGGGGAGAACCTATCAGAGTATGACCCTGATTGGCCCATAGGTGGCGCTACAGCAACCAAAAGTACTAAATTGCCCATAACTCATCGACCGTATGACCTAGAATCAAGATTTGTACACCACTGTGTTCCTTGGCTCAAGACGGACAAGATGTATATCTCGGATTCTCGATTTGAGCAAAAAATTTGTTATGGACAATTTTGTCCAAAACCTACTTTTGCGAACTAGTCTCTGGTTTTTTGCCTGATCGGAACCAGACCAGTCTAGGACAATTCTATGGACTCTCTAGATCAATAATTATCAAAAAAAAGTTGAACTTTGCCCTTTGGTTCACTGTAACAGGGTCATTTAGAAAAGGGGGCGTGTCAAAATACACTCAAAAGCCTATAAATCATAAATAAAAACTCAGAACTTCACAAAAATTGATGAGCACATGTGTCATGACATGGTGAAGAAGCATGCAGAGTTTCATGGAGATCGGACCATAGGTGGCGCTATAACTGTCAAAAAGGTCGCCTATTATTAGGTGTTCAAGCACGAAGTGCTGAAAACCTATTGTAATTGCTATTTGAAAAAAAAAAAAAACCTAAAACGCATCGTGCAGCCCAAACCGTAAGGCCTAGAGACTTGAAACCTGGCCAGGTGCTAGGGCCTCAGTTTGGGGAGAACCTATCAGAGTATGACCCTGATTGGCCCATAGGTGGCGCTACAGCAACCAAAAGTACTAAATTGCCCATAACTCATCGACCGTATGACCTAGAATCAAGATTTGTACACCACTGTGTTCCTTGGCTCAAGACGGACAAGATGTATATCTCGGATTCTCGATTTGAGCAAAAAATTTGTTATGGACAATTTTGTCCAAAACCTACTTTTGCGAACTAGTCTCTGGTTTTTTGCCTGATCGGAACCAGACCAGTCTAGGACAATTCTATGGACTCTCTAGATCAATAATTATCAAAAAAAAGTTGAACTTTGCCCTTTGGTTCACTGTAACAGGGTCATTTAGAAAAGGGGGCGTGTCAAAATACACTCAAAAGCCTATAAATCATAAATAAAAACTCAGAACTTCACAAAAATTGATGAGCACATGTGTCATGACATGGTGAAGAAGCATGCAGAGTTTCATGGAGATCGGACCATAGGTGGCGCTATAACTGTCAAAAAGGTCGCCTATTATTAGGTGTTCAAGCACGAAGTGCTGAAAACCTATTGTAATTGCTATTTGAAAAAAAAAAAAAACCTAAAACGCATCGTGCAGCCCAAACCGTAAGGCCTAGAGACTTGAAACCTGGCCAGGTGCTAGGGCCTCAGTTTGGGGAGAACCTATCAGAGTATGACCCTGATTGGCCCATAGGTGGCGCTACAGCAACCAAAAGTACTAAATTGCCCATAACTCATCGACCGTATGACCTAGAATCAAGATTTGTACACCACTGTGTTCCTTGGCTCAAGACGGACAAGATGTATATCTCGGATTCTCGATTTGAGCAAAAAATTTGTTATGGCCAATTTTGTCCTAAACATACTTTTGCGAACTAGTCCCTGGTTTTTCGCCCGATCGGAACCAAACTAGTCTAGGACAATTCTCTGGACTCTCTAGATAAATAATTATCAAAAAAAAGTTGAACTTTGCCCTTTGGTTCGCTATAACAGGGTCATTAAGAAAAGGGGCGTGTCAAAATACACTCAAAAGCCTATAAATCATAAATAAAAACTCAGAACTTCACAAAAATTGGTAAGCATATGTGATATAACATCATGAACAAGCATGCAAAGTTTGATGGAGATCGGACCATAGGTGGCGCTATAACTGTTAAAAAGCTTTAAAACCATACATTTCCTATGGTAAATTGCCTGTATTGGCTGTAAATTTTCTTTTCCATCTATGATCGTATACTTTTCATATCATAATGTTTAAAACCAGTGCAGTACAATTCTCTGGACTCTCTAGATCAATAATGATCAGAAAAGGTATAACTTCTTAATTTGGATGGCTATAATAGGGTCACTTCAATATGTAGCCTTGACCAAATGTCCCCAAAAACCTATATCTCTTCAATGAATGCTCAGATCTTCTTAAAAAAAGGTCAGGACATATCACTCTAAACAAGCTTGACAAATTTTAGACAGATCGGACAAAATTTGCCTCTATAACAGTTTAAAAGGTGAAAATGATATGAATATAGTGGCATATTAAGCCAATAAGTGGTGTTTTACTGCCCCCTGCTGTTTAAAATAGTAATTTTGTCATAATGCTGACTATCATTGTTCTATAATTCATTTTAACATTTACAATCACATTTAGTCAAAATTCATTGTCACATTGACAAATGTGAACCCTGAATGAGACAGTTTAATCTACAATAGAATGTGTGTGTGTGTGTAGTCCCATGTTTCTGAATAAATTCTGAATAATCTGATTAATAGCTTGCAAAGACATTAAATGCTTATAGACCATTAAAATATATTTTCATAATGACTTTGTGTGTGTGTGTGAGCAAATGTCTACATATGAGTGCAAAAGCACCTGTGAAAACACTTTATTAATAAGTAGAATGGCCAGCAGAGGGCAGTAGAAGACCACTTATTGGCTCACTCTCATTTTGACACACTTGATTTTCAACAGTAAATCAAAGCACTAAAGCAAACCAGTTTTTCCATGTTAACTATTATAACACAATCATTTTTTGTCAGAGTTTATCACTTCATTTTTATTGGCACTTCACATCAATGCAGCAATGTGGTAAATCATGGTAAATCACCATAGAAACATGGTAAATCATAGTAAAAAATACTATTACATGGTGTATCATGGCAAATCATGCTAGCAATGTGATGAATCATGGTAAATCATGCTACAATCCTGGTAAATCATTCTAGAATGTGGTATATCATGGTAAATCATCCTATAACATGGTAAATCATGGTAAACTATGTTAAATCATGCTAGATTCATGGTAAATCATACTGGAACATGGTAGATCATGAAAAATCACACTAAATTTGGTATATCATGGTAAATCATGCTAAAACATGGTCTATTCCATCTATGATGTCAATGGTTAAATGCTTGCTACATAAAACTTAATGTCTTTTGATGCTTTTGTGCTTAACGGCCTTAAAGGCCTTAACTGCTTGAACACCGCTAAATGCTGCTTGCAGCTTTAATTATTATTGTACTTCCTACTACAAAACTGTATTCTACTTCCGCTCTGTTTGTTTTTGTTTATATGTACAGTTATATAAAAATATTTGAGCCTCTCTCGTACTGTTGATTGAAAACTGTATAAGATATATATATGCTCAATAAAAACTTTACAACATAATTTACTCACCCCCACGTCATCCAAGATGTCCATGTCTTTCTTCAGTCGAAAAGAAATGAAGGTTTTTGATGAAAACATTCCAGGATTTTTCTCCGTATAATAGACTTCAATGGGGTCCAAACGGTTCAAGGTCCAAATGACCGTTTCAGTGCAGCTTCAAAGGGCTTTAAACGATACCAGACGATGAATAATGGTCTTATCTAGCGAAACGATCGGTCATTTAAAAAATAAATAAAAAAGTTTAAGTTTTATAAGCACAAATGCTCGCCTTGCTCTGTTCTGTGATGCGCGTTCGTGACGTCACGTAATACGCAATTACGTTGAAAAGGTCTCTGCCGCTGCATCAAGAAATCCCACTTGAATATTTGTATTTAAACTATACTTCTGTTCAATGCAGAGATGCTGCCCAGTTCTCTGGAGCCGTGATCATATCAGATTCTTCAAAACAGTGGAAGTCTGTACTGTGGTCAGATGAGTCCACATTTCAGCTTGTTTTGGGGAAAACTGACTTTAAGTTCTCAGTCTGAAAGTCAAAAAGGACCATCCAGACTTTCATCAGCGCAAAAGCAAACTGAGCAAATCTGTCATTGTATGTAAGTGCATCAGTGCAAACGGCATGAGTGACTTGCATGTGAGTGAAGGTACCACTGACATGGAGGCAAATATTGGGATTCTACAGAGACATTTAATGGCATCAAGGTGACATCTTTCCTGGGAAGCAGGCAGTACCAGGCATGCTAAAACTGAGTGGTTTCTAGACACTACACCGTAGAAGGGATGTGCTTGACTGCATGAGCTCAGAGAAACTGAAACTGAAGGGTAGTTGACCTGTTGTGTGTTTGTGTGTCTCAGAAGATGTTCTAGAAGAGGAAATGCTTAATCTCCTACAAACACAAATGGTACTGGACCAAGGTGTTCACCATTAGAGAGGAGCTCATCATCTGGGAGATTGGGATCAGCAAACTAGCATATTAGTAATGATTTCTGAAGGATCATGTGACACTGAAGACATTACTGGAGTAATGAAGCTGAAATTTCAGCTTTGATCACAGGAATAATTTTATATATATATATATATATATATATTATAGTGCAAAAACGTTATTTTAAAATGTAATATTTCGATACATTAGGGATTTACTGTATTTTTGATCAAATAAATTCAGCCTTCTTATTTAAAACATTATTATTTTGCACCATGATATTTATGACCTTAACTATAATTAACGTGATCATAAATGCTGATACTGATATTTTTAATTTTATAACATATGGCATTTTGCTCACAAGTGGCCAAAGCAGTATATATAATATATATAATATATAATAGTGTCCTCGTGTTGCAGGATTTTGCTCCTTTGATTTATTACAGCAATAAGAAATCCTGTAGATAGATGGACAGGTGAGGTTAGGGGCTTTCAATGTCAAATATTTGTGAACACATTCGTTGACAGAGTGTGTGTGTGTGTGTGTGTGAGAGAGAGATTTTGTGTTTGTGAGAGAGAGAGAGAGTTTGTCTGTGTGAAGATGTGTGTGTGTGTGTGTGTGTGTGTGTGTGAGAGAGAGATTTTGTGTTTGTGAGAGAGAGAGAGAGAGAGAGAGAGAGAGTTTGTCTGTGTGAAGATGTGTGTGTGTGTGTGTGTGTAAGTGAGAAAGAGAGAGTAAGTGAAGTGTGTGATTCTAGAAGTCAGCATCAAGTGCCATTTATCATTTTAAACAAGAGAACTTGAAGTTTCAATCTAGCTCATTTAAAGTCCCAGAGTACTGGTTGAAGAGTTACGGTAAATTGAATACAGCTTGCTGGAATGTGTCGGCGACGACACAGCCGGTTCTAGCTGAATTATTTAAAAATATTGTGTGTGTGTGCGTGTGTGTGTGTATTTATATAACTAAATATAAGTAAAAAAAAAAAAAAAAAACATCAAGGAAAATAAATCAGAGAGACACAAACTCACACATGTTTATAATATAATAGTAAATTTTTTTGTTTTTTTGTATCAAGTAATGCTTCAAACAAAAATGAAATAATAATTAAAAAAAGGTTGGTATTGTTAAAAAAAAAGGTCCCCGACCAATGAAATAATAAAACACTCAACATTTTCTACACTCTACAATGAAATAAATGGTTTCTACACTCAAACATTACTGTTTTGTCTATTACACAGAATTTCACATAGATGTGGTACAAACTCTTGTGGTACAAAATTAATAGTTCTTTTTAGCAGATCACATGCATGTAAATATATATTTTACCAAGAATTTAAATCTGAATGCTCTGACGTGTTCTATTATTTGTATGTTTGTTTGTTTTTTTGCACATTTCCATGCACTTTAGAGATTTTAGCGTGTGAAGTTGTGAACAGGACTTTTGTTTTGGTAATCCGATGTGACGTCTTAACGGTGCGCCGAGCTCCTGCCACTGTTGTGATTCGGCTGAAGACAGGTTTGTGTTTTAAGCATTTTAATTGTTTTACTTAATGCAAACCGTTAATGAAAATTTCTAGTTATTACAAGAACTGCAAAACTAACTATTTATTATTGAATGTAACATTGTAGTGTTTTATCTAACATTGATGAAGGATATTTTTGTGAGTAAAGCTCATCCCCACGTGAGCAACAGAAAGAGTGCGTCTCATTTCGCTCCCTATTTCGTGAATCAGCTCATCGTAAACACTAATTCACACACTGGTTAGTGGTGAAGGAGAGAAAATGAGCAATTCGAAACGAGTCGTTTGAACCAACTCACTAAATGATTCATTTGTAGCGCTCGAAACAGCGCGCGCTGACGTCACCGTCACGTCGCAAATCAATTGCAAATGTTTCTTTTCATGAAAGCTTCATCTTTTAAGTAATATGTATTTATTACATTTGTCTATTATATGTAATCTACAAATCATTAAATATCAAATGAAAACAATAACTAGCTAAATATGAAATGTCCGAAGTTTGCATTCTTTTATTAACTCATTAACTCTTCAAGTCCATTAACTCTCACTCTAACTGAGTCTCTTACCAGTGCACTGAACTAGAGCTGATTGATTTCTGTTAATTATTCTCTTCTTAAACAGGACAAACACACAGAAAAACTCCTGGTGAAGCGCCTGAGATCCACGTGACTATTATAAAGATGGCGTTTATAAAAGAGGAGAGTGAAGACTTGAAGATTGAAGAAACATTCAGTGTGAAACATGAAGATACTGAAGAACAAACAGGTTGGTCTCATTTTCAAAGTCATTTGATCCTTATTAAAATATCCAGCTCTACAGAAATTAGTGATATTTCTGAAGAGTGTCCTAATTAATGCGGTTATATTTGACACTGAGTGTGAACAGACATGTTGAGATCACATGACCAGACAAATACTAATGCTGCTTCGTCCTGAGACGATCCTGCTTTCACCTTGGGCATTTGTTATTACGACACCACGCATCAAATTAGGAAAAACAATTCTCGTGTTTTCAGTTCAGATTAATTTTACACAATGAAAAGATTTTATTTATATTACCTTATTATGCAACAGTATCTAAAAAAAGCATTTATTTTTATCATGCCTGATGAGTTTGGACAAGAGACCCCCTGACAAGAAATCAGGGACCATTCCTCCATACAGAATCTCTCCAGATCCTTCAGATTCACATGTTCATGTTGGCGCTTCTTCTCTTCAGTTCAGCCCACTCATCTTCTACAGGGTCCAGGACTGGGGGCTGGGATGGCCATTGCAGGAGCTTGGTTTTGTGCTCAGTGATCCATTTTTGTTTTGATTTTGAGGTTTGTTTTTGGATCACTGTTCTGTTGGAAGATCCAAACATGGCCCGTTATAAGATTTCTAGCAGAAGTTGTCAGGTTTAGATTTTTTATCTGTTGGTATTTATCGAATCCATGATGCCATGCATCTGAACAATATGTCCAGCAGAGTATTTCATTTTACACATGGGGTACTTTTTTATCCCTGTGTGTGCACCAAAACCCAACTTAAGTGTTTGCTCTTTTTTTTTGTTTTTGTTTCATCTATAGACCATAAAACGTTTGAAGTGTAACTGACTGAATGTAACTGGAACTTCAAACGGGACGGGTTATGTGGTCAGGTGAAAAAAAAAAAAAAAAAAATTAGCTTTGTTGTAACTTTCAACCCAGGAGACTCTCCGGGTCAGACTAACCTTGCTGAAGTTTGTCAGTAGCCCCGTTTACAGTTTACAAAACTAACCCGTTTAGCAATTTCATTCAGATCGGACTTTTAAACTGGTTATAATTAGGGATGGGCATTTTTCAAAAATATTACATTCGAATATTCGGGCTCATAAAAATCGAATATTCGTTTATTTAAATGACGTTTAAAGGGTTAGTTCACCCAAAAAAGAAAATTCTGTCAGTAATTACTCTCCCTCATGTTGTTCCAACCCCGTAAGACTTTCGTTCATCTTCAGAACACATTGATTACAATGGCGGATTCTGTGGGTCTGGGTGCGGCGGCTCGAATTCTTAGCCGTCCGCGTTTAAAACCAGATATATATAGAACTATGGATGGCAAGATCATTGTTGAGGATGAGTTGCTTAACTTTCTTGCTGTTAAAATGAAGACAATGAATCAAGATGAGATTGTTTTGCTGGCTACAAACACATTTGACTCAGAGTGGATAGAGTCTTCCAAGAAAGTTTTGTTTGATCTCTGCACTACCACGCAGCGCAACGTTGCCCATAAAGGATCGCAGAAGGACATTAACAACATAAAAAGCTGCCTCAAAGTGTTGAATGAGTGTGGTGAGAATATACCCAGATTTGTCTCCCACTATTTGGAAGAGCTGCCTCCGGTAACTTTTTCCAGCATGGATGTCTCGTGTCTACTCGGGAAAGTGGAGCAGCTGGCATCTGAGGTATGCGCCCTGAAGCGCGTAATGCAGCTGCAGGTGAACGTGTCTGAGGATCTGCGGGAAGTTACTAAGGATATTAATCGGCGAGTGGGTGCTTTGGAAGCATCTGACCTGGATTCTGGGGGTGGCCAGGTGTCTATGGCCTTGGGTGGAGGTGCTGCCGGCCCGGACGACTCGGCGCTCAGACGTGTCTCAACGGGTGGACTGGCGTTGCGTGATGGAATGGGGGCTGAGTCTGGTGATCCAGCTCATGGCCTGGAAGGGGCTCCACCCACGGGAATCCCGGCAGGCTTAACTGCTCTACCTGGCTCGCCCAAGTGGAGCCAGATTGTTAAAAAGGGAGGACAACATGGCCCAGTGCACGCTGGTGCCAAACCCGGGGTGCGCACAGTCATCTCTGGGCCGAAGAAGAAGAAATCAGGCACGTCTGTTGTTGGGACTAGAGCTGCAGGTAACATCAGAACTGTCAAGACCAAGCTGGTGAGTGTGTTTGCTTCTAAGTTCGCTCCTGATCTGGATCCGGAAGCTCTCTCCGGTTATCTTGGTGAAAAGCTTGGACGTGTGGTGTCATGCAACCGGATCGGTAATGTCAACGGCAGATATAGCTCTTTTAAAGTTTCTGCGGAGTGTCAAGAGGTCAGAGAAATGTACAATCCGGAGCTCTGGCCGGACGGGGCATTTGTCCGCCGATATTATGAGCCGCGCCGGGTGGGTGCTACCGGAGTTACGGCTGTCTTGACTAACGCTGTTTTGTCTGCTGAGTTGAGAAGTGGGTCTACTGGTGCTGTGAGCACTTACTAGTTCACTCATATGACTGGTCCTCTTCGTGTTTTGTCCTACAATTGTCGAGGCCTGCGTCTGGGCCAGGGCGCAGGTGACAGGGCTCGTCGTTTGGTTATTGACAATCTCTTGGAAAATTGTGACATTTTGTGCTTACAAGAGACGTTTCTGGCAAAGCAAGACTTGTCAAAATTAAACATTCTTGATGTCAATTTTCACGGTGCAGGGGAATCAACAACTGATCTTAGCTCGAGAATAATCAGGGGTAGAATACCTGGGGGTGTGGCCATTCTGTGGAATAAGAGACTTGACTTACTTGTCAATGTCCTTAGGCTTGATGTAGACTGGTGTATTGGTGTTCAGCTCAGTTACAGTGGCAGGGAGCTCATCATACTAAATGTTTATACACCATATGAATGTATTCAGAATGAAGCCGAATATCTTAATAGGCTTGCTTTTATTTATTCTTTTATTCAGTGTAGTAATACTTCTTGTATTTATGTAATTGGGGATATGAATGCTGACATTGCGGACAGAAATTCACTGTTTGCTAATCATATGATCCAGTTTTGTCAGGATAATAGTCTAAAGCTATCAAGTCAAGAGTTTCTACCCTCAAATACTTATACTTATATAAGTGAGGCTTGGCATACAGCCTCGTGGTTGGATCACTGTATCAGCACAGATGATGCACACTCATCTATAGTGGGTATGGACATTTTGTATGGGGCAGCCACCTATGATCATATGCCTGTGCTTATATTGATAAATGTTGAGGATATTCCAATGCTCTCTTGTGATAGTTCTGATTGTAATACTGAATTTTTGGATTGGTCTGCCCTTTCAAGGGAGGATATTGCTGGTTATTATGCTGATACAAATAGATTGCTGAGTAAAATCAGTCTTCCCAGTGATGCAATTAGGTGTAGTGATCCTACCTGTAATATCTGGAAGCACAGGGAGGAAATCTCCTCACTATATGATCATGTTGTGAGAGCCCTGTATGAAAGCAGTAGACCCTATTTTAAACGGAAAAACAAAAGGGGTAAAATGAGGCCTGGCTGGAATAAGTATGTGGCCGGATATCATGAGGAAGCTAAGTTAGCGTTTAAATCATGGGTGTTGGCTGGTAGACCAAGGCAAGGGCCGCTGTTTGAACAAAAGAAAAATGCTAATGCAGCGTATAAATATGCTGTTAGATTTATTGATAAAAATGAGCAAGCTATGAGGGCAGAATCTATGGCCGAGAAGGTAATGGATAACCACACTATTGAATTTTGGAAGGAGGTAAAGGGTCTTAACAAATGTAGTATACCACCCCCGTGCACTGTAGATGGTATCTCGGGTGTTGAGAATATTGCTGAGATGTGGAGACAGCACTACAGGACCTTGTTTAATTGTGTTAAAAGTGATATTTATATGTCTGACAATATTAAGTGTGTTGACTTTAAGGCAATTTTTTCACATGAGGTATCATGCACAATAAATAAGTTAGCAGATAATAAAGCAAGTGGGTTGGATCACATCACTGCTGAGCACATTAAATATGCCAGCATGAGGTTAGCCCCCCTTCTTGGTATTTGTTTTAATTCTTTTTTAATTCATGGCTTCCTACCGGATACAATGATATCTGTCTTGCTTGTGCCGGTGATCAAGGATAAGTCTGGTAAGGTTGGTTGCTCTGATAACTACAGACCAATAGCCCTTGCCAGTGTATTGTCTAAAGTTTTTGAAAGCATCCTGTTGAGCAGAATTGTGGACATTATCCCCTCTACTGACAACCAATTTGGTTTTAAACCAAAACATGGCACAGATATGGCCATATATTCCTTAAAGGAAATTGTTAATATGTATAGAGATAAGAACTCCTCAGTTTTAATGAGTTTTATTGATGCTTCAAAAGCGTTTGACCTACTGGTATGCCAACCAGTCTATGTTTATAAAATGGGGCCACTGTGTTTCTGCCCCTTTTGGGGTCAGGAATGGGGTCAGACAAGGTGGAATCCTCTCCCCTATTCTTTTTAACTTGTATGTCGATGAGCTCTCTGTCTGCTTGAATTTGTGTAACACTGGGTGTATGATAGGTAACACTCTAGTGAATCATATTATGTATGCAGATGACCTTGTGGTCTTCAGTCCTAGCAGTGCTGGTCTTCAACAGCTTCTTAATGTTTGCTCTGACTATGGAACTGTTCATGACATAAAATTTAATACAGACAAGAGTGCGGTGATGATTTGTAGAACAAAGGAGGATAAATGTCAAATGTTTCCTCCTTTTAAATTGGCAGGTAATACCTTGATAGTTTTGAGCAAATATAAGTATCTTGGGCATCTCATTACAGACCAGTTGAAGGATGACCTTGACGTTTATAGGCAATGCCGCTCTATATATGCTCAGGCGAATAGTTTGGCTCGTAAGTTTGGTGGGTGCACAGATAGAGTGAAAGTTGCTTTGTTCAGAGCTTACTGCACTCCTCTCCACAATGCCCACTTGTGGTCTAGTTTCAGCAAAGCTAGCTTGCATAAACTTCAGGTAGCTTACAACGATGCACTGAGAATTCTGCTGAGAAGAACACGCTGGTGTAGTGCCAGTGAGATGTTTGTGGCTGCAGGTGTTAATACTCTGCAAGCCACATTGAGAAATGTTATGTACAAGTTTATATGTCGGCTGAATAACTCAGAGAATTATATAATTGTGGCATTGACCAATATCAAGTTTAGCACTACACGGTATAAGTCCAAGCTATGGAAGCATTGGTATAGTTGTCTCCTCTGAAGTTGTATTTGTTTTTTGTTTTGTTTTTTATTATATTGTATTGTATTGTGTGTACTGTCTTGTTTGTTTTATCTGGACCGGTGAGTCTGTAATAGTTTTATTATTATTATTATTATTATAACCCTTTAACGAAAAAGACGTTATTTTTTAAGTTAAATTTTTTTTACGTTTTTGTCACCATTTCTGAAAAAGTTTACGATTAGGCAATATACACAACAAGCTTACAGTATATGTTAAAGTTTTCTTTTAGTTGAAAACATTAAACAGTAGGCCTATGTGTAAACAAAAAATATAAAAAACAAAAGCATTAATAAAAGCATGCTCAAGCAGCGTGAACGGAAAAAAACGCCTAATAAAGCAGATTGCGCCAGATATCGTACAGAACGTACACACACTCGAGTCAGCATATGATTATCGTGTTTATATTGTTTGACGTTTATGTTGAGAAAAACAATATCCACATGCAGGGGCGCCGCCAGCAATTTATGCTTGAGTGAGAAAAGGCGCTTTGCTGACAGACGCTTCAGAGACACAGAGATAACAGTGTTTCTAACAGCACTTTGCGTTTTCTGTTCTTAAACCTGTCTCCCTCAATGAAACTTAAAGGAAGTATATGTCTCAAAATCATTTTGCTATTAGATAAGTTATCATCTCCGATCACGCGGGGTCCAGCTGCGCTTAACGTTACCTGCAGTCGTGAATGCAGTGCTGTCTTTACTCATTCGACTGTTTGGATTTCATGTGATTTCTCATTGTGGTGATGATATTATAACTCAGATTAATTAATTAATTTGATCAAAAGTAATTCCATTTAGTAAGATCATTTTCAAGTAATTCCAAACTTCGCGAGGCAGACGACAACATTAGCCGCGTTTCCACTGCCGGGCCAGGGCTAACAGCGAGCCGAGCCAGTGGCCTCGGGCCTCAAGCACTGGGCTTGCGTTTCCACTGGCGGGCCAGTAGCCCCGCAGCGCTGCCCTAAACCCCGCCCCTAACCCGCCTTTCTGGATCAAACGTCATACAACCCAACCCATTTCAGCGGGTATTATGAATTTATTTATTTTTTAAGTTAGGAAGATAGCATGTATATTAACTCACCGGCCGTGGCTGCAGCCTGCAATAGTGTCCAGATTGTCTCGCGAGTCGCCACTAACAGAGGGACTGTGACCCGGCACACCGTCCATCAAGTCGAACCATGGAATTTGGAAAGTTCCTTCTCTGAGCTCCGCTTTGTTCATTGTGCGTTTGAATCGCCTTGTACAATACTGCGCCCGCACCTTTTTTTTTTCCTGAACTTGAAGCGTTGCTCGCTGAATGCTTAGCTTAGAAAGTTCAGCATCAATGTCTTTTATAACGTCTTCGTTTCTTCACAGCCGTCAAATTGACGTTGTACCCTTTCTTTCTTCTGCCCAAATGCTCAGAAGAGCTTTGGTATCTTCGACAGACCAGTACAGGCGATTCTCCATTTCGAGCAGCGATTATTTTGCGCGATATATAAAAGTGAAATGTGCATCTTGCTTCAGATCATAACGTTCCATAACACTGATAAACTCCGCCTTTTACCTTGAGCACGCCTCTAGCCCGAGCTGGCCCGCTTTGGCCCAAGGTATTCGACAGGCCAGAAATCCTGGCCGTTGGCCCCGATCAAGCCCCGGAAGTGACAGTGGAAACGCGACTGGCCCTGGCACGCACTAGCACGGCTCGGCCCTGGCCCGGCAGTGGAAACGTGACTATTATGTGATCAAATACACACAACTTGTTGACACACTCCACAGCGCCACCCAGTGCATTTAATTATAACTGCGAGTTAGTGCTTGGGATTTATCATGGATTCACTGCATTTACGGCCAGCAAAGCAACGTAGTAAAATTTGAGTAGTATTTTATTTTTCGAATAATAATTACAGATCGAAAATTCGAATATTCGTGCACACCCCTAGTAATAATCGGAATAAAAATGCTCAAACCAATATAAATTTCAGTCAGATTGAAAGGGGTGGAATAAATCTTTTCATTAACCGATCAAACTAGAAATTCATTTAAACAATCCGATCCGATTACTTTTGAGACAAACGCATTAAAAAACAGAACATATTTGATCGACTGGATGGTAGTAAGTTTAGAAATTCGTAAAAAAAATTATAAAAATCGTTAATAAAAATTGAAGACCTCTTCAAAACAGTGCACGAGAAACTGAAAGAAGTTGGCGTGGATCATACAATTGAACAGCTGGTGGAAAACTATAACCCTATGGGGTCTAAGGTGTTTTTGGGGTCCTTGAGATGTTTTGACATGCCCTGACATTTGTGCTTTTTTCAGTTGCTTATAAACATATTAATGGCACAGGTGAAATTACACTCTATTTAGCACAAACAGGGCTACCATAATATGTGAGCAACATGTATGTACATGTTTGTATTTTTGAGAGAATATTGTTTATGCATGGTTATTGAAAAAACTAAAACTTAAAGTTTCTGAAATAGGGCCACAAAACACACTAAATATGTATCAACAAGACTTTTGACTAATGGATGTTGTCGCCTAGAGTTTTTTGCTTCAAAATGATCTGAAAATCATCATGCCTAATCATTCACATAAAACAATACATTGATTTAAATTTTGTAAGACAATTTTTGTTTGGAAAGGCAATATGCGTGGAGGCGTGTTCACACCTGAGAAGACAATGACCTGCATAATGAGATGCATAATGAGCCTTTCACACAGGTGTGTCACTGAGCTACAGGAAAGAATGCAAGAATATATACAGGTCCTTCTCAAAAAATTAACATATTGTGATAGTTTATTATTTTCCATAATGTAATGATAAAAATTAAACTTTCATATATTTTAGATTCATTGCACACCAACTGAAATTTTTCAGGTCTTTTATTGTTTTTAATACTGATGATTTTGGCATACAGCTCATGAAAACCCAAAATTCCTGTCTCAAAAAATTAGCATATTTCATCCGACCAATAAAAGAAGTGTTTTTAATAAAAATAAAAAAGTCAACCTTCAAATAATTATGTTCAGTTATGCACTCAATAGTCAATACTTGGTCGGGAATCCTTTTGCAGAAATGACTGCTTCAATGCGGCGTGGCATGGAGGCAATCAGCCTGTGGCACTGCTGAGGTGTTATGGAGGCCCAGGATGCTTCGATAGCGGCCTTAAGCTCATCCAGAATGATGGGTCTTGCGTCTCTCAACTTTCTCTTCACAATATCCCACAGATTCTCTATGGGGTTCAGGTCAGGAGAGCTGGCAGGCCAATTAAGCACAGTAATACCATGGTCAGTAAACCATTTACCAGTGGTTTTGGCACTGTGAGCAGGTGCCAGGTCTTGCTGAAAAATGAAATCTTCATCTCCATAAAGCTTTTCAGCAGATGGAAGCATGAAGTGCTCCAAAATCTCCTGATAGCTAGCTGCATTGACCCTGCCCTTGATAAAACACAGTGGACCAACACCAGCAGCTGACATGGCACCCCAGACCATCACTGACTGTGGGTACTTGACACTGGACTTCAGGCATTTTGGCATTTCCTTCTTCCCAGTCTTCCTCCAGACTCTGGCACCTTGATTTCTGAATGACATGCAAAACTGAGCAACAGTCCAGTGCTGCTTCTCTGTAGCCCAGGTCAGGCGCTTCTGCAGCTGTTTCTGGTCCAAAAGTGGCTTGACCTGGGGAATGCGGCACCTCTAGCCCATTTCCTGCACACGCCTGTGCACGGTGGCTCTGGATGTTTCTACTCCAGACTCAGTCCACTGCTTCCGCAGGTCCCCCAAGCTCTGGAATCGGTCCTTCTCCACAATCTTCCTCAGGGTCCGGTCACCTCTTCTCATTGTGCAGCGTTTTTTGCCACACTTTTTCCTTCCCACAGACTTCCCACTGAGGTGCCTTGATACAGCACTCTGGGAACAGCCTATTTGTTCAGAAATTTCTTTCTGTGTCTTACCCTCTTGCTTGAGGGTGTCAATGATGGCCTTCTGGACAGCAGTCAGGTCGGCAGTCTTACCCATGATTGCGGTTTTGAGTAATGAAACAGGCTGGGAGTTTTTAAAAGCCTCAGGAATCTTTTGCAGGTGTTTAGAGTTAATTAGTTGATTCAGATGATTAGGTTAATAGCTCGTTTAGAGACCCTTTTCATGATATGCTAATTTTTTGAGACAGGAATTTTGGGTTTTCATGAGCTGTATGCCAAAATCATCAGTATTAAAACAATAAAAGACCTGAAAAATTTCAGTTGGTGTGCAATGAATCTAAAATATATGAAAGTTTAATTTTTATCGTTACATTATGGAAAATAATTAACTTTATCACATTATGCTATTTTTTTGAGAAGGACCTGTATATATATATATACACACACACACACACACACTACAAAATTGGTTCACAGTTGGAAACATCTAGAATTTTTTTAGTATTTTTCCACTTGTATTTTTGCTTGCAAATTGTATAATATCCAAGGTAATTTCTAGTAATTGTGCACTTAATTCACATACTGTATTTTCAGAAAGTTTTGGATATGTATCCTCTCCCCAAATTTGTCACTAATAAAACACAATAAAAATAATTTAAAGAGAAGGCTTATATTGAGCTTTTATATTTTGTTTACATCTACCTTGTAAATATATTCTTTGCTATTTTATTAAGAGGTTACAATTACAACAACAATTAAAATTGTAACAATATTTCAAGTGTAATCTTTCTTTGTAAAAACTAAAGTATACATTTTATCATACGTATTTCAAGGTTAAGGATTCATTAGTTTGAATAAAGCCTACATTGGAACCAACACTATAATAACATCTTAGATGATGACTTTATTTTTGACAAAACATAATATATATATTTAACATATGAGCAGAAATTGGCGAACAAAAGCTTATTTGATGTGGCAGTAGTCTATTTTACAGTAAAAACTTTATAATCTGTTTAGAACTAGTCAACGAAATGTTGTCTTTCATATTTCGTCTGTAACATAGGCATATCGTTTTTAGCCCGATCTCATGAAAGTGCGTATCTATAGCACAAATTAAATTTCTCGCACCATTCATACGGCAAAAATTGTTTTTGCGTGCATACGCAGTTTACGCGTGCATGTGATACACACTTTATGGCGTGTAATACACACGCACTCCACACACCTAATCCTACCCAAGGGACTTACAGTGCGTATCGTTTCCACGCAAAAACTACTTTTTGGCGTATAAATGGTAGATAGATATAGATACGCACTTTCATGAGATCGTATTGTTTTTATGATATATTAGGGCATATAAATGTCAATTTGCAGTTAAATACGTTGCTTATACAAAGATATTTTATTTCAACATATTTCAGTCAATTTTTACTCCTCTCAGTATAGCAATATAGTTTGGTAAAAGCTGTTCACACATTCACACACAGACGCGATACATATTTAAACAGTCTTTTTGCGGTTTACATAGGCTATTCCATATCGCACTTAGAACAAAGCACTTAATAATTAAAAACGTACTATTCACTCAGATGCATCCGTTGCTCCTCGAAATGAATTTAAACCAGCACTTCTGAGGTAAATTTCCCAGGATTATTCCTCACAGCCTTGCAAGACGACGTAATGTACTGTAATCTGATTAAACTTGTTGTTTTATCGAGTTGATGTGAGGACGTTGACATGTTAGCATGTATCGCCTCAGATCATTTGCATTTGAATAGCGTGCGCTCTCCGTGGGCGTGATCACATTAAAAGATAATAAGCTATAATGAGCTGATATGAGAACGACTGACATCTCTCTCTTTTCATATAGATTACATAAACAGAGAATATTTGTTTTTGTTATGAATTAGATCATTTAAAAGTACACACTTAAATGATTATAAAGATATGTGACCAGTTACGGAAACTAGGGACACAAGTCGTTCTGGAGCATTTTGAGTTATTCACAGATTCTGAAAGTGTGGTCTCCAAGCTTTCCAACGATGTGTAACACATGGAAATCTGATAATATTTGGAGAAGTTGTAGCCATTTGAAGTTAGGCACTCAAAAAAACTAAAAGTGGAGAAAACCGCCTCGAAAGATGTGCAGTTCTCACCTCTCTCTGCTGCTGGGAGTGACAATAGGGCTCATTTACATCTCATTTAGATAAGCCATACCCCCTGTAAAGCTCCCCCTGTGCTTTACAGCTTTTTCTTTCTTTCCTGAGCTAGCTAATAGCAATAGGTAGGTATGGGAAGGTCTAAACAGACTAAACATGAGATAACATGTACCTGTTCTTAGAATTAAAACAAAACGACAAACTTTAATGTTTAATGCAAACTCACCCCCAGGACCGGCGAATGCACTTCTGCCGCTCTAGGCGAAAAACAATTGTGCTGCCCCTCTATTTGCAACGTTTACCAGCAACAACACACAAAGACCATTATGCCATATACATATAACGCAAAACCAGCAACAACACACAAAGACCAATAAGCCATAGGCCTACATATAACGCAAATAGTGCGCAACGTGCGTGTGCCCAAAATGTCAAGAATATTAAAGTTTATGCAGGAGGTAAATGCCTGCTGGCATTTTTCTTTAAGCAGTCATGACAGGAATTTTCCAAATAATCATATTTCCTCCTCAGATTACTGTTGCAAATCTCTTTACACCACTTTCTTATGTGCGTTTATACACACACAAATGAAATGTCCGCAAGCACATTATATCATCAGCAGGTTCAGCATCTTACATAACGACTAAGGAGCAAATAAAGCTTAACTTACGTTTCAGAAACGCGCACGGCAGGCCTTCATCGCAGCAAAGGTCTTAACTGCATCCTCTATTTCGATTCTCTGTGCCAGTTCATGTTCTATGGAGATTGTTGCCAGTCCATTAAGTCTGTTCCCTGTTCACAAAACGTTCCCCATTCAAAGCAATCGGGACGTCACATACGAAACAGTTAGCCACCGCTGTCAGCGAGCCGAGCCGCCGTATTCAAGCACCGAGGGCGCGCGCGCCGCGCCCATACCTCCGGTTCAGTTTCCCGAGCCCACAAAGTGCGGCGAAAACATTTTCGGTGTAACTGCCACGGTTCAGCTCGTCTGCGACAATCTTTGCGGCATCGATCTTCATTGAATTTTGATATCAGACAGAGCCGGCCAGAGTGCTGCATAATAAGTAGCCACGCTGTTGGGGGGCGGGGGCAAAAGCGCCGGCGGCTATTCAGTATGGAAATACACACAGACAATGACACGCCCCTACTGCATGCTAGAATCTCCGAAAAACAAGCCGATTTCAACCTCAAAATGTACGCTTTTAAATATACCAATACTGTTATCTCAAACATGGAGAGGCTTCTTCATGATCTCAACTAACAGATTCTGCAAAAAAGCGGAAATCACCAATTTTGGAAAAAAACGCTTCTTTCTCATTTTGCTCGCAAGTTGTGCTGCCGACTTGTGTCCCTGGTTTCCGTGACGGGTCACATATATATAGCTCATGCCTGGGTGAATAGTATTAAGTTTAGAGACATGCTCCAGAAAAACAGTTCACAGAGACGGAGAGCCAGAAAGCACACCCTGTTTATTTTCTTTATTTTACAAAAGCACAATGTTTTGTTTCGATTGTAAGTGGACACATAAAAAAGAAGACATTCAACAGTTTATTTTTTCATATTTTTTTAAGTCTGTATGACCAAAATTGGCAGAGTTCCTAAGCCGAATTCATAAGTCTATTTTGCGAAAAAAATGTGAAAAAAATCGAGCACAGCGCGTTTGCCGACCCCAGAGGGTTAAAGTCGGTGTATAACCAAGCTAAAATGCATAATATCAGGAGTGGAGTGGATCCTATGAACTTCCCCTTTTCTGAGCAAATGGACGAAGTCATGGGTGATGGGCGACCACTATCCAACGTCAGAGAAAACAGAGTGGATGTGGGCTTTCAAGAAGCTATCTGCGCATGTCACAAAGTGGCATGTAAACAGGGCTACTGTTTACTCAACCGGGAAGTACCTGATTGCAACTTCACCTTCATTGACCTATTGAACCATCAAGACTTTCATCCGAGACTTCATCTGGATGCTCGTTCAACGGCTAAGGCAATGCAAGTATCATACATTTAACTAAACCAAACAGAGGATTAGTATAAGCTGTAGATCCCATGCTGATTGTTGTTCAGGTGGTTAAGTGACTCTTATATATCCATTGTTTCATTTCACAAATTCACTTTCACTTTCCATTTTATCCATGTGTCCATGATTGTGTGTATGTGTTAAGACTAGTTATGTGAGATTTATGTGAGTATTGATTATTTGGTCACTGCTTGCAAAACAGAGCCTGTAGCAAGAGTAGTACTGTATGCAGTAAGAAATGGTTATTCTCTGTGGTGTAGGATCTGAGAGCAAATCAGACCGCAATGACTCCTTCAGACTGTGAATGAAGAGCCGAATCAACACTCAGGACCCCAAATCAGAGGATCTGCCATTTGGAATGCTATTCAGTCTGGAAAACCACAGCTAAATAATGTATGGCCATGCAAGCTTGTAAGAGATGATCATAGCTAAAGGAAGAGCTTGTCAACTATAAAAGGTTAACCCAAGACTAAAGGTCCAAAGGGCGAGAGATCTAGACTAGCACAAGGAAAACCATGGGTCAATGCCAGAGATTTTTTGATCCCCACGAAAGAGATCCAAATCAGAGATCCAAAGACCTCTGAGTGATCTCTCACTGAAATCTCTTAAAGACCACAGAGACTGAGACCATTGAATGGTTGAAAGAAAGGGTTTATTGTTTCCTATCAGTATGATCATCTGCTCGTAAGACAAAATATGACTTGAAAGAAATCTGTGTAAAATGTATCAAATTCTTATTATAGAAATCATGTCCGAATTGTACTCTACTAGAGCGGGAAAGTTAAGACGTGCCTAGTAAGATAACATGTTATTTATGGGGGAGAAGGAGGAATAGTCACACCCTGAGCTAAAGACAAAGTCTATTTGGTTAGAAATCCTCCCGGAGGCTGGACAAGCGTTTTGAGTTTAAAATCTCAGAACACTAACAAAGCATCAGGAGACACACCGCAGAAAATGGCTTAACAGTTTCATTCAAGCCATCTAACTACTCTCGTCTTATTTACTTTTCTTCCTCTTACTTAGTTTCCTTTCTTTACGTTGAGTCTCCTATTATTATATTCAATGACTCTACAACCTTCGCCTACTTCAAACTTCAGCCACGAGATAGACTCCATGTAACGAATGGTCCAATGCAGGCAAGTGAGGTGAGAACCCAAATGCAATTTATTTACAAAAAAGAACACAATCAAACATATAACAAAAACATGGCAAGCGCAAACTCTGGACATGGAACAATCAATACTCGACAAAGCCATGGGAAACAAGAGGGCTTAAATACACACAATACTAATGACAAGACAAGGGACACCTGTGAACAATTAACAATAAACCAATTACAACATGACACAACGGATCACATGACTAAAACCAGGGGATCACATGACAGACAAAAGACAGGAACAACATACAAACACGTGACACTCCATTAATTGGCTTCCCAAGGCGTCATTCAAGGAAACAATGAGACTGCCAATGAAGCAAAGAACCTGGGAAATCCCCTCTCCAGTATGGACCACTAAGGGAATTCCCATTCAAAGAAGACACAAACGCAAGGGATGCCTCTTAGCTGGTGCATTGATATAAAATGTAATAACCCCGCCTAAGAAATGGTAGAAGGGTTAAATTAATGATTGATGGTTCGTTCAAGTCAGGTTTTCAAGTGCATATATCATTTCACTCTCTTAAACTCATTCTTTTCTCACTTTCTTTCTTTCTGCAACTCATGTGAATGTGTGTGTGTGTGTGTGTGTATGTGTATGTGCGTTTGTGTTAGGTATTAGTTGTGTGTGTTAGAATAATCAATAAAGTCTCACTTGTATTTAAAGAGAAGTGTCTTGTGTTATGTGCTTACAAATTCAGTGTCTTAAATTGCCGATTTATGTTTCCATGCTAATATATAGTGTTTTCACTATTGATTAGATATTCATCCTCTTCAGAGCTGATAACCACGGTACGTTCAAGTGAATGCTGGACGATAAAATAAGTGATTCTTTCAAAATTCCCAATAAATAAATTAATAATTCTCTTTGAGCTAATTTGACACGTTTCCCTTCCAGCAGCCACAAGAATGACATTCCTAGGAGATGATAGACAATTAATACTGAGTGTTTGCTAGACAAATAGTTTAATTGATTGTGATTTTAATTTTACTACAAGTTAATTACAATCCAAATATGTATAATCATTTATAACAAGTTATAATTAATTATTCATATTTCCAATGGACTAATTTTGTCATGATGTGAGGCAATCTAAAAGTTGAGTATCATCTGCATAACATAGTGAAATCTAATGATTATGTCCCTCAGGGAAAGCATATACAAGGAAAAAAGCAGAGGACCTAATACTGAGCCCTGTGGCACACCATACTTGGATTTGATGAGATGTCTCTTCATTTACACTAACACAGTGGTAGCAGATGGATTGATTGGACCTAAACTTGTACCATTGCTTGTCCATTGCCTTTGGCTTGCTCAGTTGGGGATATTCAAATTAAATGACCCATCATACCACTGATCAGCTCTACCAAACTTGGATGTCTTTTTCCAATAATAAACAAACACTGTTAAGTTGGTTTGATTGATACTGTGAAGCAGCTTTGATACAATCTGTATTGTGAAAAGCGCTATATAAATATATTTGACTTGACTTGACTTGACTTGTCCACAAATGTCAACATAAATCTCAAGCTATCCAGGAGATTGTCATGCTATGTTGTTGAAAGACTTAATTGCACTAGGAAAGAGATTTAGCTGTGATCATAATACAATAGGGCTTAAATCCTGACTAAAATCACTGAAAATTTGTGAAGAGTTACAAGCATTGAAAATAGTTTCTGAGGTTACAGGTCACATTTCTTTCAGTAGCTTAGTGGGTATATGATCTAGCATAAATGTTGTTGGCTTTGATGCTTTAAATGCCTCAATGTTTTGATTTCTGTTGGTTTTTGCCAATACACTGGGGTTAATTTGTATATGCCTCTTCTTGTCTTAGACCTGATGCCACTGAAAGAGGAGAGTGAAAGCCTGAATGAAAATGAAGAGAAAGAGCAGCATGAGAAACATCCTAATTTCATAACTGGAGAAAAGTATTTTAGTTGCTCACAGACTGAAAAGACTTCCTCACGAAATATAGCTCAAAAGACAGGAACTAGAAATTCTTTAACTTGCTTTATATGTGTAAAGAGTTTCAGTCGTCGTGGAAACCTTAAAGTCCACATGAAAATTCACAATGGAGAGAAGCCTTTCACCTGCCAACAGTGTGGACAGAGTTTCACTCAGAATGAACACCTTAAAGTCCACATGAAAATTCACACTGGAGAGAAGCCTTACACCTGCCAACAGTGTGGAAAGAGTTTCTCTCAAAAAGGAAGCCTTAAAGTTCACATGAGAATTCACATTGGAGAGAAGCCTTTTGCCTGCCAACAGTGTGGAAAAAGTTTCACTGAAAAAGGAAGCCTTAAAGCCCACGTGAGAATTCATACTGGAGAAAAGCCTTACAGCTGCCAACAGTGTGGAAAGAATTTCACTGAAACAGGACACCTTGAAATCCACATGAGAATTCACACTGGAGAGAAGCCTTTCGCCTGCCAACAGTGTGGAAAGAGTTTCTCTCAAAAAGGAAACCTTAAAGTTCACATGAGAATTCACATTGGAGAGAAGCCTTTTGCCTGCCAACAGTGTGGAAAAAGTTTCACTGAAAAAGGAAGCCTTAAAAGGCACATGAAAATTCACAATGGAAAAAAGCTGTTGACCTGCAGTGATGAATAAGTTTCACCCATTTATTTTATTTACATTTATTAATTTAGCTGACGCTTTTATCCAAAGCGACTTACAATTGCTATATATGTCAGAGGTCGCACGCCTCTGGAGCAACTAGGGATTAAGTGTCTTGCTCAGGGACACATTGGTGTCTCACAGTGGATTCGAACCCGGGTCTCTCACACCAAAGGCATGTGTCTTATCCACTGTGCCATCACCACCCCAAAAAGGAAAATATGTATAATCACCACCCGAAAAGGAAACCTTGAAGTCCACATGAGAATTCACACTGGAAAGTGTGTCCTTACACCTGCAGACTGTGTGGGAAGAACATTTCTTGAAAAGAAAGTCTTCAGACATGAGTTCACACTGTTTCACGTCAGTTACACAATTGCAACATAAGGATTTACTCGAGAGAGCTGTTTTAGATGTCGTAAGTGAGGGAGAAGTTCACAGAATAGAAACACCTTAAGAGGCACATAACTCACATTGGAGAGCAGCATGTTTCATGTTATCAAGCTTTTTAAACTTAAAGCAAACCTCAAGACTCACACTGGATAGAAGCCATTCACATGCAATCACTGTGAAAACTCGCAATCACATGCAATCACTCACTCACCCTCATGTTATTTCAAACTTGTAAGACTTTTTTGTTCATCTTCTAAACACAAACAAATATATTTTTTAATGAAATCTGAGAGATTTGTGTTCCTCCATTGACAGTCCACGGAACTTAAAGGTGCTGTAAGACATTGGCGAAAATGCTAACTTTAGCCTGAAAGCAGTTAAAGCGTACGTCCCACCCTCCCTGCAAATCATCGTCAAAAGCCACATCTCTTGGAAGCATGAACGCGCACAGCCCAGAAGACCAGAGACAACATTACTGCAATACATAATGTGTCATTTAACGGTGAGAAAACTTTATAGTACATTAAGTAACAGTACTACAATACCAAACGTAAATACATGCTTAAAAACAGAATTAGATCCAGCAAGTTTTTGTTTTGTTTAGCTAGTAAAACTTGTCAGTGTGTAATAATATTTCTCTGCTTGGCTCCGATGAAGATATATAGATCGTAAATCCTTTGCCAGTGCCACTTGGTGTCGGTTCAGAAGGAAAGGTTGTTGCTGCTTGCCTGCCATTCTCGTTCTGTCTGCACAGCTTATGTGAACGCGCTGATGACTTATGTCTGTGTGAACAGCCTACACAGTGATATGCAAACACACATTGACTGACAGAGAACACATGCTATAGGACCGTTCGGAACGAACGCAACGAATTAACATGTTATGGTCCTACGCTTCCACAGACAACATATATTTATAAAAATACTTTTAGACTGCTTAACAGAGTGATTGCTATCAGGATATGAGGAGACTTTCAACCAGCATAAAAAAAAAAAATTCTGCAGAGAATCACCTATGGCACCTTTAAAAAGAGGAGCTCATAAAAATTGCTACAAAAAACAATTCGCTGAACCAGTTCTTGCCCGAATCTCAAATCTATGCTGCGTAACACGAGAATGAACCTCATTGGTTTTTGCACGTCAAGCGAACAAGCTTAAAGGACAAGTTCGGTATTTTACACTTAAAGCCCTGTTTCAAGATCGTTTCTGATGAAATAGAACGGTTAAGATTAAAATTTGGACACATGATGCTGTCCCGAGAAATTTCGGTTTCTGTGGTTGCACCCCCACCCCCACAATGGTTGCAAACAATCCTTCCTAAAACGCATTAAACTTTAGTTTACAAAGACGTGAAGCTGACCGAGTGGTCAGTGGTGTTCACTGATATGCTCACTCAAAAAATCGCTGCAAAAGATGCTTTCCAAACTACGATAAAACCCGTTGGAAAGCATCTTTTGCAGCGATTTTTGTGTGAGCATATCAGTGAACACCCCTGACCACTCGGTGAGCTTCACGTCTTTGTAAACTAAAGTTTAATGCGTTTTAGGAAGGATTGTTTCTGTGCACCTATGCAGCCATTGTGGAAGTGATGGGGTGCAACCACAGAAACCGACATTTCTCGGGACAGCAGCATGTGTCCAAATTTTAATCTTAACCGTTCTATTTCATCAGAAACGATCTTGAAACAGGGCTTTAAGTGTAAAATACCGAACTTGTCCTTTAAGCTTCCGTTTACCACAACTGATGTGAACTGATGAATGTTTATGTGTGAATAAAAGCCTGAGTTCAATCTGTTCATTCTATAAAGCAATCGAGTCTCTTCTGAAAATGTTTCCTAAACTTTTCAAGTCATATGGATTAAATTAGTTTTATGATCTCTATGAAATTGAGGCGTCAAAGTAGTAGTTGCTTGGACTGCCGGGGACAGAAATCTCTGATTTCTTTAAAACTATCTTTATTTGCGTTTCATAGATGATCAAAAGTCTTATGGGTTCGGAACAACATGAGAGTGAGTAAATGATGACAGAATTTGGTAACACTTTAGTTTACATTTTCCTTGTTACATTTGTTATTGTTATTTGTTATTACTCAGTACTTAAAGATATATAATTACACTGTAACAATGACACCTCAAAATAAAGTGTAACACAGAATTTTCATTTTGGGGTGAACTAACCCTTTAATGGCGCTTTTCCACTCCATGGTACGGTTCACTTAAATAGTACCACCTCGGGTTGAGGTTCCTAGCGAGCCTTACCGATACTAAAATGTGACGTGTAAACACTGCAGATCACTGATTGGTCAGAGAGAATCATCACTACCAGCGTTGTTGGATTCTCAAAACGAGACACCAAACCCGCTAGAAACAAACTTTTTGTTTCAAATATTGAGCAGTTACAGTTGCCTTGCTCTAATTTCGATTGTATAGTGTAGTGTTGTTTCATATATTGGTTAATTTTAAAACCTCAGATTCACACCACTGGCTATTGTTGCCCTCTATGAAGGATCTATAGATGTCATTTTACTGTTGAAATGAACCTGAACCTGAGCAAACATACATTTGTGTTGTCTCATTTTATCATTCATATTTTAATTATTTTCCTCATTATGTTCTTTGCTCTTTGCTGTTGCTGTTTAATCATATGGTTGTACGGTCTTCACAAGGTAGAGATGAGAAGAGTGTCTCCATTTCAATGTTGCCACTGTCATGGGATATTACGAATCAGTTTGGTTCAAGAAACTTTTTTTTCATCATCACTGCATCTCCTGTTTTCTACTTTTCCCTTGCCTTCCCAAAGCGCAAGCACTGAGCCAAATATGTTTCGCCAATATGATATTATTACAGTATCAACTGAGGGTGCCTTGGTCAGTTCTGACATTCGTGTGGATTTCGGTTGTGGACGGGTTATCATGGGAACTCTGATTGGTCTGTGGCTGTGCAGTCCCTTATGTGTCAGGGTGTGATGCACTGTTTGTTGTGATATTCCTCCCATAACCAAAGTTAAAGGAGAAGTTAAATATCAAGGCACACGGGTCCAAAAATTCGTGCCTGAACCCGAAAGAGACCCGTAATGTGCTACACCGGACCGACCCGGACCCGTCTATTATTTCAAAAGCTGGACCCGGACCCATGAAGATCCGAGAAATGCCATAAATGTACTGCCCGGACCCGACCTGGACCCGTCTATTATTTGAAAGCTGGACCCGAACCCGGCGGGAAGACACAGACCCGACTGGACCCGATTGTCACATATTATTCACTGGCAAACTTACATAGTGTGGTTATAGCTGATATAGGACCGCAAAGCGAATTCAGATGTGCCATTCACCCTGTTACGACTTGATGAACCACTGAAACAATTTTGGAAACATTATTTTAAGATAAAAAAAGTTATTTAGTGTTGCTTTAAAGGGGTCATATAATGGTACATGCACTTTTACAAGTTGATTGTACTGAAATGTGTGTTGGCAGTGCCTGTACACAACCATCATATAATGATAAAAATCTATCCAGTGTTTTTGTTTTAATCTCCTTATATGTTTTCCCCTGCCTCAAATTGAGCCGTTCGTTTTTGTGACGTCAATAAAACGGACGCCCCTCCCACGATTGTTGATTGACAGCAGTGTTTACACACAATCCTGCCCTGAGCGAGCTGTCATCATTGTTGATACGCTGGAGCAGAATGGCGTCTAAGCGACTGTGGTGTTCTGTTCTTGGGTGTAATAACGAACACAGTCATTTTGATGTTCCTAAATCCGAACCGCTGAAGACACAGTGGCTGAGTTTTGTTTTCGAAGGGAATATTCCCCAGGATCAACGTCAATGCGTTCATGTTTGCGTGAATCATTTCTCTGCAGACTGCTTTATAAACGAGGGTCAGTATAAAGCTGGTTTTGCTAAGAAGCTGCTCCTGAAAAAAGAATCGGTACAAACTATCCGTATTTCTGCTGCACCTCCAGAAGAAGTGAGTGTAAGTGCAAATCGCGAAAAAAAAAAATTTCATGACCATTAGCTGTAACGTCAATCTGTTAATGAACTAACGTATACATCAGTAAACACACAGCGTTCGTATCTCACTACTCTACCCTGCCAGTACATACAAAAATAGATCAAAGTGACATTACGTTAACCAACCATTCAGAAACGTCCTGTTCGAGCCTTAATAGTCTAACTTCTTTGCGGCCCGTCATCTTGTTCCGGGTCCGACTCCGGTACAAACTGATACGGTTGCACAGATGTGTCCTCAGAGACTCCCGCTGCCATTCTCTCAACTGTTGTCAAGGCAACACTCCACGAGCGTTGTATCAAAACGCCCACAGAACAGAGAGGCGGGGTGAGCGAAGCTCATTATCATTTAAAGGCATATGCACTGAAACGGCGTGCTGAAAACAGAGCTGTTTTTGACCAGGTAAAATGAGTGTTTTCTTAAAATACTAATGAGAATTTTTAATAAAAGTATATTACAACGTTTTTATTTAGACCCTAAACATTCATATTAACTTGTACAAAAATGGCATTATACAGGGGGCGCTATTGACGATCTTAAATGCATTTAAATGTGGGAGTGAATCCCGTAAATTATAATCCTGTGTGAGTAATCATGAAATTGCGATGATTGACATAGTAGCCATAGCAACATGAGAACGTGATAACCATAGCAACATTTTGGCGTCTAATAATGTTATGATTTTTGTTACATTTACACTTTAGTTTACACAGATGTTTAAGTATAGCCTAGTCCACAAGACAAATTACGCTTGATTTTTAATATTGTGTCTCATTACCTGGATGATCCACAACTGTTTTTTTGTTGTTGTAATGGTTGTTCATGAGTCCCTTGTTTGTCCCGAACAGTTAAAATGCCCGATGGTCTTCAGAAAAATCCTCCAGCTCCTGCACATTCTTTGATTTTCCAGCACCTTCTGTATATTTGACTCCTTACTAGCAGTGATTTTATGATTTTGAGATCCATCTTTTCACCCTGGTGACAACTGAGGGACTCATACACAACTATTACAAACGCTGCAAACATTCAGTGATGCTCAAGGAGGAAACATCCATTAAGAGCTAGGGGGTGTAAATCAATCTTATTTTGTTTTAAATTCATTCATTCATTTACTACAAAATGAAAGTTGCCACTTCAGAGGCAAAATAAGATATTAGCATGTAAAAGAAAATAAGAAAAATGTACACATCACCATAATCTTGCTCAAAAGTTTACATTGTGTTGCTTTCTTGAGCATTACCTTGCAGATTCTGAAAGATTTACAATAGATAAATGTATGACTGGAACTATATACATTGCATTCCTTTGTAAAGGTTAAAATATTCATTTAAGAGCTCAGTGTTGAGACCTTTCGCCAGAGTTTTATTGACAGGCGATCTGACCAATCATAATGGTTTGTCAACCAAACCAGTCAGTGGATTTGAACAGAAAAATTGTGTTTATTGACGTCTTTTTTTTTGCTGTTCTGATGTTCATTCATGTTTAATTCGTGCTATAACCAAGAAGACATTATCGGTTCACATGCTGCTTGAACTGAGGCGTTACACATTAAAGCTCCATCTCTGTGGACTCGGATATTAAGAAATCAGACTCAAGTCCGACTCGGCCCCTCAGCTTGATTAGTAAGGACTTGAACTCGACAAAGGTGGACTCGGACCAAAAATTAGTATATACAGACAGTGGATTGTAAGCTATAGCAATATTGCATTGCTAAAGATACAAATTAATTAGCTATGTATCAAGTTATAACCAAATACAAGCATTGATTATAGAGGGATTTTTTAATCGTAAAATATTTTTAATTATCTTCTAAAATCTCTTATCATTTATGGTCCCTTTTTATTTTTATTACTTTGTATATTTGGTCAATTCTTGCATGTGTTTAGTCATTTATCTCTTTCCTACTTTCTGTGTTGCTTATTTGATGATGGGTAAGTGGACACATGATAACCTCATGTTTAAGAATAAAAAAGGCACAAAAGTGAAATAATCAAATTTTATTGGCAAAAGTTTCAGAAAATGAGATCAGTTACAATTATAAATCCATTCACCAGCATCATGCAGATTAGTAACAAAACGTTGTACAAGCGTAAAATTTAGATTATTAAAAACTAATTTCACTTATTATAAAGAATTATATGATTTAAAGTAAAATACAAGTAACTACAATAAAACATCTCTTTTTTTTGCCATATTGTAACTTTTTCAATAGAACACAATGTTTCTAGACATTTTTACTGATTTTGAGTTTTAAATGCTCTTATTCTATCACTAATAAATGCTTAAAAATGACCAAAACGATAACCAATGTATCAAGCCATCTTTACTTGCTAAAATAAAAAGAATGTGCTCATTTGCTATTTTCTAAAGCCATCATCTTCATCACCATAATCATCTTCAAAATGTTTTACATGTGTAAAATTTAATTTATTAAAAACTCCCTTAATTTCAATAATTATGAAGAATTACATGATTAAAAGTAAAATGATTTCACAGTGTGTTATTTCTCGTCTACTGAAGAGAAAAACTGCTTTTGGATAACCCTCTACATGTTTAAACCTTAAACACACACATTAGAACATTAGTATCATGAAAACTAAAGTAACTACAATAAAAAACTTTTTTTCAATAGAACACAGAATGTTTTTAGACATTTTTACTGATTTTGAGATTTAAATGCTCTTATTCTATCACTCCTTCCTAGAAATAAATTATTACAATTACCAAAATGATAACAAATAGAACTGCTTCTTTTCAAATAGAAAATGCTTTTTTTTTTGCTTCCATAAATGCGATTTTAGGGGTAGAGATCAATCATTTTCTACTTTCTATAGCCATCATCTTCATCACCAGCATCATCTTCATTTTCCCTGTAATCCCTGCAGAAGTTGTCTGTACTCCTCAGTGTTGGTGTCTTCGTGTCGATCCTGATTCACCCACTCATCGAGACGCTCGCGCTGCGTCTGATCCAGGATTCCCACGCGGCTGTACTCCGACACCAGGTTTCGGTATCCTGCTTTATAGTAGCCTCGGATGCCTTCATCCGACAAAACACAGCTCTGAGACTGAACGCTGTCACCTGGAGTTACACACAAGAATATTATCAAGTGCAGCAACACAACAGCTCTGTTAATCTATCAGTCGTGTTATGCTTTACATTTATCTTCAGTCCAAAGCACATTTCATGACAGCAACAACGCTGACCAAAGTGCTGTACAATATAAAATAAAATAGTAGTTGAACTATCCCTTTAAGACAGAATTTTAAACAAGACACATTCAAAGCAATAACATTTTACATGTATGTATAAGAGATTAATAACAATTTTACAACGGTCTATGGTCAGATCTCATTATATAGACAAAACATTTTAGCTGGCTGTTTTCATTTGTCATTATTTACAGTAAAAGATGTATGTACAATAGCAGCAAACAAACTTTTGGTAAACAGGACAAAACAAACATATGCTGAAATAGTTTCATATTCACAAAGAAGAATCAAAACAACACCTCATTGCCCTTACGAAAAGCATCAATTTTTACTTAATTACACTAAATATCTTGTGTTGTATTTATTGTCTTGTCCGTTTTTTACTGCCAGTTTGTCTTCCTCTAATCTGTGTGCTTCATGTTGTTGAGTGTGTTCACGGCTGTCTGTGACTTCTATAATGTCACACCAAGGCTTTAGAGACTTTTATATCGTTCTACTGTATCGTTGTATATGGCTCAAATGACAATAAAACTCTTTAATCTTTCTTATCTAATTGGTCAAAGATTATATTTCCACCATAAAAGCTGTTGCATTATCGTGTCTATCGTAAACACCCTGGAAAATCACAGTATCTGGAGGGTAGTTTATACACGTGTTTAGCAGGATTATCACCTCAAGAGTTTCTTACCTAGAGCCTCTCTGAGCTTTTGAGAGGTAAACGGGTGATGAAGAGTCATGCAGTGTTTCAGCAGAAGCTCCACGTCTCCACTAATCATTGTGTCTGCTAGAAGTTTCCTGTAAAAAAACAAATGTTAAAAGCAGATTTAAAGGAGCTGTATGTAAGAAATGTATTTCAATTAATCATAAAATGGCCCTGATATGTCACTAGACATTAACCTGTTAAGCTTCAAGCCCACTTTTGAAAAATCCCCAGAAATCACATACCCAAACTGAAACAGATACAGTTCATGAACCCTTTGCACTAAAAGCACAAGTATGATCTCATTTGAAAGCTGACACCTGGTTGTTTATTGTAAATGTAGAATGAATTATTGTCATAATGAAAAAAACAATTTTAAATAGCTTCAAAGTTTTGTAAAGTTATTAGAAATTTATTTTTATGAAACATCTTTATGAAAATAAAATGGAAGTTGGCCCTGGAGCAATCTAGAAATGCACTGCAGCTAAAGCCACATGTCTGACCATTTTATATTTAAAATCTGAAAATGATAAGTATAAAACTCTGTATTTAGTTAAATGTTTTTCAAGATCATGTCAAATTACTTTATTTTGATTAGACTCTATTAGCAAACTGATGTTTAGTCATCCTCTGAGTCATCTATTCAGTCTATTGTCTCTATTGTTTTGTGGTGCCCCATTCAGTGTCAGTCTCCCCTGTACACATTCACACCTCTCCAGACTGGTTATTATGGATCTAAATATGCATTTCTTTTGTCTGCATTATAGCTACTAACGACTGGCTATTCACAGGCTATTCATAGGGTTTCAAACCCTAATTTCTTTTATCAAAATTCTCACTAAATATTTGAAACTGGTATCAAATGCACTGAAACATTTCAGTAAGCATTCCTATTTAGAAAAAAATCATAAAACAATAACTGCTCGTGGCAGGTGCGCCTGGGCTCGCTAGCATGTTAGCTTAGCACACCATCAATACACGACCATTTATGAGATTAAAATTATGTTTGTGCTCCAAACTTACTATATAACGCAAGTCTAGTGTTTTAAATAATCTTCTGTGATCTAACTTGGCTTCATATTAAAAAAAAATCCGACAGAAAATGTATTATTTAGTGTTCTGAACGATGATGAAATCTATATCGATTAGCATTACATTATAAATATAATCTATTATTATGAAATACCTGGCATGGCTTGAAGAACACAGGTAACTCAAATATCATTGCAATCATGTTTATTGTTTTCAAAACATCTTTATCTGCATGTTACAGCGATCTCTGTCAGCTACTTTCTGTATCACTCAGTGACGTCCTGGAATGTCACATGACTATGGGTCTTCTTCATGATCCATATATGGACTTTTATTGGACATAATAGCGCCCCCATGCCATTGGTATGAATGGAAAACACAGCACATCTCAGTAAGAAGCGATCATAACTTACATCGACGCATTTGGGTATAAATTCAATAAATATTATTCCTGTCTATAGAAATATGATGTGAATCTATGAGAATATATCAATATTTCTCCACATCTGCACATTGTTGAGCTAAAAGCCCTCAGGGACGTTGTTTTGTGAATCGCTGTCATGACGACAGCACGGAGTGTTTTTTATGAATGGACCAGCTGACGCTCATAATTCATATTAAAGGTATCGACTCATTGTTTTCATTTCATAACTCCTGACACAAATTAAGACATAACTGTCACTATAAGTTTCTCAGAATACAATAGTGGTCAAATACTGAATCTTGAGGCTTATATCTTTTTAATGATGTATAGTTTGTCAAGGTATAACATTAAATCTGATAGTATATTTGAACTAAATAAAAAAAAAAACGCTTCAGTGCGCCGACGCTCTGGAGACGGTTAAGAGGTTAAGAAATCATTTTCATTTCAAATACTTATATCACTGACAACAGTAGTCCGGCCAGGATATTGTCATTTAAAAAGTGCAGTTGCAGCCCTCAACTGATGTTGATGTTGTCATGTTGTGTTTTGGTCTGATGCTCCGCCCTCCTCCTATCTACCAATCACTGAGTCAGTAGTGTTGCGGCATCCGGGTTGCCAGCTCTGCTCTAGTTACCACTTCTTGTAGCAGCATACGTTCCTGTTGGATCCTGCAGCCTATCTGGCAACCTCGAGTCAGGGGAGAGGGGGAGGGGATACAGCGCTCTACAGTCATTTGAAAGTGATTACAGTACCAGTTTTGTCCACAATCTTACATACAGCTCCTTTAACCTTTGTGATGCTGTACCTAAAATATTCAATGTTAAATACTACTCTAAATTCCTGTAGTGTTCATTCAGTATAATTGTCTTGATGAGGATTTGGTCCGTAACTGTGAACGTTACCTGGCCATCTGTGAGCGGCTGCTTGGGCCTGTAGTTAAAGCTCGTCTGTGATCTTGTCCCAGAACCTCCATGGCAATCAGGTTCTGTCCATTATTGTCAGTCTTTATGCTGCTGATCAGTTTATGAAGCTCAGGGTTTTTATTTTTAAACTCGCTCACTGAGTTTGGGTTTTCTATGAACGTCAGAGCTAGTCTGATGGAGTCCTTGGGTGGAATATGGCTCGTGTTGAGTGTCCCAGTGTTGTTCTTACTGGACCTTCGGGCACTTTGAACACTGTCCAGAGAGAATGAGAATTACTGACAATTTGATTGAATGAAACTAGCATGAAATCTGCATACCGTATTTTCCGGACTGTAAGTCGAACTTTTTTTCATAGTTTGGCTGGTCCTGTAACTTATAGTCAGGTGTGACTTATATATCAAAATTAATTCATACTGACTGACATAAACCAAGAGAAAACATTACCGTCTACAGCCGCGAGAGGGCGCTCTATGCAGCTCCTGTAGCCTACTCCTGAAAAAATTTACTGAAAACAACTGAAAACTGAAGAACTGTTAACTGAAACATTAACTTCAGAAACCACTGAGAAAGACTGAACACAAACAAAATGCCCCAAAAAAGAAAATCCTATTTTGCAGATTACAAACTGCAGGTAGATAAATATGGAGCCGAAAACGGTAATCAAGCAGCAGAAAGAAAGTTTGTAGTGAGTGAGAAACTTGTGAGGGACTGGCGAAAAGCAGGGGTTACTCTAAAGGGGGTCGCACATCGGATGAGAAGCGCAGAGCCATATCTTTCAAATTCAAACACATTATTCTCTATGACTGTACACACACCAGTGGCGCCACTCGGCGTCTGTCCGCGGCACCCAGCAACGGCTCAGGACCTTGTTCAAAACCCTGCCGCGCCACAGAGTGCCATTTACATTTATTACATTTACATTTATTTGTCTCAAATCGTCGTTAACGTATATACTGACTTCACCCTGTGCTGCAATTTACATTTAGTTTTACATTCATTTACAGAAATCAGCTGCTTGAATTAAAATTGCAGATGTTATCGGATTTTCAGGAGAGATTCTCAATTCATTTAGTTAACAGATGCTCTGAGGTAAAGTGTGTTCAGACTGCAGACTTAACCACGATTGTATTTAATTGTACAGTACAATCATAACATACTACAGACATTATCTTAATTCCATAATGTCCTTAAACATAACAATATTGCTGGCCATAAACGGAGAAAGTGCGCGTCCGGTGTGCGATACCTCGAGTTGTTCTAGAGACGCAGCGCTGCGTTTCTCGTCCAGTGTGCGACCCCCTTAACTGTAATAAAGAAAACAAATAAAGCTAAGTCTGAAAGCAAGATGGCCAGAGCTGGAGGAACAAGTCCACAGATGGGTGCTTGAACAACAAAAAAATAATTGCGACTTATAGTCCAGTGTGACTTATATATGTTTTTTTCCTCTTCATGACGCATTTTTTGACTGGAGCGATTTATAGTCCGGAAAATACGGTATTTAAACTAGTAAGCTGATTTAGAGCTCATGTGAGTATTTGATCTTCCTCTAGATTCTGTTGCTGTGTGGAATCAAATAAATGGAAAATTACACTCCTGATTATGTATACTATTTTTCAATACCTAAATTATGTATATATATATATATATATATTTGGTGTATCAGGTGAATCTTCTCTTTTTCCTTTGTGGATCTCCAGACACAGTCTTATTGTTGTGAATAAATAACAGAAAACACCTTCAGCAATCAGAAACTTTACCTGTTATATTCACCAACAAATCCAAGATGGTACATTTTGATGAGGATACGTTCGTCACTTCTGATGAATTTAACACTCTGTAAGTATTTCTGCAGAGCAACGTCTGTCTCCTTTATAATTCCTCCAGTTATGTTGTATATCCTGGGGTTTTTGTGACTGAAGTCGTATCCTCTCTGGAGAATAAGCAGGGGTTTGTACGATTCAAGGTTTGTCTGGATCTAATGAGAAAAAAATTAAGATTGTGAGATTAAACAATCCTGATCATCTGTACAATGATTGGTCAAGAATGGGATTTTCATTAATCTTTCTTCTGTACCACTTATCCTACACAGTGTTGTGGGAAGCCTGAAGCCTATCCCAGGACACTCGGGGCTCAAGGCATGGGACACCGTGGACAAGGTGCAAACCCACCGCAGGGCACGATCACATAAACACGTTCCCTTATCAGTCGGTCACTCTCGACATATATCATGACCGACTGATAGAAATCCCTACCAAAGAGCCACAGCTGCTGCACCCCATCCAGCGCCCTGTGCAAGCCTCTACCCCTTCTTGCCTGGAAGGACGATAGGAGTCTGTCACTGTTGTTCCGTGATAACCCATACAGTGAGACATTGAATAACACTGGGAAGCGTGCCCTTTCTGTTTAGGAAGGATAACGCTGCGGATGCCACTTTCTTCAAGGAGTTATGTGGGAAAAAAAACATATGGACTACCCCGAAGGCTGTACAACATACAAATTACTGGGTGACTTTAGCCCAAGGGAAAGACACGGGCTTCCGTAAGGAGCAGTCGTGGAGAATATACACATATGGGATCCCCGTAGGGTCACACATATGGGACCCAGCCCAGATCCGGTTCTCAAGGATTCAGCGGATAAAGGGCTGACACCTGACGCTCCACCATGTCCGGGCCGAGGGTGTTGGAGGACTCAACAGGTTTTTCACTCTGGAGTAATAAAGGTGCACAGTAGGGTGCAGCAAGCAGACAGAGCCGGATGTGTAGGAGCCAAATGTGTGTTTATCTTTTATTTGGGCCACTAGATGGTGCTGTAGGCTCATATATATATATATATATGTGAGGGGTCAACAGGTAGTTGGGAGGTGTTGACCCCGGAAGGGCAAACAAGTTTTTGACCGCTATGGTGGAGTTTGATAAACGCTGTTGTCGTGTTAAGTTCTGGGAATCTTGTTGTGGCCAAACAAAGAATACAAGGCCTTAGAAAGCGATTTAAATTCAACCAGCACTTTCACCAGGAGTACTTAGAGTACATGAACAATGTCAACTCATGCTGCTATGCAGAGCGGGTACCTGAACATCTGTTACATTGTAACAATGGAAGAATTTGGTATATCCCTCACCATGGAGTCCATCACCCTAGAAAAGGATCACTACGCGTTGTGTTTGATTGTGCTGCAACATTTAAGGGAGTGTCTCTGAACAGTGAGCTATTGCCAGGGCCCAATCTCACGAGCACACTTCTGGGCGTCCTCATGAGGTTCAGACAGGAACCAATAGCCATCATGGGAGATATTAGAGCCATGTTTTATCAGGTGCGTGTGCCTGAAGAGGACAGAGACTTCCTCCGCTTTCTCTGGTGGCCAGAAGGAGACACTACACAAGAACCAGTGCCTTACAGGATGATGGTGCATTTGTTTGGAGCAGTTTCATCTCCAAGCTGTGCGGCCTATGCCTTAAAGAGAACTGCCAAAGACAATCAGAATGAATTTCCAGCAGAGGTCACAGAAACTGTTAGACACAACTTTTATGTTGATGATTGCCTAAAGAGTTCAGCTACAGACAAGGAAGCAATCAAGATGATAAATGATCTTGTTGCGCTGTGTGAAAGGGGAGGCTTCACGTTGGAAAAATGGATAAGCAACAGTCGCGTTGTTCTGCAAGCCATCTCAGAAGAGCAAAGAGCTAAGGATTTAAAGATGTTAGATCTGGATATTGATAAGCTTCCAATGGAAAGAGCTCTGGGTCTCCAGTGGTGTGTGGAAAGTGATGCTTTCAAGTTTAAGATGGATCTGAAACATCAGGCCCTGACCAGGCGTGGAATGCTGTCTGTCAACAGTTCTGTTTTTGACCCATTGGGGTTCCTGGCGCCAGTGACATTGCAGGCAAAAATGATGCAGCAGGAACTGTGTAAAAGAGGCTGCAGCTGGGATGATGCATCACCTCAGGACATTTTACACCAATGGAAAAGGTGGCTGGAGGGGCTGACCCCGCTGGCTGCATTAAGTGTAGACCGGTGCATAAAACCTGTCGGATTTGGAGCCATAAAGCGTGCACAATTACAAAAAATTTCAGACACCAGTGAAGCAGGCTATGGGACTGCTACGTACATTCGTATGACAAACCATGAAAACATCATCCATGTTGCCTTTCTCCTTGGCAAGGCCAGAGTAACACCACTGAAGACCATAACCATTCCACGGCTTGAGCTGTCTGCAGCCGTTCTAGCTGTAAAAATCGATGCTATGGTCAAGGCAGAGCTGAACATACTGTGACACTGCCACAGCCCTGCACGATGCTCACTTAAGTTAAATATACTGTAAACTATATATATATGTTTATGTGTCGTGCCAAAATGTTTGTTTATTTTTTCTAATCTGCCTGTATGTTGATTTTGAGCATTTGCCTATGCTTTTTTGTTGGAGGGGGAATAAGGGGAACTTTTATTGGACTCTTAGGACTCTTATTATGATGAGCCTAGGGTAAAGGGAGGGGCGGCCATTTTGAAAGGTGTGTTTTTGATGAGGTGGCAGGTTTATTGTTTTGGGGAACCGAGAGGGGCCATAAAAAAAAGATCTCTGGGAAGAGAGACATGGTGTGTTAGACGTTGGAGCTGTTTCTTATGCGCACGCTCTGGTCTGGGATATACGTGGTGGACTATACTTTGGGGACTTTTTTCCAACTGGAGGATAACCTGTTTTTTGTGGGGCCTTGAACCAGTGGATTTATACTTTTTTCTCTTTTTGGGGACATGGTTTTTTCATCCGGACTTTAAATTGCCTACCTACCCCCAAAGCAGAAAAGGACTGAGACAGGACTGTTGAGTATTGTCTTTGCTATTTATATTTTGCTTCCACGGACTTACTACTCTTGAACTTTCTCTTTATGGACTATTTTGTTTGAGTTTTATACAAAGATTCAACAGCTTTATGTTATGTTTGTGTGTGCCCTTCAAGCGTCTAAGTTGCCTTTAATTTTTCAATACTATGTTTTTTGGGAACTTTGCTGTCTTTGCAATCATGCTGTTTTTGTGAAGTATGGTGGTGCTGTATGGTGGCTGTATGGTGGTGGTGATGGCGCAGTGGATAAGACACATGCCTTTGGTGTGAGAGACCCGGGTTCGAATCCACTGTGAGACACCAATGTGTCCCTGAGCAAGACACTTAACCCCTAGTTGCTCCAGAGGCGTGCGACCTCTGACATATATAGCAATTGTAAGTCGCTTTGGATAAAAGCGTCAGCTAAAATGTAAAAATGTAAATGTAAGAAATATTGTGAAGTGGTTTTGACAAAGAGTAAAAGGAAACAATAGTCATCTCCCCTTGTTGTAATGATTCAACCATTTTTTGAAGAGTTGAAGTTGTTATAATACGACTGGAAAATTCTGTGTTCTGGACTGATAGCACATCTGTGTTGAAGTACATTAATAATGAGGACAGGCGCTTTCACACATTTGTGCCTAACAGAGTTGCAACCATCAGAGAGTTGTCTGAGCCCACTCAATGGAAACACATCAGCACAAAGGAAAACCCAGCTGATTATGTGTCTATAGGACTGAAGGTATCAGACTTCCTGAAAACCAGTGCGTGGTTGGAAGGACCAGCATTTTTGCGGAAAGAAGAGGAAAAGTGGCCTGAAAATGTGTTGGATGTGGCTTTGGATGTTGGAGACAAGGAGGTTAGGAAGGAGGCTGCAGCTTATGCAATCAGCATTAACACTCCTACTCCCACAGACCAGCTTATTGCACACTTTTCAGACTGGAGAAGACTTAAAAGGGCAGTGGCCTGGTACTTGAGGTTGAAGAGTGTGTTGAAAGAGAAGTGTAAATGTAGAAAACAGTTGGACATTCTAGTGAGAAAAAATCCAGTTGTGCACAAAATGAACACAAGAGGGCGCCAGAGGACCACTAATGACCCAAAGAGCAGCAGTCTGCCCATGGCAGAGTTACAGAGTGCAGAGTTCTTCATCATTTTGTACTGCCAGCAACAAAGGTTCAAGTTTGAGATTGAAGCTCTATCGCAGAACACCAGAGTGAGCCGTCAGAGTTCCATCTATGTGTTGGATCCTGTTTTGGAGGATGGGCGTTTGAGAGTTGGAGGCAGACTTCACAGAAGTGCAATGCCAGAGGAATCTAAACATCTAATAATCCTGGCCAAAGAACAACACATCTCTGAATTAATCCTCAAATGCTTTCATCAAACTCTCGGACATTCCGGATGAGCTCACACTCTGTCGGCTGTAAGAAGAAAGTTTTGGATTACAAAGGGAAATTCTGCTGTGAGAAGGATTATTGGACAGGGCAGTATCTGCAGGCGATACAATGGACGTCTCTTAATGCAAAAAATGACTGACTTACCTGCTGCAAGGATTCTCCCAGACCATCCCCCCTTTACCAACACAGGGGTTGATTACTTTGGACCAATTGAGATTAAAAGAGGAAGAACATGCTGCAGAAGATATGGTGTTATATTTACCTGACTGGCGAGTCGAGCCATTCATTTGGAGGTAGCAGCTACTCTTGACACAGATTCCTGCATAAATGCGTTAAGACGATTCATCAGCCGAAGAGGACAAGTGAAACATCTGTGGTCTGACAATGGAACAAACTTTGTTGGAGCTGAGAGAGAACTGAAAGAAGCTCTTGTCAAACTGGACCAGGACACAATAAATTCGTTCTTGGCACAGGTAGAAATTAATTGGACTTTTAACACACATGCTGCCTCCCATTTTGGTTGTGTTTGGGAGAGAATGATCCGTCTGGTGAGAAGGGTGCTGAACTCAGTGCTGCGTCAACAAACCCTGGATGATGATGGGTTAAATACAGTGTTGTGTGAAGCTGAAGCCATTTTGAATGATCGCCCTATTACAAAACTCTCAGACGATCCAAATGACTTGGAGCCTTTAACACCAAACCATCTGCTCCTGCTTAGAGGAAAGCCATCATTTCCTCCTGGGATTTTTAAGCCAGAGGATCAGTATGGAAGGAAGCGATGGAAACAGATTCAATACCTGGCTGACCTTTTCTGGAAGAGATGGGTTCGAGAATATTTACCCTTGCTTCAAGAAAGACAGAAATGGAACGAGAAGAGGAAAAATCTTGCTGTTGGAGATGTTGTGGCCATTATGGATCCATCTGCCCCTCGAGGATCTTGGCCTCTTGGAAAAGTTTTGGAAGTTTTTCCAGATAGTCACGACCTAAATCCAATATTATTGAGAGACCAATTTCTAAGCTTTGCATGGTATATGGAGTCTAATTACTGTGTATAAGCCACATATGAGAAACTCATTTGGTCTCCTTTATGGTTATTGTTTGAGGAAAAATTGTCATGTTTGTTTATCATGCCAATTAGGGGCCGGTGTGTAGGAGCCAAATGTGTGTTTATCTTTTATTTGGGCCACTAGATGGTGCTGTAGGCTCATATATATATGTGAGGGGTCAACAGGTAGTTGGGAGGTGTTGACCCCGGAAGGGCAAACAAGTTTTTTGACCTCTACGGCGGAGTTTGATAAACGCTGTTGTCGTGTTAAGTTCTGGGAATCTTTGTGCTTGTGGACCTTGTGTGCTGTGCATCTGTGTGGAGGACAATAAAAATGGTAATATTGCAACGAAGACGATGCCTCTGGATCTAATTTACATGTAACAACCGGTTCAACATTAGCTGCCTGGCGTGTCATCACAACTAGCTACGGGACAACAACTCTAGCACAGTATTAGACTGGCTACTATACCGGACCTCTCGGTGCTTCTACCCGTTTAGGGTAAGAACACGGGAGGAGACCGGCTCTACACGTAGGCTATAATATCTAGCGAGTGTGTTAGGTGTCGACCCAGCCCGCAGCTCTACAGATATCTGTTAGCGAGGAGCCACGTGCCAGCGCCCAGAAGGATGCAACGCCTCTCGTGGAGTGAGCATGCAACCTGAGCGGGCAGGGCATGCCTTGTGCTTGGTAAGCCAAGGCGATGGCATTCACTATCCAGTGGGCCATCCTCTGCTTGGAGACAGCCTTTCCCTTCTGCTGGCCTCCGTAACAGACGAAGAGCTAGTCTGAGGTCCTGAGACAGAGCAAAGTCAGGGCTGGGTTTGCCTCCTCCGGGGGCAGCGCTTGCAGGTTCACTACCTGGTCCCTGAAGGGAGTGGTAGGAACCTTGGGCACATAGCCAGGCTGCACACGTAGTCTTAGTACTACGTGGTTGTCACCTGGCCCGAACTCTAGGCACGATTCGTCGACCAAAAATGCCTGCAGGTCCCCTACCCTCTTGACAGAGGCCAGTGCAACCAGCAGCAAAGTCTTCATGTTAAGAAGCTCGGTGAAGGGTTCCACTCAAGCCCAATCCTGTTGGCGGCCCGGGAAAGCTTGGCCATCATCTCTGGGTCCGACTCGGGTACCGCTGGCACTCCGAGCAGTCGTCCACGGAGATGTCTGACCCACCCTCCGATGCAGCGATCGACATCTGGTCATCGCGGGGAGCACCAAAGGAAACGACTGGTACACACCTCGAGGATGGTCCAGCACGTTCGGTTGTTAACTGCGGAGCGTGTTGGCTGCGGAGCGTGAGAGAGATGAGGGTTCCTAGGGGGTTGGTTCCCCGAAGGAAGTGAGCGTGGGCTCACCGTGATCCTCAGGTCTCCCGTGTTACTGCCTGAAGCAACCCTCTGGGGAGGGTTAGAACGAGGCAGAGGCACGGGGACTCCGCCCCTTTGCAGGAACGAGAGTCTCGACCTTAGCTTCAAGATGGTCATATACTACTGTTGAATCAGATCAAATGCATTAATATTATGAACAGCAGCTACGCTAATTATTTCCCATCTGCTTTTCTGCTGTTATCTCAGGACGCTAGTCCCGAGGTAAATAGCGTTCGTCAGCTCCAGTTTGTATCCAGCCTCTCACGGAGACTTCAGATGCCCCAACACCTGCGATGAGACGACTCGACGCCTGTGAAGAGACGACTCAACGCCAGCGATATGTTATGCCCTAAATTAATACATGATGATTAACTAACTATATTCTTCTATGTACATTTCTGAAATGCACTTTCTGTAAAGCTGCTTTGAAACAATATGTATTGTGAAAAGCGCTATTCAAATAAATTTGAATTGAATTGAATTGAATTCCCAAAATGGGTACATGCCTCATCCACGAACGCTGCCTCAGCGAATCCGAGGCCCAGACACACGAGGCAGCGATCGTGACCATCCCATGACCCCAGGTAACGACCACATCCAGAAACAAGTTGCTGTGCAGCTGATGCAAATGATTGCACGCCAATGTGCATTGGTTTGTTTAGTTTCAATCCAAGTAGATTGGCCTCTCTAGCGAGATTCCTATCAGTCGGTCACAACGTACGTCGAGAGTGATCGACCAATAAGGGAACTCTGCTTCATCACTCCACCCGGTGTGTGTTTTATTTCTTACAAAGGAATAATGTTTCATATTTCATCAGGAGGGTGACATGAGCTGGCTAATAACCCACATTTTGTGCTTTTGTATTTTCATAAAAGATAACCTGCTGATAAACTTCTGAGTAGTGATGATTTTTTGTGAATTTCCCTCTGGGATGAATAAAGTGATCTATCAGTTGGTAGTTCGGTCTGTCTGACAATCAGCTAGTGATTTCAGTACATCAGTAAATCTGAGCATATCTTTAACTAAAATCTGGCTTTTGCACTCAGGATGTGCACACATTATCCCATGAAGAAATCGTAGACAAATTAAGTGTACTCACCTCATTTTGCACTTTCTTGCGTAGCATCAATGCTTCCTCCATCTTACTGCCAGTTGCTTGTGCTACGGCATGATAAAGAGCATTCTGATGATCCGAGTTAACACTAATTATCTTGTCATCATCCTGCACAATGTCAAAATGCCCGCTGTACAGCTGTGCATCAGCTCTGTTTTAAAAATTAAAAGTAACCACATTCAGTACACAAAGTTCATAAACATTAACTGAAATGTATTTCTATATGTGAGCAGTATAATGCTCAAGTAATTAGTCTTACTGTGATGTATGTGGGGCTTTTTCAGATTTGGTTAATCTCAGTTTTATATCGCCTGCTGATTTGCTGGTTCCTGGGTAAAGTTCCTCAGTGAGCTGTTTGCCATTTTCATCAATGACAGTGAGTTGAATTCCTTTTCCATCGAGCAGGTTACTTTTTGTGAGCACGTACACTTCAAAAGCTTTAACAGGCTGATCAGTTTTGCACATATCTTCTGTATACTGCATTAGTTTTGTTTTGTCCTCATCTGACAGTTGTTCCACTTCCTTGTGGCTCGCAGATTTCTTGTTGTGTTTTCCTCTCTGGTCATCAAAGAAACGCTGAGTCTTATGTCTGTGCATGACCTTGTCTACCGCCTGTCCTGCAGCACTGTTCAACTGTCTCTTAAATGTGCCGGTCATTAAAGAAGTCATGTGTTCAGAACATGAACTGATGAATTGCTCTGAAACTTTCTGTGCGATAATCTGTAGAAGTTCTCCTTTAAGGCGTTGTACATCGTGTAAACTGTGTCGTCCATCTTGGTCATACTTTGTCATTTCTTTCTCAAGCTCACTGATGCTCTCCAGTAATTCAGGAACAAATTTTTGTTGTATTATTTCCTTTGTTGGTACAGCACCCAATATTTGACAGTAAGTTGTTGAGTACTCATCTACTTTCAGAGCCAGATTTGCCATTTCAAGCACACCTGACAGTTTTGCCTTATTCATAAGCTCTGTTGCTGCTTCACACACCTCAGAGAGTTTGCTGATTACGTCTCGTGCTGTGGTACAGTCCAGTATGTGGTGAGGAATTATCTTTTCACAGAACATATCAACTGATTTTTTTATTTGCTTCTCATAATTCTGGTCAATCTTGAAATTCTCTTTTTTCAATGCAGCTTTCGGAATGCCTGAGCTGATGAAATCGACAAGAGCATGATCCAGTTCACTGCTCTGCTTCACTGATAAAGTAATAGCATTCTCAAAACTGCTTTGTAAAATCTTCTTAAAGACTTCCTGAAGTGCTGAATCGATTGCGTAGTTCATGGCAGTGAGCACAGTATTTTTCTCCATCTCCTGAACTGCATACTTAGTCGCAAGTTTGAAGTTCTGTCTGAGCACTGTAGAAGATGTCATGTTTTTCATTCCAGACTTAAAAGATTCTTTACCAAGGGACGATAAATCAGACTTATCACTTCCTTTGAAAGAAGTAAACACTGCATTTCCTGAATTAATGAATTCAGATGCAATAGAGGAGAAAGACTTTGTACCATTGAGGAGACTTTTTGTTGCTTCAAACACTGCAGGAACTGCTTTCTTGATAACGCTAAAGCCAGCCGTTAGCAAAGCAAGCCCAATGCTCATACTCTTAGATATTGCCCATGACACCCAATCAAATGTGCCCTTTATCATCCCCTTTATTCCATTGACCATGTCAGACACCCCTTCTGAAATCAGGCCCATTCCAAACTTACTGGCTGTTCCAAATGTCAGAGCACAAAGAAGAATCCCAGCGAGAACCTGCAACACCCCGAGGATGAAACAAATCAAAGCATCAATGCAGAACTTGGGCTTCTTTTTCACCTCAAAAACAACACCGAGGCCATAGTCGTATAGCGATCTCAGCTCAGTAGTGATGATGACGTTTTTTTCTTCAGACAGAGTGTAGACTGAACGGTCTTCTGTAATGGCGTCACTGTTGTTTTTCTCCAGCTCTTTAAGTTTATCCAATGCATTATCAATGTACGTCTTCCAAGACTTAAAGATGTTCATTCTGGCCTCCATTTGACTCTGAAAGTTGTTATTGTCTGAACTCTGATATTTGTTACCAGTGACTGATAAGTTACATGAGACCATTGTGTTTGAAACTTCTGAGACATAAACATCAATGGATTTCTTTGCGTCTTCCAGCAGTTTCATAGCGTCTGCTTTATAGTTACCCTTACCGAGGTTGATGGTGATGTACGCCTGGTTATAGAGTGCCACAGCCTTGTAATGTGGGTCAGAGTTACCAACTTTTTGCCAATAGGATTCAGCTCCAAATGCATTGTTGGATTTGTCGCGGCAGTGTAGATCAGTTCTTACAATTGCCTGTTTGATGTGATCATAGAAATTATCACATTCTCCTCGCAGCAGCTTTCCACTTGTTTCCTTTATTGTCCTGATAAGGTCTGCTTCAAGTTGTCTGAAGTCATCATGCCTATTAATGTGATCTTCGTGAAGGGTCAACCACAAGGCCCAAGATTCTTTCAAAGCGTTGATGGCTGGCTGATAATCAAACTTAGGCTGATGATGTTTAAAGCAGTCAGGAATATTTTGGAGCTGCATTCGCATGGGGTCCAGTTTTTCTTGCTGTGTGTAATGAACATCAAAGTCCTTTAGCAATGTACAAAATGTGGAAAACAGATTTTCCTTTAGGTTTATTTCAACCAGCTCATCACTTTCCATGTCGTGGATTCGTTTAATTTCATAATCCTCTCTTAGCTGGCGCATGATTTCCACAGACTGACCTTGGTAAGCTGGTGCGAGATTATCACAGTTCACAACCATCTGGACCATCCCAGGATTGCCTTTTCGAGATGTACGACCAAATATTTGTTTCTCCACTCTTCGGTTGGGTGGAAAGTGAGTAAGAAGTACGAAAAGACCACCACACTTATTCACACTTTCATCAACCTTGATGTCTGTACCCCGTCCTCCGAGATTTGTAGCAATGATGATTCTGCCTGCACAGAATTTCTCTTTTTCAATGTTGTGCTTCTCGCTGATTGTGTACAGAGTAATCTGTTCTGCCTTAAATCTGTCACCATCTTGTATTTTCTCATGTAGATCATCTGCTGTTCTAACATCTTCACAAATTACCAAGACAACTTGCCCTCTGTCTGCTACTTTCCATGAAGTTTCACAAATAGTCTGAATCCATTGGTGATTCCCACCTTTCACCTGGATGACTGGAAGCTCCACCACCCTTTTATGGCGATGTGCAGGTACAGTGTAGCTCTGTGCTTTATAATGTCTCGCCAGAAAGTCCTGATCTGCCTTACCTCCTAAAGTACCAGAAACCCCAAATATACCACTCCCACTGAGATACCTTTGAAAATAATGGAAATTTGACATGTAATTTGTCACATTGGATATTGGTGAAATTGCAAGTTGGTGCTTCAACTCCAAAAATTGTTGCAGACCATTACCCCACTTCTTGTTTTTCTCCAGCACACCGCTTGCTTTGAAGTCCACTGGAATTATTGCATTATACTCGTCTCTGTCATGACTGTCAGCAACTCTTTCACCGGCCGGTGAGGTGTCGATCATGTATTCCCGGCCACGTGACATCTCAACAGCCTTTAGTGCATTCTCAACAAAAACTGGTAACTGATTCTCAACATAGCTTTTCAAGAAAACAGGGATGACAATGAAGTTGTTGAGTTTGTTGGCTGTTTGAGGGTTATCTGAGTACATGATATATGACTTTATTGTGCTTACAGTTGCATCAATGAGGGATTTCTCAGACATGATTTCACATGCCAGTCCTCCTTCCAGCAGAAGCATTTCAACATTAAGGTCACCTCGTTTTTCCCGAGCTTCAAAACATTTTGCTTTCTTGTTCTCTAACGAATAGCACTTAAACACTGCACTGTTCCCCAAGACCTCCTCAAATATACTCAGTAGATCATACTGTTGTGAAACTCCAAGTTTCTTCATGACTTCAGGTAATGCTTTAGACATTCCGTCCTCTTTCATATTATCTTGATATATCATTTCAATATCCTCCTGGGTGTAGAATCCCAAATTTACACCGGGTAGCAAGATCTCTTTTGCTGAAAAGCTGTCTGTTTCCAGTCCCATAACGGCTGCTGTTACGGCTTTGTGAACATACTGTATCCGGGTCGCCCATTTTATCTCCCCCGTTTCAAGCATTTCAATTGGTTTACAAGGAGATATTATGGTCCATATGTTGGAAAGCACTTGCTCCACGTGCCTAAATCCAGTAGATTCATGGGACAAGAATGTTACTTGAACTCCATTGTCCAAGGTCATGTAGTCCACTTCATCCACTATTACAAGCTCAAATTGTCTTGTACCGCGAGTAGTCCTCTTCTCAAATTCCTGTTTAAGTGTGTCAGCTGCAAAGACTCCCACTGTGCCATATACTATTTGTTGCCTGTAAGCATCTTTAAGATGTTCCTCTTGTTCCTCTGGTGAATAGTCACTTGAGTAACATGGAGGTACTACAGACGAGGTGACACCAAACATTTCAAAAAACTTTTTCCACTCTTCTTGATCTCGTCTGGCTAGAACTGGAGAGCTTGTCACAATGTCCACTTTTGTTCCACGGATTGCCAGAATTGTTGCAAACATGGCTAAGATACAGGACTTTCCCTCACCTGTGCCAATCTCTAGAAGACATCCTTTATCTTCTGTCAGCTGTGCCAGTAGGAGCAAAAGCAATGATGCTAGTTGTGTACATCTTGGAAAATAGCCTTGAATCTTCATGTTGTCTTTTGTGGTGATTGTTGAGCAGTCTTGCACTGCTATTGACATTCCAATTAATACGTCTTTCAGAATTTTGATATCTGGGTTTGTAAGATTAAGAGATATTATCTTCTTTATCAAATCAGCAACTTGTTCTTCAGTAAGGTCCACCAATTTATATTTTGGGAATTCCGACTCTACGTATCTAAGCACATCCTTCAACAGCAACAAGACTTTCTCTGGACAGTTTGCTTCACGAAGTTCCTTCACAATTGTATCAGCATCTTTTTCCTTGTCGTTTTTTATTTGTTCTTCAAGAAACATTAGAGGGTTTTCATTCGTAAGAGCAGAGAGAACGTGGATGCAGTCCAGGTGGTAGGTTTGTGCTGTGTGGAGAACTGAATCGAGTTGATCACATTTGATACCTGGACTTTTGCAAATGAAAAGCATTATTTCTGTTGGGGTCCAGATTCTGTTGAACAACATTTGACCCAAAATGCCCCTACTTTGTGGTGAAAGCTCTGAGATTATGTCAAGTACATTTAATAAAATGTGTTCTGCCAAAGTTGCATTTGTGGCATGAAGCTGCTCCACCAAACCCAAGAGAAAGTCATACTTCTTCTCCCAGCCAAGTGGCTGATATTCATCATCTTTAGCGTCTTCAGTGCTACTGTGCAGAATGAACTGTAGAGATGCCTCAAGAACTGTGAGCTTCTCTGTGAGAGACAGCTCATTATATCCTATAGCATGATCAAATGTAAACTGAGACCATACTGAAAGGTTGTTTTCTCTACAATATTGAACTGCAAGTTCATTCTGGAGTGTCTTAATCCTGTCCCAAATCTGGTCATGCTTTATCTCTTCATCTTCTGTGATCTGGTACTTTAACAAAATGTCTTTGAATTTTTCTTCAACATCGGTAACCTACATAAATATGCAAAACAAACATGGGTCTCAGTAAAAAGTGATATTTTATCACATGCTGTATACAGTTATGTTGCTCAATCCAAGTAAGTCATACCTCGTCCCTCTCAATTGCAGCAGCGTCATCTTCTATTTGCTGATGGAGAACTTGTGTGCGTTCATTATGTTGCTCGTGACCTCTGAAGCTCTGTTTTTCACGAAGCCGCTCAGTTGCTCGAGAAAGCTTGAGTCTGGATGATTCACTCTCTCTGTCCAGCTCCTGTTGAATCCTTTGCTCACGTTCCAACCGTTCCAGACGTCTTCTCTCCTCCTCTTGCTGTCTTCGTTTTTCATCTTCTTCTATTTTTCCTGTTTAAAGATATCATAAAATACCACAGGATTAGAAACTACGGAGCCCCTAAAGGGACGTGGTGGTGGAAAGAATTTGGGATGGGAGAAGTTCCCTCGAGAAACTTTGCGTTCCCGTTTAATGGAGCATTTCGTGTTTGAACTTGTCTCAAATATAAAGAAATATGGTCAGTTCTTAAAGGATTAGTTCACTTTTAAAAAACTTTTGCTGATAATTTACTCACCCCCATGTCATCCAAGATGTCCATGTCTTTCTTTCTTCAGTCGAAAAGAAATTACGTTTTTTGATGAAAACATTCCAGGATTTTTCTCCATATAATGCACTTCAATAGAACCCAAACGGTTCAAGGTCCAAATGACAGTTTCAGTGCAGCTTAAAGGGCTTTAAACGATACCAGACGATGAACAAGGGTCTTATCTAGTGAAACGATCGGTCATTTAAAAAATAAATAAAAAAGTTGAAGTTTTATAAGCACAAATGCTCGCCTTGCTCTGTTCTGTGAGTAAATTATCAGCAAAAATTTTTTTTAAAGTGAACTAATCCTTTAACTCAAGGAGTTCAGTGAAGTTGGCAATATATTCACAGATTTAAACTTCCCGGATCAATATTCGAGAGCTAAACATTGTTAAAACACAAATTACACTTATTTACAATTACAGTAACATAGACAACGAGCTACAACCCAATTTCCTCAAAATGAGCTTTATAATGTAAATTTGTCTCTAAGCAGGCGGCTGAAAGACAAGTCCGAATAAGAATTGGGTTTTGCACGTCTGCAAAGTGCAAAACCCAAAACCCTTTTGCACATTTTATATAATGATAATCAATAGCTTAACTATGACACACTACTGTCACCACATTTACTTCACACATCACTGCTGCCTACTTAGTTTAACCCTCTGGGGACCAGAAACGCGCCGGCGCGTTTTGCCGTTTTTTTTTCACATAGCAAAAAAATAGACTTAAAATACTCTGTTGATTTTGATCGTACATATAAGTGTTATACATCAATCGATCCTGTTAATTGTCTATTATTTTTCTGTATACTCACAATAAAAACAAAGTTTTGTGCTTTTTGTCAAATAAAGAAAAATAAACATGATGCGAGTTTTGCCTTCTCTCTGTCAGTGCAGTCCATTCTGAAACACGTCCGAAAAATTAACTCTAACTCTGCAAATACTTGTCATACAGGCACGAGAGATGTTTCTTTATGAAGCTTGAATTCTCTTCTTTTCAATGAAGTAATTTATATAAAAAACAAATATTCTCAGTTTATGTAATCTGTATGAAAAGAGAGTGCTGTCAGATATTTTTTCCCCAGCTCATTACACTTCATTACGCGTTAATCTGACACGCCCACGGAGGACGCGCGCTATTCAAACGCAAATGTTGAGGCAAGCCATGACAATGCCCACATCAGCCGTTCCACCGCGGCGGTAAAATGTGTGGTGTATTTGCTGCCTTTTACCGCTAAGAGGCGCTACAATCGTAGACTCTGAAAAGTGTTCGTTTATTCCGGTTTATTCTCTCTAATGCGTAATCTGCTGCCGCACCGCACTGATTCAGAGCGATTAAAAGCTGGTAGCAGATGAATTCAACAAGTGAAACGTAGTTAAAATAATTCATAATCACAATACTGAAATTAGGCAACTGAAATGTAATTGAATAAATAATGAAAACATTTCAACATAAAACATTGCAATAAAAACATTTAGGCTACATAAATGAGGCTTTACAACTTTATCAGCGTACAGACGATAGCTCAGTGGTTAACGCAACATCACGAGCTTCGAGGAGCTTCAATCGACCCGAGATCGAATCTCAATGTAGCATAGGCCTCTATGTTGTTAACCGATGTTGTCCTACAGCGTTTATATTTTACCTTCTTGATGCTTAAATAGCTAACTGTTTATAACTGTTTACTTATTTAAAGTCAAGAGTTTTGTTTAATTATTATTACAACATAAATTTGCTACATTCCTGGAACCGCAGCGCTGCACAAAGGACATAAACTGATGAAGGAAGATTGTCAGCCGATTGCATCAGAAAATGAAAATGAAGAAGCACGTCTTTAGTCTGCTAAATTATTGTGTAATGTAAAAGAACACTAAAATTACTTAAGTTTGAAACCAAGTTCGAACATTTCAAGGTTTAAATAAAGTGTCGGGACAGTTTTTTTTAATTTAAAACAGGGTTGCATCGGGTTTGGAGTTTATTTATTTTGCGATGCAAAATAAGAGACACTAGGCTAATCTTATTCTTGCGACATTTTAAATTTGTATTGCCAAAGAAATGACAGCTATATTAAACAATTAAAACAGCAGGCCTACAAAACGAAAATTGTCCAAAGCAACATAATTAAATTAAAACATGCGTTTTTTTTTTTGCCTCTCTCGCGCTGAATCTCTTTTTAACAAGTTTATTTAGTCTCCCTCGCTCTCCATATGAAAGAGGAACATTAACACCTAGGCCTATTGTCCTGCGCGCACGATACAGCACTGAACTGTCCCTCCAACCCCCCACCGGCTATCGGAGTCTGAGGCTGATTTAACACAAAGAGACGCTGCAATTCACACTTAGACAGTGTTGATAATGAAGGAATTAAATGATTTAAGTTACATGTAGCCTAGTGATATTTCTGTCATAAAAGTTTATTACTAAATATTTCATTATTTCAGTAATTTATGAAATAAAACTGGTTTGGGCCAGCTTTTTCCAAGCAAAACTAAATATAATATGAAAAAACGCATGTTAATTTGTTGTCATGAACAAAATGTTCAACTCAATATTAAATTCTACAGGGATCTTTGGATCCTTACAACCAGGCATGCAATTTGTGAATTACGTTTTTATTTATTTTTTATTATTCAAATAAATATCGAACCACGGTGCTTCGTGGTAGGAATGCTGCTAAATTAGCTAAATTAAATAAAATGTATAGAATAATTATGAACTTAAATGAAACAATATCGCAACATTTCGACAAATACATTATTTGATCTGTTTTTACATTTTAATTCAGGGCGATTTAGCCTGCTACATTTAATTAGAGCGAGATTTTCACCCTTGTCTTGTCATTTTCTCATTGGGAAGCGCTTACATAGGCTACATGTTTGAGTAGATCCTCTGTAGGCCTACCTCTCGTTTTCATTATGGATTACATAATCAGATAACATTTATTAGCCTGAATATTTAGACATTTAAAGGCTTTAGACATAGCCGATTTCTTATAGTGACTGAGCTGAAGTGGCTTTCGGTTAATTTTTGTGACGCGCAGTTCCTGGAGACAGAGACGACAGATAAACTTTTGTCGTTAGCAAAAGTTCGAATAAAACCCGACTTTAGAAAAATGCACAGGGCCACTCGGCGTGGTCTGCCAAAACACTTAATTATAAACCTCAATATTTCATTCAAAATAATCTCAAAACGCTTTGTGAAATTTTGAAAAGCCGTGCATGCATTAAGGCCACTGGAATGAACAACTGAAACGCTGGTTTTGATTTTATTGTTTGTCGTTTAAACGTGCTTGTTGCATATCTCTATTTTATATTTGATATGGTCTATTGGTGAAGTAGCCTATAGCATTGATTACTGTGGAGGGAGGGGTGTGGGGATTCAAATAATTCAGCAGAAGCAGGGATATTTAGACCAGAAGGAAATCCCCGTCCCCCCTGGCAAATCACACTTTACTTAAAAAAGTTTTTAAAAACTCTAGGTTGTAGGGAATCAAAATAATAATAATAATAGGCCTAATAAAAAAAAAATATATATATAGGCTATATATATAAAATTACTTTTTTTACAGAACTGCTTTTGAAATTACGATTGGTACCCGATTGGTATAGATGCAAAGTCGTTCTGTTGGATACTATTGTTCCTTAGTGTAAAATGGAAATGCATGGTAATTTTATTTTATAAATATAAGCAAAAAACTGTATGGTGTAACAGAGTTTTAGAGCTAGACAAATCTCTCTGCATTAATAAATATAAAATTTACAGTACACAATGTTTGTTCGAGATTCGAACCCGTGTCATCTTGATGATCGAACCGTAAGTTCTACCGCTCGGCTATTAATTTCCTCACTGAGAAATGCCCAAACGTTTGTTTCTCACATGAGCGAGAAAACGTTTTCTCGTTAGCCTGTGAGTGTAGGCCTACTTTAGCCTACATGAATAAAAGTAGACCTTTTACAGTTTTAAAAGATGATATCTTATCTGTATGACCAACAATTACGCAGTAAGTTCTTTTAGCTGTTATGAGAAAAATAAATTCAAATGAACGCGCCGCCGCGTTTGTCAAACTCTAATTCAACATGCCAGAATAAAGCCAGATTTTAGAATAATGCATAGCCACTCGGCGTGGTGTGCCAAAATACCCTAATTATAAACTTCAATATTTCATTCAAAACCATCTCAAAACGCTTTGTGACATTTTAAAAAGCCGTGAATGTATTAAGGCCACTGGAACCAGGATCGTAACTGAAACGCGCTGCATGTCTCAATAGAGGAGCAGAAGCGCTGGTTCAGATTGTATTGTTTGTTGTTTAAACGTGCATGTTGCATATTTCAAAATATTTGTTTAAAAATAAATGTTTGTTGTAGGCTTATTTTTATATTACCATAACTTGTAGAATTTCATCCTTACTGTTAATTGACATTAGCCCCACTTACGTTTTGATAAATGTCCCTTTGCGCCACCTGGCGGTCATTTCGCGAGCGACTGGTTTATTTTTATTGTATTGGTCTACTTTAAAAAATAATACTTTATAAGATATTTATGGGAAAAGACTATTTTCTTTTCAAGATGTTTCCAACTGTAACTTTGAACCAATTCTGTAGAATGGCCCATATAGCATTTGACCAGGATTTGTTTCCAGGTATGACTAAAAATGTGCTTTTGGCTTTCATTTATATTTTGATTGTTTGTATATAATATGTGTGTGTGTGTGTGTGTGTGTGTGTGTGTGTGTGTGTATATATATATATATATGTAGGCTATATATATACAAGAAAGAATGCAATGACAATATATATATATATATATTTATATATATTGTCCTTGCATTCTTTCTTGTGTGACACCCCTGAATGAAAGGCTCATTATTATGCAGGGTCACTGTCTGAGAACCACTTAATTATTCATGATAGGGGTTGGGCCGTTCCACCCATCCGCATATTGCCTTGGCAAACAAAAAAATGTTTTTCACAATTTAAAACAATCTATTGTTTTATGTGAATGATTAGGAAGGATGATTTTCAGATCATTTTGAAGCAAAAACTCTAGGCGACAACGTACATTAGTCAAAAGTCTTGTGGGGACATATTTAGTATGTTTTTTGTGTCCTTATTTCAAAAACTTAATTTTTTAGTTTTTTCAATAACCATGCATAAACAATATTCTCTCAAAAATACAAACATGTACATACATGTTGCTCACACATTATGGTAGACCTGTTTGTGCTAAATAGAGTGTAATTTCACCTGTGCCAGTAATATGTTTATAAGCAACTGAAAAAAACACAAATGTCAGAGCATGTCAAAACATCTCAAGGACCCCAAAAACACCTTGGTCCCCAGAGGGTTAATAAAAAAAATATATTTATATATTATTATGAAACAAAATCAATAACTTATATAACAATAAAAAATATTCAAGAACTTCAAGCCATCAAATTCAGTAAGAAAATCTAGTGCAAAAGCTATGTTTGTAACAATAATGATATCTGCATACCAATATCATTGGTTGTTGGTATCCTACTTGTTTTTTGTGCTATTACTTGCCAAACTAAGTGTTGTATAACCAGCAGGAGAGCAGTTGTCACGGTCACCAGCTCTGTCACCTCAACGGCACTACACTTCCCAGCATCCCTCATGTTTCTCACCTGCACATTATCGGCCATCACCTGATCACCTACAGCAGGGATTCCCAAACTTTTCCATTCCAGGACCCACGTAGACAAGAATAATCTATCTCAAGACCCACCAAAATAATTTTATAAGCATGAATGTGGGGTGGGAGGCGTTAGTTCTCTTTAGAGAAGTTTTTTTCCTTGTCATATTATGACATATAAGTTTAATTGCAATACAAACTTATGGTACATTATCAAAAAGTTTGAGAATTAAAATAGTAGCCTAATGGCTGTTGAAATAATGTGAAGAATACTGAGTAGTTTTTGTCTGCTGCCTCAACTGATTTACCCAAACATGGCAAAACAAATTTAAAGAAATGAAAATGATTGAGTAAGCTTAATCTTAACCAAAGGTTTGATATGACAAAAAATCAGAATATAAAAAAAATAATAGACTAATAATTTTATTTGACAGTATGCCCAGGACCTAGAATTCCAATACTAATATTTATGCTGCGAGTGTTGTTATACTCATTGCGTTGTTCAGTGCAGAAAACGCTTTCGTGCTCGTGTGTATTCATTTTTAAATACTTTTTACATATATAATTTCCTTTTTCGTTGGTAGGTATTAAAATGCATGCGAGGGAACACAAAACAACATACTCTTACGACGACCATATCACTGAAAGACAACAGCGCTGTGTTGAACAGACGACAGAGATTAATGCGTTTCCCAAAAGCATCGTATGCCTAAGTAGATCGTAGAACCGCCACCGATGGTCTCTACAATCAACTCAGCTCACAATGCTTCTGGGAAACGCAGCCCAGACTTGAATCAGCCTTTCGTGACATTTGAATTCTCCGGTGTAATGCGATCTCATGCAGAATGCAGTGCAGTGATTGGTGTAAACGAGTTTCTTCTCGTTAATAATGCGCACCGAACCGCTTAATGAACCGAAGCCGCTCTGAGACGGTGAAAATTGTGATCACAAGTCGCACGCGCGCGCTTCATGAAACACAATACTTACATATTTATCTAACTTTAAATCACTCTAAGCAATATAGCGATTTTGTGGTTCACTGGTTGCACGATGAACCACTCAGAAATGCGTATACAAATGATTTAAAGAAGTATTTAAAAGTACTTGCGACACAGACATACAGTAGGTACTCAACCAGAATGCCTATTACCGCTACGACAGGTGCCGTGGCAAAAATAAACCAGTCGCATTTCAAAGTCGTTCGCGAAATGACCGCAAGGTGGCGCAAAGGGGCATTTAGCAAAACAGCCGCAATTGCCCCATTTTGAAACGTAAGTGGGGCTAATGTCAATTAACAAAAAGGATGAAGTACTACAACTATGGTAATTTCCAAATAAGCCTACAACAAACATGAATAAAATCAAAACAAGAGCTATTTGCATACAATAATGTACAGTAATGAAACAATCAAAGATTTGGTGGAGTTGAAACTGCATGTTAAAGTAATAATTGTATTAATTAAAGAAAGACAATTTGGTTGATGTTATTTAAACAAACGATCATACAAAGTGTAGTATACATATAAACTTTTATTTGTACGAACTATTATATTTCTCTGTTTGTATCTGTTAATTAAAAAACAGCACAAGGTCTTGTAAAAAAAACAAGAATGAGACTGATTGAATATGTAAAATAAAGAAATAAACAAACGAAACAGAATAGACCAAACTTTTAGAACAAAAAAAACAACAACTTTTTTTAAATAGCATATTAGGCTACAACAGATTTGGTTAAATTTAACAAAAGCAAAACATAATTAAGTAAAAGTACATTTTAAACAGAATATACCAAACTTTTAGAGCAGAACATTTTATGAATCAGGGACAGTTGCTTTATCGTGCGTGCAGGACAATACGCTGATTTCACCCAGCCGCCATTTTGAAATCGAAAGCGAGGCTCCGGTGGGAAGAACCCCGGAAGTACAGACAACAATGCCTTGGACTACCAACCTGAAGCTGCTGCCGCGATTTACACTATTGGATGTTAATATCCAATATAGGATATGTATATAGTTTGTTCCTGCTTCTTTTTTTAACGTTATGAATTATATATAAAAAATTAATTTTATTTATAAATTAATTTCACTGTATACACTATAGTCTAAAGTATGAAAGAAATATATGTACATTTTTAGAATAACTAATTTCTACATTAAACACAACAATACGCCATCAGATTCGCGACTCTCCTATGATTAAAGGCGGCACTTCCAGTTTTCTTCCCACCGGAGCCATTTCAAAATGGCGGCTGCGTAAAAGCAGCGTATAGGTGTTAATGTTCCTCTTTCATATGGAGATGTTGGATAGCCTGATGAGCAAGCAAAGGCAACATTCTTTTAAGGATAAATCTCTCGATGTGTCCAAATGTAGGCCTTATATCTTATTAAATTATAAATATTGTAGTTTATTTATTGTATTTAAAGTTTTTTCACACAAAATTTCAATTAAAGAGTTCAATCCAGTTGTTTCAACGTGTTTTGAAGAGTTTTAGAATATTCGAGCAGTGTGTATGATTGTCAACAATCTGGCATTATCTAAACATGAACTGTTGACGAAACGCGTTCATGCCAAGAAACGAATGCGAGTGATCAGCAGATACAGAGCGCTTTAATTCGAGATCAACCACGTTTTATTGCAAGGTGAATTCAACAAGGCAAGCAACAAAGGCTAAATAATTTGTTACAGTTTTTTTTTTTTTGGAGGGAGGGAGACAAAATTAACTTGCTAAAATGAGATCCAGCGCAAGAGAGAGGCAAAGAAAAACGCATGTTCTTAATTTATGTCACTTTGGACTATTTTCGGTTTGTACTGTTTTAATTGTTTAATTTAGCTGCAATTTCTTTGGTAATACAAATTTAAAATGTCGCAAGAATAAGATTCTGCGTTTCTTATTTTGCATCGCAAAGGAAATAAACTCTAAACTCAATGCAACCCTGTTTTAAATAAATAAACTGTGCCGACACTTTATTTAAACCTTGAAATGTGCGATGGGGTTTCAAACTTAATTAATTTTAGTGTTCTTTTACATTTTCATTTGTTTTTATATTGAAAGCAATACTATTTAGTTAGTCTGTTATTTTGTGTAGCCAAGTCAACAAAATCAGTCTTTTTCTGATTTGTTCAATGTATGGATCTGTTTTGAAAAATTTCTTCCGTTGCTATGGCCGGGTATCAGTGTCATATCAATTTCGTGAATGATAAAACAAAACAATAATTTAGCAGATTAAAGACGAGCTTCATCATTTTCATTTTCTGACGCGATCAGCTAATCTTTCCTCATCAGTTTTGTCTGTGCAGCGGCTCTACTTGAATGTAGAAAATTTATGTTGTAATGTGCCATTGATAATTAAACAAAACGCTTGACTTTAAATAAATAAACAGTTAATAAACTCGCTAAAAACAGTTACCTATTTAAGCATCAAGAACAGTAAAACATAAACGATGTCGGCTACATTTAGATTCGATCTCGGATCGCTTGAAGCTCCGTGAGGCTCATGTAGTTGCGTTAACCACTGAGCTGCCTTCTGAACGCAATTAAATTACGTCTTATGCTCTTCCAAAGCCTCATTGATGTAGCCTAATATGTTTCTATTGCAATATTTTTTGTTGAAATGTTTTCATTATTTATTCAATTTAATTTCAGTATTGTGATTATGAATTCGTTTAACCACATGTTTCACTTGAATTCATCTGCTACCAGCTTTCAATCGCTCTGAATGAGCCGCGGTGCGGCGGCAGTTTACGCAATAGAGAGAATAAACTGGCACTTTTCAAAGTCTGTGAAAAGGCAGTAAATACATACCCGAATTTGACCACCGCGGGATATTTGTTTTTTTTTCTGAATAAAATACATTTCAAAGGACTATATGATGATAATAATCATAATAATAATTGTTTAATACCGTGTGATGTTATATTATCTGAGACCGTTATCACACCGTGAAAATCTCATGCCATTACAACCCTAGTGTGTGTGTGTACACATATGTAAGGTTTTCTATGTTTAGTTTCCAACCACTGAGCCATCATTGGAGGACTCTGCAGCCAATTCTGAGTAACAGCTTTTTTGTCTGCTACCTCCAGCTGGTACACATTCCTATAAATGTCCAAGATAAAGATATATTTACTCTTTCTGTCCAGCTCCTGTTGATGTTCCCGACGTCTTCTCTCCTCCTCCAGACGTCTTCTCTCCTCCTCTTGCCGTCTTCTCTCCGCCTCTTGCCGTCTCCGTTTTTCATCTTCTTCAATTTTTCCTATTGAAAGATATCATCAGACAACATGGGATTAGAAACAACGTACAGATTCAACTTTATCATTTTATGGGTGACTTAATTTGCGCATGCAAAAGTTATACGCTATCACTCAGCTCTAAACACGTGCTGCTGTCACAAATGTACATTAGAGATGTTTGTATTAATTGTACAATTGAGACTGTATTGGAAAGGCTTTATCTTTTCATCTCTACTACTTTTATTGATTTTGATATTTACAAAGGTGCGTTCTGCTGGATTTTTTCCTCATGACAGGCGGAAACAACTTAAAATACTCCGTCGTGTTTGGCCATACAGAAAAGTGTGAAACATCATTATAAACTGTTAAGTGTCTACTTTTATTTGTTTACACTCACAGTAAAAACTAAATGTTGTGATTTTCACTAAATTAAGAAAAAAAAACATGATGCGTGTTCTGCCGTCTCTCTCTCATTGAAGTCCACTCAGAAATGCGTATACAAATGATTTAAAGAAGTATTTAAAAGTACTTGCGACACAGACAGTAGGTACTCAACCAGAATGCCTATTACCGCCACGACAGGTGCCGTGGCAAAAATAAACCAGTCGCATTTCAAAGTCGTTCGTGAAATGACCGCCAGGTGGCGCAAAGGGGCATTTAGCAAAACAGACGCAATTGCCCCATTTTGAAACGTAAGTGGGGCTAATGTCAATTAACAGTAAGGATGAAGTACTACAACTATGGTAATTTCCAAATAAGCCTACAACAAACATGAATAAAATCAAAACAAGAGCTATTTGCATACAATAATGAAACAAACAAAGATTTGGTGGAGTTGAAACTGCATGTTAAAGTAATAATTGTATTAATTAAAGAAAGACAATTTGGTTGATGTTATTTAAACAAACGATCATACAAAGTATAGTATACATATAAACTTTTATTTGTACGAACTATTATATTTCTCTGTTTGAATCTGTTAATTAAAAAACAGCACAAGGTCTTGTAAAAAAACAAGAATGAGACTGATTGAATATGTAAAATAAAGAAATAAACAAACGAAACAGAATAGACCAAACTTTTAGAACAAAAAAAACAACAACTTTTTTTAAATAGCATATTAGGCTACAACTGATTTGGTTAAATTTAACAAAAGCAAAACATAATTAAGTAAAAGTACATTTTAAACAGAATATACCAAACTTTTAGAGCAGAACATTTTATGAATCAGGGACAGTTGCTTTATCGTGCGTGCAGGACAATACGCTGATTTCACCCAGCCGCCATTTTGAAATCGAAAGCGAGGCTCCGGTGGGAAGAACCCCGGAAGTACAGACAACAATGCCTTGGACTACCAACCTGAAGCTGCTGCCGCGATTTACACTATTGGATGTTAATATCCAATATAGGATATGTATATAGTTTGTTCCTGCTTCTTTTTTTAACGTTATGAATTATATATAAAAAAATAATTTTATTTATAAATTAATTTCACTGTATACAGTATAGTCTAAAGTATGAAAGAAATATATGTACATTTTTAGAATAACTAATTTCTACATTAAACACAACAATACGCCATCAGATTCGCGACTCTCCTATGATTAAAGGCGGCACTTCCAGTTTTCTTCCCACCGGAGCCATTTCAAAATGGCGGCTGCGTAAAAGCAGCGTATAGGTGTTAATGTTCCTCTTTCATATGGAGATGTTGGATAGCCTGATGAGCAAGCAAAGGCAACATTCTTTTAAGGATAAATCTCTCGATGTGTCCAAATGTAGGCCTTATATCTTATTAAATTATAAATATTGTAGTTTATTTATTGTATTTAAAGTTTTTTCACACAAAATTTCAATTAAAGAGTTCAATCCAGTTGTTTCAACGTGTTTTGAAGAGTTTTAGAATATTCGAGCAGTGTGTATGATTGTCAACAATCTGGCATTATCTAAACATGAACTGTTGACGAAACGCGTTCATGCCAAGAAACGAATGCGAGTGATCAGCAGATACAGAGCGCTTTAATTCGAGATCAACCACGTTTTATTGCAAGGTGAATTCAACAAGGCAAGCAACAAAGGCTAAATAATTTGTTACAGTTTTTTTTTTTTTGGAGGGAGGGAGACAAAATTAACTTGCTAAAATGAGATCCAGCGCAAGAGAGAGGCAAAGAAAAACGCATGTTCTTAATTTATGTCACTTTGGACTATTTTCGGTTTGTACTGTTTTAATTGTTTCATTTAGCTGCAATTTCTTTGGTAATACAAATTTAAAATGTCGCAAGAATAAGATTCTGCGTTTCTTATTTTGCATCGCAAAGGAAATAAACTCTAAACTCAATGCAACCCTGTTTTAAATAAATAAACTGTGCCGACACTTTATTTAAACCTTGAAATGTGCGATGGGGTTTCAAACTTAATTAATTTTAGTGTTCTTTTACATTTTCATTTGTTTTTATATTGAAAGCAATACTATTTAGTTAGTCTGTTATTTTGTGTAGCCAAGTCAACAAAATCAGTCTTTTTCTGATTTGTTCAATATATGGATCTGTTTTGAAAAATTTCTTCCGTTGCTATGGCCGGGTATCAGTGTCATATCAATTTCGTGAATGATAAAACAAAACAATAATTTAGCAGATTAAAGACGAGCTTCATCATTTTCATTTTCTGACGCGATCAGCTAATCTTTCCTCATCAGTTTTGTCTGTGCAGCGGCTCTACTTGAATGTAGAAAATTTATGTTGTAATGTGCCATTGATAATTAAACAAAACGCTTGACTTTAAAAAAATTAACAGTTAATAAACTCGCTAAAAACAGTTACCTATTTAAGCATCAAGAACAGTAAAACATAAACGATGTCGGCTACATTTAGATTCGATCTCGGATCGCTTGAAGCTCCGTGAGGCTCATGTAGTTGCGTTAACCACTGAGCTGCCTTCTGAACGCAATTAAATTACGTCTTATGCTCTTCCAAAGCCTCATTGATGTAGCCTAATATGTTTCTATTGCAATATTTTTTGTTGAAATGTTTTCATTATTTATTCAATTTAATTTCAGTATTGTGATTATGAATTCGTTTAACCACATGTTTCACTTGAATTCATCTGCTACCAGCTTTCAATCGCTCTGAATGAGCCGCGGTGCGGCGGCAGTTTACGCAATAGAGAGAATAAACTGGCACTTTTCAAAGTCTGTGAAAAGGCAGTAAATACATACCCGAATTTGACCACCGTGGGATATTTGTTTTTTTTTCTGAATAAAATACATTTCAAAGGACTATATGATGATAATAATCATAATAATAATTGTTTAATACCGTGTGATGTTCTATTATCTGAGACCGTTATCACACCGTGAAAATCTCATGCCATTACAACCCTAGTGTGTGTGTGTGTACACATATGTAAGGTTTTCTATGTTTAGTTTCCAACCACTGAGCCATCATTGGAGGACTCTGCAGCCAATTCTGAGTAACAGCTTTTTTGTCTGCTACCTCCAGCTGGTACACATGCCTATAAATGTCCAAGATAAAGATATATTTACTCTTTCTGTCCAGCTCCTGTTGATGTTCCCGACGTCTTCTCTCCTCCTCCAGACGTCTTCTCTCCTCCTCTTGCCGTCTTCTCTCCGCCTCTTGCCGTCTTCTCTCCTCCTCCAGACGTCTTCTCTCCTCCTCTTGCCGTCTTCTCTCCTCCTCTTGCCGTCTCTGTTTTTCATCTTCTTCAATTTTTCCTATTGAAAGATATCATCAGACAACATGGGATTAGAAACAACGTACAGATTCAACTTTATCATTTTATGGGTGACTTAATTTGCGCATGCAAAAGTTATACGCTATCACTCAGCTCTAAACACGTGCTGCTGTCACAGATGTACATTAGAGATGTTTGTATTAACTGTACAATTGAGACTGTATTGGAAAGGCTTTATCTTTTCATCTCTACTACTTCTATTGATTTTGATATTAACAAAGGTGCGTTCTGCTGGATTTTTTCCTCATGACAGGCGGAAACAACTTAAAATACTCCGTCGTGTTTGGCCATACAGAAAAGTGTGAAACATCATTATAAACTGTTAAGTGTCTACTTTTATTTGTTTACACTCACAGTAAAAAGTAAATGTTCTGATTTTCGCTAAATTAAGAAAAAAAACATGATACGTGTTCTGCCGTTTCTCTCTCATTGAAGTCCACTCAGAAATGCGTATACAAATGATTTAAAGAAGTATTTAAAAATACTTGCCACACAGACATATGTAGTGAAGTGTCTAAAAGTGTTTAAATAAAGTATGTCATATAAAAAACAAATATTCTGTTCATGTAATCCATATAAAACCAAAGACAGGTACAGTTTGAGGTATCAGTAATATGACCAATCGTCCACGTGAACCATGCGAACCTGTAAACGCCCCCATCACCTCAAAACAAAGCATCAGCTTCATTCTACTTTTCATCGAGTTTGGAAGACAAGCTGTGAGTTTACCTTGGATTTACCTCAGAAGAAGAACGTGATTTTAAGATAAGAAAGGTAAGACATTTATTTTCATTTTCATTGAACTATTGCCAGACTAAAATGTATAAAATCGACGGAAACATGTTGAAATATGAACTATAGACAGGTAGGCAATCTTTCAATGCTAAATAAAAATACATGTAGGACACAATGATGTTTTATGCTCTATAATATAAAACGTCTCAGGTTACGACTGTAACCTATGTTCCCTGAGAACAGGGAACGAGACACTGTGTCGATGATGCTTTGGGGAAAGCCTCCGTGTGAACCAGTGTCTTAAACGCTTATCTAATCACGGCAGTTGTATTGACTGGCGACAGCCTATGACATCACTACTAGTGCGACCTGGAAGTATATAAGGGTGCCTAGAGAACATGTCAGCAACTTATCGTCTGAAGGGGCTGTTCAACAGGCATAAAACAAGTGCGAACAAGAGGCTGCGCGAGCGGGAGAGAGGACGCTGGCGCTGGATTTTCGCCGTTTCTCTGCAAACTCTCTGCAAATTCGTGCAAATCCGCCCTACCGTACTAATCTTACTGTAGTTACTGAAATCGCTACAGAAATAGAAAATAGAAAGCTGAAACCGGCAAAGTCAGAGTGTATTCTCCACCCTTTGGCTTCAAATCCCTGAGCCCTGGAACCAACTTCGGGTTCTGCATTGCCTCTGCCTTCAAGCAGATGTCTGCACGTGGAATACCATCCCTTTGGAAGCTGTGGATTACCTTGGCTTGTGTCGCTGTCTTTCACCGGTACTCGCCTGGATATCGGCTAGCCGCTAACACATCACGCATCATGTTGTGGTCCGACGCCTCGATGCAACATCTCCGAGCTCTCAATGGCAGGGGCCGAGCTCCCCTGCAGAAACTGGATCTTCTGTACCGACCTCGATATATCCATAGGGGATCAAGGCGCCGGTTTGTTGTGTCTAAATCCGGTGACCACAGCTCCATCCCATCCCTCTGGTCGGCATCGCGTCCCGCTGCGAAATTGACACGTCACCGTTTGCGTCATCAGAGTACCGCCACTCCTGGCATAGATAGTGCTGGGTGTAAACGGTGCACTGTAAAATCTGGAGTGGATCGCAGGGTTCTCCGCCCTATCAATAAACTGGATTTTAGAGCTCAAATGACATTTGAACTGCTGAATGTGCTGTCCCTGTCAAACAAAGCTGGACTTATATACGACCACATCCTGGATAAGGAGATAGACATTCTCTGTCTTACAGAGACATGGCAGCAGCCTGGAATATACTCATCCCTAAATGAGGCCTGCCCACCCGGGTACAAATATCTCAATAAGGCTCGTACAACTGGCCGTGGTGCTGTTTTACATCGCAGCAACATTGAATTATCCCTCGTGTCTGTGCCCAGTACTGGCTCATTTGAAAGTCTGGTTTTCAGTTGCAAAAAAAACTTTTCAGCCCTTGTCTATCACCCTCCCAAACCACAACCAACTTTCATCTCTGACATTCATGATTTTCTAATCTCCCTCTGCACAGCGCACTCAAATATTCTGGTTATTGGTGATTTCAACATACACGTGGACTCCCATAACTGTAAACTGGCCTCAAATTTCAAGCAAACCCTGGATTGCCTTAACCTTCAACAGTTTGTGGATGCCCCCACACACAATAGGGGGCATACACTCGACCTTGTCATTACAGACTCCCTCTCAGTTTCAGGCCTTCAGGTGTATGACGTGGGTGTCTCCGATCACCTGGCGGTTACATTTGAAGTGCCAATATTAGTTCCTCCCACCAAAACCAAAACATCTTATGACCTTCAGGAAAATCAAGAACTTGGACGCCACCTCCCTCAGTCAATATCTCCAGCATCTCTCCCCCCCTCCTAACTCATCAGCTGACGACTTAATGGACTACTACAACACCAGCCTCACCTCTATTCTGGATTGTATTGCTCCATTAAAAACCCGGACAGTCACGTTTACCCGCTCTGCCCCCTGGTTTACAAACGAGCTGAGAGGGATGAAGAGGTCTGGCCGTGTCCTGGAGCGTGCCTGTAAAACATCTGACTTGACGGTGCATAAGTTGGCCTACCGGGAAACATCGTAGGGCTTATGCCAAAGCACTCTCCAAGGCTAGGTCAGAACACTACTCAACACTTATAAACAATGATCCAGGTAACTCCAAAAAACTGTTCTCCACAATAAATCACATCATCAAACCACAGATCTCCCCATTCTATAGTCCAACCGATATAAATTGCAACCGGTTTCTTGATTTTTTCACATCAAAAATGGACAATATTCGCTCCTCATTTCCACTTCTAAATAGCACCTCACTAGACCTGCCCGCAAAACCGATTGCTCAAACCCTATCAAAACTGTCGCCCACAACGCAGCAGGAGGTCGAAAACATAATTCGTAAATCCAAAACATCCACTTGCCGCCTTGATCCCTTCCCATCTCCTCTGCTTAAAACTCACACTAATTCTATCAGTTCCCTCATAACCAAAATAATAAACGTGTCCGTAGAGACGGGCTATGTTCCCACCTCCCTCAAAATTGCTCTCATCAAACCCCTCCTTAAAAAACACACTCTGGACCCCACACTGCTGTTGAATTACAGACCAATTTCAAATCTCCCATTCATCTCCAAACTCCTGGAAAAAGTTGTTTCCACCCAGCTCCATAATCATCTCAAATCCAACAGGCTATATGAGAAATTTCAATCTGGTTTTCGTCCATCCCATAGCGCAGAAACAGCTCTTATCAGAGTCACCAGCGATTTGCTGGTGGCTTCTGATTCCGGTTCCACATCCCTCCTCATTTTTCTCGACCTCTCTGCTGCGTTTGACACTGTCACCATCACATTCTCCTGCACCGACTTCAACACTACACAGGTCTCTCTGGTACTGCCCTGAAATGGTTTCACTCCTATCTCACTGATAGAACCGAGTATGTAGCTCTGGGGGATGTAAAATCCAGACCCCACACTGTCATCTGTGGGGTCCCCCAGGGCTCCGTACTCGGTCCAACCCTCTTCACCATTTACATGCTCCCCTTGGGTTGTGTCGTCAGCAGGCATGGAGTTAATTTCCATTGCTATGCTGATGACACACAACTCTACCTTCAAGTTACTCCCTCTAGCTCCCCCTCTGACACGGCTGCACGCCTTAGCTCCTGCCTGGAGGAGATAGAGGCGTGGATGAGTCAAAACTTCCTGCAGCTAAATGGCTCCAAAACAGAGGCCATTCAAACTGGAACTGCTCATCATCTCCGCTCCTCTCCAATCACCACTGTTTCATTTTTTGGACACACCACTCCCCTCTCTTCCTCTGTTATTAACCTAGGGGTAAAATTTGACCCCCACCTTTCCTTTGACAGTCATGTCACCACCATCTGCAAAACTGCATTTTTTTTGTACCTACGCAATATTTTCAAACTGCGCCCCTCCCTCTCCCTTTCTGCTGCAGAGAAGCTCGTCCATGCTTTTGTGTCCTCCAGGCTGGACTACTATAATGCACTCCTCTTCGGGATTCCTGGCAGGAGCCTTCAAAAGCTCCAGTATGTTCAGAACAGCGCTGCCAGGGTCCTGATGGGGGTGCGAAAACATCTGCGTTAGCCAGAACCGTGTCGGAATCCACAATCCACAGAAGGGAAGGCTACCCAACCATACCAAGAATTGACACCACAAAAGACAAAATGACGAGAGAGCGGAGACTCACAGTATCAGATGTCGAGAGGGATGTAAGGATAGGAATGGAGAGGGCTCGCAGCCGATCTGTGTGACAGGATCACAGAGACAGCCAGGTCAGTTATCCAAAAACTTTTGAGGGTGTGAAAATAGTCCAGTGAATAATCCAAAAGGTTGAATCCGAGAAAAACATATCCAGAAAGCAAAAGGCAACAACAGCAGACAAACAGGTACCAGCGTGAAGCGGCAGCACAAGTGCGCCTAGCGTTCTCACACCGGAAGTCAGAAGACTGAAGGACATAAGAGGAGGCCTCTGGGAAGGGTATGCACAGTCTACCTATATATGGGAACTTCAGGGCCCTAATTTTACCATCCTATAAAAACCCTACCTAACACACCCCTTAATACTTTCTAACAGGGAACCGTGGTCTACTGTTCAACCTTACTAAACTCTCGTAACGGGATAAATGGCCTAAACGGCATTCACAAAATTGGAGGACTATCATAATAAGAGCTTGAAAGAGCGCACTTACTACAAAACCCAATGACAGACCTATGGACTGGTTCCAAATTGAATTGAAATTGCAGCCGAGCGCACCTTCGCCTCTCTGAACTTTCCCACCACCGCCTCGACGGAGGTGCCAAAAAGTTCAGAAGGCGACACTAGTGCAATGAGAAGAAAGGCTTTCTCTTTCTCTCCAATTTCAGAAAAGTTCAACCACCGATGTTTGTCCCTGGCAACCATCGAGTTTGTCCGATCGTGGTGGCTGTTTATTTGGTGGCACGGAGAGCTAATCTGTAGTGCGGCGCAGCTCATTTTCACTGCGTCAGGGGAAAGACCCTGACTTTGTTTCAAATCTGTCAGCAGATCAGCCTGGTATTCTTGCAACACCGCCATTGTGTGCAAGGCATCACCAGCCAGACCTGCCGCCGCGTATGCCCTGCCATTTAAGCACAACGTCATATTTAAGTGGCTTAAGGCGAGACACTACAGGTGAATAGGGTAAAAATGTTAACTTACAGATATCTACATGAAACCTTACAAGTTGATTACTCACATGAATAGGAGAGAAAAAATATATATTAAAAGTTTTCTGTAATTTTATGTTTAAATATGATAATCAGGCTATATCTTATTAAATATGCGCTAATTTGCATATATTTTGAAGTGACGAATCGGACCATTTGAAAAAAACAAGGTTCAAAATTATTTTTGCATTTTGTTGATATATTCAATGAAAAGACATTACCAGTGGGGATTATGAATATCTCCTTTTGTTATCCTGTAAATCAGAAAATACTGCCAATAGCCGTAAAAAATTGATTTCCGCCCTATTTTTAGGCATAAAATGTCATATAAATCAGGCCAAGAATGATATATCAACAAATCCCTTTGGACAAACCTTCACAATATAGTTAGGAATACGACTGTAAAGTTTGGTGTATGTAGGTGCTACAGAAGTGGAAAATCGTCACTAGAAGTGTGAGAAAAAACTCATTTTGAGAAAACGGCCTTTAACCCTCTGGGGTCGGCTATCGCGCCGGCGCGACAAGCTCACTTTTTTCCTTATCAGTGCAAAAGAGACTCAAATTACTCTGTTGATTTTGATCTTACATATAAGTGTTTTACATCATTAGATCCTGTTAAGTGTCTATTTTATTTGTGGATACTCACAATAAAAACAGTGTTCTGCTTTTTGTCAAATAAAGAAAAATAAACATGATGCAAATTTTGCCTTCTCTCTGTCAGTGAAGTTCATTCTGAGTCCGAAAATGAACTGTAACTAAGTAAATATTTGTCACACAGGCAGATTTTTCGTTATGAAGCTGAAATTCTCTATATATATTATGTGTGTGTATTTTTTGTGAATTTTAAATAGCAATTTTAACCAGAAAAATCACAATTAGATTTTCTTTAGCAAATCGGGCAGCCTTAGTTGCTCCTGATATCAGCATGTTTACGGCAATTATTCCTCATAGTAACACAGCTTGTTGAGGTGTGAACTTAATATTTATCTTTGTAAAGAAAATGTTTTTCAACCTCTGCCCATGACTTTTATAAATAAAACAGCTTCACTACTGAAAGCTACATTATATTTCTCAGCAATCAGGTGATAACTTTTCTGTAGTTAAACCATAAAGCTTCCCTATTAGGTTACTCACTCGCGCTCTCTCTCTCTCTCTCTCTGGTTAATTCATTTGAATTCATAAAAAAAAAACTACTTTATTTCACTTCAGAATTCTAGATCTAAACTGTAGATAAACAAAAATTATTTCAGGACTATATATATATCTGTTTTGTCAGATTTTGCGCAGCAAAACATTCATGAGTCATGACAGCTGTTATCTTTGTCCATGCTGGAAACGAATCATGAACACCCGACATGAATTATATAAATAATTTTAATAGCACGGCCATTTAAATCCAGAGTCTACCATGTACATAGTAAAACGATCACCAAAAATAATTTTGGGCGGGAATTATTGTAAACACAGATATCGGATACCAGTCCTGTCTAAAGTGAGTGTAAACAGGCGGCTAAAAAATCGGATATGGTCAAAAGATTGGATCTGTGCATTAAGACTTAAGAGCAGTGTAAATGCAGCCTTAAACTGTGTAAGTCAATGAAAAAGTACAGCTCTGATAAATCATTAGCGCAAACACTGCATGTCATGCAAACACAAGTTACTGACAGCTAACAGCTTGTTCCGCTGTAACATAGTCAATACTATAAATATTGGATAAGATATTCAACCAAGTGTTTTGAGTCCTATTAAATATTCCACACTTATCAAAATGACTGTGATGCATGTAGAAACTGTGTACCAGGTCACTTTGTGTTTTCTCTGATCGGACAGCTATCCAACCGTGAAAATATCAAAAGAGAGGGCATTTTTCACATTCCAGATTGAACTGAACAAAATGCATCTGATTGTTGAAGCCACATATATAAATTTTACTCCTTCCAAAATGGTTAAAAAAAATCCACATGCGAGATTGTGTTATAACGGCTCCCGGTTTACAGATACACGCATCGCCACAGATATGGCTAAGCACCTCTTGAGGAATTCATTAAAAGTTCAGCATCTCCATTCAAAGTAGTGACACTAAATGGTCTTACCAGTGCTGATGCCGCTCTTTCTCCAATTGCAGTCTTTGATCTTGAAATTGGCTGATGATAAATAAATTAATCTTGCTTTCTATGACGTGAACTCTGTTAAATTTGCATATAGCATGGGAATTGAAGATTAGATTTATATTTGTTCTGCGGAGACACAGTTATGTGGCCTAGTGTAAATAGAACAAAATGGATAGCTATCTGATCAATACAAAATTATATTATTCCATAATTATATTCTATCCATTATAACATCTATAAGACAGGCTAGGGACAGCTAGACAGACCTTCTTCTAAAATATTATAAACAGCAACTTAAACAAATGCAGTCTTTTTGCTACTGTAGAGAGACAAAAAAAACTGCAATGAGTTTGCGTCATTTTTTCTGAGAAGATCATTAAAGGGTTAGTTGACCCAAAAATGAAAATTTTAACCACCACATCGAGACCCATCTGCGTCATCTTCTCAGTTCTCGCGCATGCGTCGTGTTGCTCTCGTGAACTCACTCAGAGGCCCACAGAAGAAAATGAATAGTTGAATAAAGTTGTTATTATTGAGGGTTTTCTGCGTACAAAAAGTATTCTCGTCGCTTGACAAACTTAAGGTTGAGCCACTGTAGTCACTTGGACTATTTTAATGATGTCTTTAATAACTTTCCTGGGCTGGCAGATGCCATTACCTAGCAGCCAATGGAGGAGTGAGACAGATCTCATCAAAAATATCTTAATTTGTGTTCCGAAGATGAACGAAAGTCTTACGGGGTTGGAACAACATGAGGGTGAGTAACTACTGACAGAATTTTAATTTTTGGGTCAGAGATTAAAACTCGCTTTAAAATGCTGAATGTGCTTTTCGTGTGCTTCATCTTCATCATTACTTCAACTGCTTTTACAAAAAAAAGTAGGCCATATGTCTTTATTTTTTATTTATCTCACATCATGTTGTTATAATACGTATTTGCTTGTCCATCGGGATCAGGAAAACGCGGATTCGAACTAGGGTCAGTCACGTCAAAGACTGAAACAACTGCAACCTGTTCTTACTCGCTGATGCCACTCCTGATAAACACATGGCATTCTTTTGTCAAATTTTTTTGTTCTAGGCTATTAGTGTAAATGGCCTTTGCCAGCAAGATGGGATATTTGCACTTAGTTTATGTTAAATTAAGCTGAATGTGCATTTAATTATGGGCTCTTCAGTTTGTCTGACTTGCATGACCGCTATCTTTTTCATGTTCTATAGAGGAGAAAATGCTTAATGTAAAATATTATTTGTCTCCTTAAATTATGGTGTCATTGGTTTGTTAGTGAATTGGGCATAAGACAAAAAATTTTTGGTTTCTGGTCGTTGTTTTTTTACCGCTCTACAACATGTGTTTTAGATGAACATATACTGTAACAGAGCATATAATACAACTCAGTGCTATACAGTAGTAATGAGAGATAATTTATCCATGATCAAACTAGCATGTTGAACATGTCATAATATTGTGAATAACAGAATCATGAATATTTTATAGGCATGAGCGCAGAATAATACTTGAACAATAAAATTGAATATGCTCTGTCTCGCCCATGTGCATTGTGCTCTGCCACCTCAGTACGTGGCATGACTGCCCTCTACTGCCCATGTATTTCCTGTGCCAGAGCATCCCACCTGACCAAGCGTGACCCCTTTTTCTTTTGGAAGCGCATTCTCAAAGGCCACATCTGTAGTTGATTGAACACACAGCCATGCTCCAAAATCTAGCGGAAAGCCGTCCCAGAAGAGTGGAGCTTTGTTATAACAGAAAAGGGGAAATAAATCTGGAATGGGACGTTCAACAAGCACATATGGGTGTGATGGTCAGGGGCGCACATACTTTTGGCTGTATAGTGTAGTGCAGAACTGATCTACTTGCAGAAACTTACCATAGTTGGGACAGTAATGAGTGCCGCCCTCAGAGGTGCAGTGCATCTGAATCTGGGAACGGTCATAGGTTTCCCTTAAGATGAAGGAAGCGTCACCTTTATGGGTGTTAAACTCGTACTTAAAACTGTTCCACGTGTGATGATCATATCTGACGTAGATGTAGCGGTGGATTAACCTTTTCTCCTCATAGGAAGTTCTGCAGCCAGCACCAACACGTGTAAACTGGGGAGCAGAATTATACATCAGTTTTCATCAGAAAAGCAATCATTAAAATGACATGCAAAGAACAGTATTACAGTGTTGTGAGATATTATTTCATGCTCTCAGTTATTATCTGGTTAATCAGAGGACATGCTAAATATGGAAAAAAATAACTAAGAAACAGAATTTAGAATACATAATTGTATAAATAATCTGGTGTAGTGAATGCAAAAGTTCTTACCCCTCTGTCCTGGGTGGCAAAGTGCCAGGTATAAGGAGTCTCGTTGACGACTGTAACCTGGGCCCCCATTATTCAGGATATTCTGTTACAGTAAAACAGTAAACATTGGTCAGTATTTAACAGTTATCCAAGGTAAGATGCAAAACAACAACAATTGGATTTGCATTAATTATAGCTAAATTTATTAAAGTAAAAAAAAAAAAAAACACAAAATACAACCTGATTTCATTCCTGTGCAGAGAAGTCGGTGTCTGTGAGAAAAGTGAAGCGGCTCATGCAGTCTGATGCTCTTTATAAACCATCCATCAGAGTGAGAGGACAGAAGGGGCTGAGCTTAGGACTTCTTAAAGGGTTAGTTCACCCCAAAATGAAAATTATGTCAGTAATTACTCAAGACTTTCGTTCATCTTCAGAACACAAATTAAGATATTTTTGATTAAATCTGAGAGCTGTCTCACTCCTCCATAGGCTTCTTAAGGGATCGAAACTTGCCGGCCCAGAAAAGTTTTTAAAGACATCGTTAAAATAGTCCAAGTGACTACAGTGGCTCAATCTTAAGTTTATTAAAGGGTCACTTCACCCATTTCAACATTAATCTTTATTGAAAGTGGGTTATATATGTAGTCGAAATGTAAAAGAAATTTTGAATTTGGTGCCCTAAAACAACTTTTGGGCGCATTTGTATGTAAGACAACAACTCCCAGAATGCACCACGTTGCACAGCTCCGCAAGCCACTCCCACTAATCCAGAACAGCACAAACATCAGAGAAATCACTCTTCCGTCTACAAGGCTAGCTGCCAAATAAGTTTGAAATTCATTTCACATAAAATGTCTAGTTAGTTGGCTGTGGCGAGCAGGACGAGGGCGAGGGACGTGAGAGGACGACGCGAGTGATAATGAATGACACCTGTGCAGCGGTCTCATATCTCTCACGGAGGAGCGGAAGCACAAAAGGAACAGGCCTGATTTTATGTTTTGTTTCTGTTGTGTGTGGCCAGCTGGCTTATACTTTTGTTTTGTATTTGTTTATTTTACTATTAAAATGTTTAAATGTTCGCCGGTTCCCGCCTCCTTCTTCCCACAACAACGAACCACGTTACATTGGCAAACTCATTAGCGAATTACTCCTCGTTTGTATTTTTTTCTATATGGTGAATTATTGCATGATACCTGGATGTTCAGTCAGAAGAACATATGCGGTGCGAAACTAGGATGGTTCACATCACAACACAACGTCCGTGTGCTCGTCTGATTCAGAGATTTCGTCCAGGAGAAATTGCGATCGTTGAAATTCTCTGCAGCAGACGGAGTCTATCTGTGTCCGTAGCGCACAGCGAGAGCACTGGCACCAGCAGTCCGCCCAGCTCGAGCCAGTCCGGGCTCCTCGTCCGCCTCCTGTTCCTCCATCAGCCTCAGCTGCTCTTCACTATATTGCGGCTCGTAAAGATAGCCACGAACAGCGGATTCGAGCAGCAGAATTTCAAAATCCTCTACTTCCATATCATGTTTAGTTTCTTCCATATCATGTTTAGTTTCTTCCGTCATTGTCGTAACTTCCTATCTCCACAGCGCTTGTTAGCTTAGCTTATAAACAAGATGCCGCCCACGGGCCTCGCCACTCTCGTCCTCCTCTGACCCCCTCTGAGTTCTCGGATGACAGTGTGTGTTGTCCCCGGACCGTACTACTCTCATCCCCCTCAGTCGCCAGAACGCTGGGAGAGCAGGCCCCCGCGGAACACTGGTCCTTCCCTGGCCTCCTCTGTCAGGGGGCGGTTTATGACCGTACCCCCACACCGGGCCGTTATGCCGTCCACGTCCGGGCCAGTCATTCCGCTTCGCTGCACCACCGAGGGGACGTCTGTGGTTTGCGTGACCCCGCTGGAACAGTCCTTGGGAGCCTGGCTAGAGCTTCCCAACCTGTCTCGCTGGGTCACACAAACTATCAGGCTCGGCTATGCGATTCAGTTCGCACGGTCTCCTCCCTGCTTCAGGGGAGTCCGCTCCACTATGGTCGATGGCAATGCCCCTATCATGAGAGCAGAGGTTGCTACCCTACTAGCGAAGGGTGTGATCGAGACTGTCCCTCCAGCCGAAATGAGGTCCGGGTTCTACAGCCCCTACTTCATTGTTCCGAAGAAATCCGGTGGGTTACGGCCAATCCTGGACCTGCGCATCCTGAACCGCTTCCTTCACAGGCTGCCGTTCAAAATGCTCACGGCCAAAAGCATCTTCAAGTGTGTGCGGCCCCAGGATTGGTTTGCAGCGATCGACCTGAAGGACGCCTACTTCCATGTCTCCATTCTCCCTCGACACAGACCGTTCCTGCGGTTTGCTTTCGAGGGGCAGGCATACCAGTACGTGGTTCTCCCTTTCGGGCAAGCCTATGGGGCATATGGCATCTGCAGCCTCGGCAAAGCTCTGGCTTTGCGACTGAGTCCTGAGGTGGGCATGGCAACACGGCACGCTCCGAGTACCAGTCACTCCGACCTGCCGTCAGATCTTCACCCCGTGGTTGAACCTCAGCTTTCTACGGGCTGGAGTGCCCTTAGAACGAGTTTCCAGGCATGTTGTCTCATCAGATGGGCCTCCACCACGGGCTGGGGTGCCATGTGCAATGGACATGCTGCCGCGGGCTCTTGGACAGGACCCCAGCGCCAATGGCATGTCAATTGCCTCGAGTTGCTGGCAGTACGTCTTGCTCTGCACCGCTTTCGGGCACTGCTCAAGGGTCAACACGTACTAGTCTGATCAGACAATACCGCCACAGTAGTGTACATCAACCATCAGGGTGGTCTACGCTCTCGCCGTATGTCGCAACTCACCCACCAACTCCTCTTTTGGAGTCAGAAGCATCTGAGGTCGCTTCGAGCCATTTACATTCCCGGAGCCCTGAACTGTGCAGCCGACGAGCTCTCACGGCTTCAGCCCCTCCCTGGAACATAGCGACTCCATCCCCAGTCGGTTCACCTGATTTGGGACCAGTTCGGGGATGCTCAGGTAGATCTGTCTGCCTCCCACGACTCGACCCATTGCGCCCTGTTTTACTCCCTTACCAAGGGCACGCTCGGCATGGACGCACTGGCGCCAGCTGGCCGTGGGGCCTCCACAAATGTGTTTCCCCCCGTGAGCCTTCTTGCACAGACCCTGTGCAAGAAGGCTCACGACACTGTGCAAGATCAGGGAGGACGAGGAGCGGGTCGTTCTGGTCTCGCCTCACTCGTCCCGAACTTTGGAACCTCCACGTGTGGCTCCTGGACGGGAGACATGTCTATGCGTTGAAGTGGAACCTCTTTGTCAACTGGTGCTCTTCTCACCGAGAAGACCCCCGGAGATGCCCGATCAGTGTCGTGCTTTCCTTCCTGCAAGATAGGTTGGAGTGAAGGCTGTCTCCCTCCACCCTGAAAGTGTATGTCCCCGCTATTGCCGCACATCATGACGCTGTTGAAGGTAAGTCCGTGGGAAAGCACGACCTGATCATCAGGTTCCTGAGAGAAGCGAGGAGACTGAAAGAGGGTAGGTGACCTGCACGCATTCTCCGTTGACGAAGCGTGCCTGGAGTTCGGGCCGGCCTACTCTCACGTGATCCTGAGACCCCGGCCTCAATATGTGCCCAAGGTTCCCACCACTCCCTTTCGGGACCAGGTGGAGAACCTGCAAGCACTGCCCCTGGAGGAGGGAGACCCAGCCTTGGCACTGCGCTCTCCACGCCTATGTAGACAACGCAGTGTTTCAGGACCTCAGACCAGCTCTTTGTCTGTTATGGTGGGAAGCTGAAGGGAAAGGCTCTCTCCAAGCAAAGTTTGTCTCACTGGATAGTGGACGCCATTGCTTTGGCTTACCAGCAGCAAGGTCGACCATGCCCCCTTGGTTGTGACAGCCCACTCTACCCGGAGTGTGGCTTCCTCTTGGGCTCTAGCGCATGGTGCCTCGCTAACAGACATCTGCAGAGCTGCAGGCTGGGCGACACCCAACACATTCGCCAGATTCTACAATCTCCGAGTGGAACCTGTGTCCTCTCGTGTACTCGCTTCAACCAGCCAGTACTAGGACCTGCTCAGGTGTCTTCGCTTACTCGCCATTCCACTCCACGGACTGGATACCTGTGATATTTCCTCAGGTGAGCTTCCCCAACAAGCCCTGAGTTCCTCCAGCACTGCTGACGTTGACGCCAGTGTCTATTGCCTGCGCATTGGCTAGGTGCCTCCGTGTGCATGGTCCCCCCTCTGGGCGACCCCAACATGTGTATTTCCACTGTAAGCCTCTCTGAGCATGTGTCTTTCCCTTGGCAAGCCACCTTGCCACCCCTGGCGTTGAAATATTCCACCTTCAGCTGGACACCCCAGTGTTCCCCATATGCACCCCCCTTCCGGGTCATATGTGTATTCTGTAAGTCCTCCCTTTGGGCAGGCACTGATTGTATATTTCCACTGAGATATGCTTTGTGTACCTTGGTATTCCTGTGTTAAGTAGGAGTCATTTGTCCGTGCTAGTCTCACGACAGGGAGCTCAGACTTACGCAGGGTACTGGAAGACAGCTGTAAAGGTGGCGTGATTGGACTGAAACCCCATTCGTCGTCACGACGGAACTCGTAGAGACAATGAAAGGGAACGTCTCGGTTACGTATGTTCCGTCTTCCTGCCACTTCTGCTGTATCGCGGGGACCGCCTGAGTTCAGTCTCGGCTCCTCAGCGAAGAAACATACCTGCATATTGCCGGCGTCCTCCTTTTATACCCACGAGGTGGGGCGGAGTTGCGCCATGCAAATTCCGCAGACCCATGGCATTTCTTTGCCATTGGCTCATTTTGTATACTCGAAGTCGATAGGCTTTCTTAGCGAAACCCCATTCGTCATCACGATGGAATGTCTTCGTTCCCTACTCAGGAAACGAGGTTTACATACGTAACCGAGGCGATTCTGTTGCTGTTCTTTTGAACTTAGCAAATCATCATATTATAATGATTTCTGAAGGATCATGTGACACTGAAGATTCAGCTTTGCATCACAATAATAAGTTAAATTTGAAAATACATTAAAAAAAACAGTTATTTTAAATTGTAATAATATTTCAATAAATTACTGTTTGTATTGTATTTTTAATCTAATAAATACAGCCTTGGTTACCATAAGAGACTCAAAAGAAAATAAACCGTACAGATCCCAAAGTTTTAAATGGAAGTGTTTAATTTAACGCATTAATGCATGCAGCATCTGTTTTTTAAATGTTACAGTTATTGAACCATTCAAGTGTGATAATATGTAAAAAAAGAACTGTACTTTACTGGAGCGCTGTGAACAAATACCTGAAACGGGTGCACAGAATACCGCTTCAGAAAAAGGCAGAAACACACAAAATTATATCAAAATTTCGGTTTTGTCAAGTAAAGTCATTACCACAGTCGTAAATGTGTTAAAAAGTGTTAAATGAATATAAACAGTTGTGAGAAAATAGGATGTGTCAGGTATTAAATTGACAGCAGGCTAATAAAATCACTGCTGTTTATTAACTGCAGAGATACAGAAATTATTCAAGAAATTATTCAATTTCTGTATATTTACCTATTAGCCCTTCGTGAAAATTTTAAAGCACTGTTTACAGTTGTGAAGATTGTTTTCAATCCACTTAAATGAAAAGTTGATATATTTTTTAAAGGCTACGGAAATGTTAAAAATGATAGCTTTCAATTATACTGTAGTGCTGAATGGCTATTATTAATGGCTAAAATTGAGAAGAAAAAAAACGTGTAATCGAGACATCAGTAGCAGTATTTGTATCAGTAATACTGGCCTTTAAAGGGGTCATATAATGCCATTTTTGTACAAGCTAATATGATTCTTTAGGGTCTAAATTAAAAGTTTGTAATATACTTTAATTAAAAATTCTCATTAGTATTGTAAGAAAACACTTATTTTACCTGGTCAAAAACAGCTCTGTTTTCAGCACGCCGTTTCAGTGCATATGACAAATGATCATGAGCTTTGCTCACTCCGCCTCTCTGTTCTATGTACACCGTTTGTAACTCAATAACTCAATAACCATAATGCGTTGTTCAGTATAAACGTGGGATTATGAATTATATTGAGAATATCATACATAGAAAACATGCCGTAATGTACCCTGAGTGTAAACCTTAGACGCATTCATTGTGAAGCGTGCAGCTAGCGATTTGCAAAGATTAATATATTAATATAAAGTTTAATAAGACGTTACACTCACTTCCGTTCTTCTGGAGGTTCAGCAGGAACACGAATATCTGGTACCGATGCTTTTTCATGAGCAGCTTCTTAGCAAATCCAGCTTTATACTGACCCTCGTTTATTAAGCAGTCTGGTGTGAAATGATTCGCGCAAACATGAGAGCAGTGACGTTGCTCGTGGGGAATATTCCCTTCGAAAACAAACACAGCCACTGCGTCTTCAGCGGTTCGGATTTAGGAACATTAAAATGACTGCTGTGTTCGTTATTACACCCAAGAACAGAACACCACAATCGCTTAGACGCCATTCTGCTCATAGACAGTGCTCCAGCATATCAACAATGACCGCGCCTGTCCGCGCAGACTATGATTGACAGCTGGTTCACAAGCGAGGGCGGGTCTGTGTTGACTCGCTCATGTCAATCAACAATCGTGGGAGGGGCTTCCGAGCGTGTGACGTCACACGGTCGAACGGCTCAATTTGAGGCAGGGGAAAACATATGAGGAGATTAAAACAAAAACACTGGATGGATTTTTATCATTATATGATGGTTGTGTACAGGCACTGCCAACACACATTTCAGTACAATCAACTTGTAAAAGTGCAGGTACCATTATATGACCCCTTTAAGTGTCTCAGCTGAAGTAAATAAATCATTTTCTATCGCCTTTAATATATTGGGCAAATTTTCATATCTGATCGATAACGATAACATTAAAAATAACCATTTATTGGCCGAAATCGATATATGGTCGATATATCGTGCATTCCTAAAAAAAAAAACTAAAAAAAAAAATACAACATAAAGGGAAAATAGACTTGAACAGACTTGACAAACTCTACAACAGCAGGTTATGTAAAATAATGAAGATTAAGGTTTAGATATAATGAATATGTAATATAGTGCGTTTATTTAGCAAATGCTCCTCTCAATAATTATTTTAACTAACTAATGAGGCATTTAATCAGAATGGCATTCCTTAGGCTTTCATTGTGTTTAGTTTCTGTTTTGCCTGCCTTTGTTTTTCATGTGTGGGAGCAGACATGAAAAACAAAAGCATATTTGTTTAAGTAAAGCTGCTCACTATAACTGCTCACTTTCTCACAGTTCATGCTGTAGCAGCACAATGGAGGGAAAGTTCCAGACCCTGGATTTATTATTTGAATCTAATGAGGCAGATAGAGACCAGGCTGACTCTGACCCAGATGAAGCCTTTGATGAGGACTCTGAAACAAGGACATCAATGAGACTGAACACAAACAGAGATTCAGAGGAAGAGTGCCCAGAACAAATCACGTTCTAGTCCAAAAATAGCCTGACACCAGGGAGACTTAGCAGAGAAAACATAATCTAAAAGACACCAGGACAAACAAGTTTAACAGGTTCTCATGCTGAGGATATTTGGTCTACATTTGCCTTGTTTTTGTATGATGGAATTCAGAGCATTTAATGGAAATTCAGACACATTCATAATACACACAAAAAATGAATGGTGAAACAAATCTCATCCCTTTGTGTATGTGTGTTCTGGATTTTGCCAGATACTTTTTTTTTTTTGACAAATTCCCATTTATTCCAATGGGGGTCGAATTAACCGGCTAGGGAAAGATTTGTTACTATTTATCTTACAACCACTCAATGTCACAAGGTCTTGTACCACTCCGATGGACACTTGATTTTAAAAAAAGATGACCCGCCAGAATGGGCGTGGTCTAAGACTATAAAGGGATCGAGACTCGTCTAGAAAATTCAGATTCTTCAGCGAAATCACCACTTCGCTGACCTCCGGTTTGGAGCCTTTGCCGCCGTCGAAAAGCCTTCAGCGGAACAAGCAGCAAACAATTTTACATCACTGAATAAGCAGGAACACCTGTTCGATTTCTCATTAATGCAATTATCTAATCAACCAATCACATGGCAGTTGCTTCAATGCATTTAGGGGTGTGGTCCTGGTCAAGACAATCTCCTGAACTCCATACTGAATGTCAGAATGGGAAAGAAAGGTGATTTAAGCAATTTTGAGCATGGCATGGTTGTTGGTGCCAGACGGGCCCATCTGAGTATTTCACAATCTGCTCAGTTACTGGGATTTTCACGCAAAACCATTTCTTGGGTTTACAAAGAATGGTGGGAAAAGGGAAAAACATCCAGTATGCGGCAGTCCTGTGGGTGAAAATGCCTTGTTGATGCTAGAGGTCAGAGGAGAATGGGCCGACTGATTCAAGCTGATAGAAGAGCAACTTTGACTGAAATAACTACTTGTTACAACCGAGGTATGCAGCAAAGCATTTGTGAAGCCAAAACACGCACAACCTTGAGGCGGATGGGCTACAACAGCAGAAGATCCCACCGAGTACCACTCATCTCCGCTACAAATAGGAAAAAGAGGCTACAATTTGCAAGAGCTCACCAAAATTGGACAGTTGAAGACTGGAAAAATGCTGCCTGGTCTGATGAGTCTCGATTTCTGTTGAGACATTCAGATGGTAGAGTCAGAATTTGGCATAAACAGAATGAGAACATGGATCCATCATGCCTTGTTACCACTGTGCAGGCTGGTGGTGTAATGGTGTGGGGAATGTTTTCTTGGCACACTTTAGGCCCCTTAGTGCCAATTGGGCATCGTTTAAATGCCATGGCCTACCTGAGCATTGTTTCTGACCATGTCCATCCCTTTATGGCCACCATGTACCCATCCTCTGATGGCTACTTCCAGCAGGATAATGCACCATGTCACAAAGCTCGAATCATTTCAAATTGGTTTCTTGAAAATGACAATGAGTTCACTGTACTAAAATGGCCCCCACAGTCACCAGATCTCAACCCAATAGAGCATCTTTGGGATGTGGTGGAACGGGAGCTTCATGCCCTGGATGTGCATCCCACAGATCTCCATCAACTGCAAGATGCTATCCTATCAATATGGGCCAACATTTCTAAAGAATGCTTTCAGCACCTTGTTGAATCAATGCCACGTAGAATTAACCCTCTGGGGACCAGAAACGCGCCGACGCGTTTTGCTCGTTTTTTTTCACATAGCAGAAAAATAGACTTAAAGTACTACCATCATTTCTGTTCATATAGAGTTAAGAAATATGAGAAAAATAATCTGTTAAATGTCTACTTTTTTATGTGCCACATACAATCGAAATAAAATATTGTGCTTTTGTAAAATAAAGAAAATAAACAGGGTGTGCGTTCTGCCTCTCAGTCACCGTGAACTTTTTTTCTGGAGCACGTCTCTAATCTTCAACACAACTCAGCTAATACTATTCTCCCAGCCATAAGCAATATATCTTTTAAATCATTTGAGTTTGTACTTTTAATGATCCGATTCAAAACTAAAATAAATATTCTCCGTTTATGTCATCTATATAAAAAGAGAGACGTGTCAGCCGTTCTAATTATCTTTCTCTCAGCTCATTTTTCTGGTAATGTGACACGCCCACGGAGAGCACGCGCTATTCAAACGCAAATATGTGAAGCAACACATTGAGACGCGTTAACGCCCATACACTCTGAAAACACGATATTTTTTAGCCAGATTAATCTGCTGTTGTCTTGCGCGGCTATATGAGGAACAATCCTGGGACATTTACCACAGAACAAGTGCTGGTTTATTTCCACTTCGAGGATGAGCAACAGATTCAGCTGAGAAATAAGTGTTTTATGCAAGTGCTTTGTTCTAATCGCGATATAGAATAACGTTAGTGTCTGTTAATGGAAAAATAGCATACTGTTTAAATGTGAATCATGTTTGTGTGTGTGTGTGTGTGTGTGTGTGTGTGAATGAATGAATGAATGAACGCACAGATACGCACTGTTACAGACTAAATAAAAGACAACATTTCGTTGACTAGTTTTGGATAAAGTTTTTACTCTAAAATAGACATCAAATAAGCTTTTGTTAGGAGTTTCTGCTCATATGTTAAATATATAGTATGTTTTGTCATTAAACTAATCAACTAAGATGTTATAGTGTTTGTTCCAATGCAAGCTATATCAAAATAATGAATCCTCAACTTTGAAATATGTATGATCAAACTAAGACATTTATGGAAAAAGACAATTTTCTTTTCAAGATGTTTCCAACTCTAACTTTGAACTGAAATAAAACTTACTCGGTTACCTAACGTAACCTCTGTTCTCTCTAGAAGAGGGAACGAGTATTGCGTAAGTAACTCACGCTACGGGTAAAGTTATCTTTTCTCGAGATCTGAAGCCAAAAATTATCCTTAATTTTTCACACTTTGTCAAGGCAGTGCAGCAGGCAGCAGACCAAAGCAGGCTAAGGGAGCGTGCTTATTGGCTGCCTCACGGCAACTGCAGCAGCCTATCCATGAGCCTGGCGTCACGCCCAGTGAGGACACTTTGCGCCCTACGTGCATCACAGCCCGCCAAAAGGGGTGTGGTCTATGTGTATAAAGGGAAGGCTCATAGGCTGATCTCTGGTTTTCTTCTATGAAGCGAGTGAGCTCGTGGCGCGAGCACGGCAGGTTACGCAATACTCGTTCCCTCTTCTAGAGAGAACAGAGGTTACGTTAGGTAACCGAGTAAGTTCTCTTACGAGAGGTTCTCTCGTATTGCGTAAGTAACTTACGCTACGGGAACTCTTTGTCAATGCCGTGCGCGCCAAGCATACGCTGCATACATCCCAGGAGCCCGGGGAGCATACAAGCGAGAACAGGTGGCCAGCAACGCGGGCCAACACATGTAATAATCACTCTTGAACATATAACAGAATACAGAGCGGCGCTGCCGGTCTATATTTGTTTGTAATTAAGGTGGCCAGCAACGCGGGCCAGCACAGTGCATAAGCACAAGAATTAGGCAAAACACACAGAGCGAATGATGGTCTGTGTGTAGGCATCCAATCCTTTATGTGCAGCTCAACCAGGAGAGCTAATAAACATATGACGGTAGCCTGCGCATGCATAATGGGCAGATCATACACATCACCTATACTGATAACATTTTAGCCTGCAACGCGGGCACTTCTAGGTTATAAAACCTCACGAATGTGGAGGGGGAGGCCTCCGTGCGTCGACTCCACGAACGCCGCAATGGCCGCAACGTACACTTTGAGCGTGGAGGGGGACCTACCCTTGTCCAGTAGCTCTTGTAGGAAGGAAAGCACCCGTGCGACACCACATGTGTGTGGGTCAGCGCCTTTAGTGGAGCACCACTGAGCGAACACTTATTTTAGAAGCATAGAGCCTTCTCGTGGAGGGCGCTCTAGCCTGTGTGATCGTGTTCACGACCCCTTCTGGCAAAGCAACGAGTAATCGTTGATCACCCACGCATGCAGAGCCCATCGCTCTGGGTGGGGGTGCCAAACCGATCCGCTGGCCTGAGAGAGGAGATCTCTCCTCACCGGGATCGGCCACGGGGCAACCTCCATGTGACAACCTCACCAGCTCTGGGAACCAGGTCTGGTTTTCCCATCGTAGAGCTATGAGGAGCACAGAGTGGCGCGCTTCCCTGATCCTCTTGATTACCTGTGGTAACATAGAGATCGGAGGGAAAGCGTACAGCGGGCGGCTGGGCCAGGTCTGGGCCAGCGCGTCCTCACTTTTGGAGAAAAAGCTCGGGCAGTGCGCATTGTCCTTCGACGCAAAAAGGTCTACTTCCGCTTTGCCGAATAGGTGCCACAGCCGCTGGACTGTCTGGGGGTGCAGGGACCATTCTCCCAGAGGAATGTTGTCCCTGGACAGTCTGTCTGGGCCGACATTGATGAGGCCTGGCACATGCGCGGCTCTCAGCGAGCGCAGTGAATGCTGGGCCCACACCAGAAGGCGTTCTGTCAGAATGCAGAGTTTCCTGGTTCTGACACCGCCCTGTCGGTTCACGTAGGACACCACCACAGTATTGTCCGACCGGACTAGAACGTGGTGGTCCTGTATAAACGGGAGGAAGCGCTTCAGCGCGTTCTCAACCGCTAACATCTCCAAACAGTTTATGTGGAGGCATTTCTCCTGGTCTGACCAGAGGCCGAAGACCGGTCTGCCCTCGAGAACGGCGCCCCAGCCCATGTTGGAGGCGTCCGTCGAGATGACTTTTCGGTGTGAGACAGCCCCCACTGTCACACCCTGCTGGTACCAGTCGGCTACCGACCAGGGGCTCAGGGCTGAGACACAGCTGTGAGTCACCCTGATACGTATGCCGCCGGACGTCCAGGCTCGTTGAGGCACACGAGCGTTCAACCAGCGCTGCGCAGCAGACCTAGCTGAAGGACTGCTGCAGCCGATGCCATGAAGCCCAGCATCCTCTGAAACTTTTTCAGGGGTGCGATGCTGCCTTCCTGGAAACACGCGACCAAGCGTTGGATACGGCGCGCGCGCTCTGTTGACAGCCGCGCCGTCAAAGCCACAGAGTCCAGTTCTATACCCAAAAAAGAAGTAGACTGACTGGGCAGTAATGAGCTCTTGGTCCAGTTGACCGTGAGACCCAAGCTTTCCAGGTGGCTGAGAAGCACTGTCCTGTGAGAAATCAGCTCTTTCTCTGATTGTGCTAAAATCAACCAATCGTCCAAATAGTTCAATATTCACATTCCCTGACTCCGCAGGGGGGCGAGCGCCGTGTCCATGCACTTCGTGAATGTGCGGGGTGCTAGGGACAGGCCGAACGGCAGGACGGTGTACTGGTATACCTGACCGTCGAAGGCGAATCTCAGGAATGGCCTGTGACGGGGTATGATTTGAATCTGAAAGTAAGCATCTTTCAGATCGAGGGTGATAAACCAGTCTCCTGGGCGAACGTGCGCAAGGATTTTTCTGGTAGTGAGCATTTTGAACGGTCTCCTCATCAGGGCTTTGTTCAAATATCTCAGATCCAATATTGGTCTGAGGGCTCCGTCCTTCTTTGGAACGAGGAAGTAACGGCTGTAAAAGCCCGACTCGCTCAGAGAAGGGTGCACCCTTTCTATGGCCCCTTTGCACAGAAGTTTCGCTATTTCTGCACGAAGTAGATGTGCTACTTCCCCATTCACTTTCGTCTCGAGGCGCGATATAAAGCGCGGGGGACGGCGAGCGAACTGCAGTGTATAGCCCTTCTTTACTGTGCTCAGCACCCATTCTGACGCACCCTGAATAGCATCCCATGCTTTTGCATGTAAAGCTAGGGGCAGAATGGCGTCCGTGTTCTGATCGCCGCGCTCTGCGGGGCTTGAGAACCTGAATCGGAGGCGTGCGCTGTGCTTGTATACGGCAGCTGGCACACAGCGATGGCTGGCCGTTTTATACACGATGTCCCGGTGGCTTTGTACGGGGAACATATTGTGTGGTATATGGGGGATGACCGTGAAACAGAGCGGGCAGTGGGTAGGCGTGTGCATGGGGTTGTGGGCACGTGATCTACATCTAACACTCGAGAGGCATTTGCCAGCTTTATGAGAGTGGGCTCTGTGAGAGACACGGGATTTATAGTTCTTGTGTGTAGGGGTGAACACTGGGATGTGGGCACATTTTCTACACTTGAAACACATGCGGCGTGAGCCATGTAACCAGGCTTTATGCTCTTTTTGAGATATCTCTGGGTCGCCGTGACAACGACGTTTGTGTACAGGCGAGCGGGCTGAATTGCCGGCTCGTTGACTGCAATAAACACATTTTGAGTCGCCGTGATAACGACGTTTGAATGCAGGCGAGTGGGTTGTATTACTGCAGTAACCATGGTGACGGGGACTGACAAGGCAGGAAACTTTGACGGCGGTCCGGCCGCAGCGGGACTGGTCCGTCTTCTCCTTCCTAGGCTTGCTAGGAGGACTTCGCGGGCTCGGGTTTCAGCGTTATCCTCGGCCGGGGTCCCCGCAGGGGAGGCGGTCCGTGGCGGCTGTTCGCTCTGAGCGGAGCTGCGCGCAGGCTGGTCACGTGGACGGCGTGCGGCTGAGCTCGAACGACGAGGCAGAAAGAGGTTCATGGCCTGAGTCGTTTTCTGCACCTCCGAGAAGCGGTCAACGATCCCGTTGACGGCTGGGCCGAAGAGGCCGGTGGGGGAGAGCGGGGCGTTGAGAAAGACCGCGCGCTCTGACTCTCTCATGTCCGCGAGCGTCAACCACAGGTGCCTCTCTGTGACGGTCAGCGAGGACATGCATCTTCCCAGGGCCTGAGCAGCGGATTTAGTGGCGCAAAGGGAGAGATCCGTCGCGCTCCTTAAGTCCGTGAGGGAAGCCGGATCCGGGCCTCTCTCGTCCAGTTCGCGGAGGAGATCAGCTTGGAGGATCTGGAGGACTGCCATCGAGTGCAGAACCGAAGCGGCCTGTCCGGCGGCGGAGAAAGCGCGGGCGACGAGGGCTGAAGTGGTTCTGCAGGCCTTAGAAGGGAGTGCAGCCTTTGAGCGCCAACCAGCGGGCGGGCAAAGGTGTGCAGCTACCACTTCTTCCACTGGGGGGATAGCGGTGTATCCCTTCTCGGCGGCGCCATCAACCTGAGAGAGCGCCGAGGGGACGTGAGAGCAGACTCTGGCCGAAAACGGAGCGTTCCACGACTTATAATTCCGCGTGGAGCTCTGGCAGGAAGGGTGCAGTCCTGGATGCTGGCGCTTGACGGCGGCGAGAGAGAAAGCAGCCGTCGAGCCAATCGAGGCCCAGCCGGTCAACGGCCTTGGTGAGGAGGCGCATAAGCTCCGCATCCACGCCGGCGCGAGTCCGGCCGGATTCCTGGATCGACGAGGCGGAAGAGAGGTGCGAACCGGACCAATCCTCGCGGTCGGATGCCAGGATGGAGCAGCTGTCAGCGTCGTCCCCCACGAGAGAATCCACTTCATCCCCTGAGGCGGCGGCGGGAACCGGCGGCTGCGCGTCAGGAAGGGGGGGCGGGGACGGAGACCGCGAAACCCGAGGGAGAGGTTCCGGCGGGCTTCTGGGCTCAACGTCCGTTTCCGGCCGTCTCTGGGAACGGCGCTTCTTTCTGCGCGGTCCCACAGAGGTGGAAGGAGTGACAGCTTCCTCGTTGAAAGCTTCAAGCCGAGCCCGCAGGGTCGACATTGAAAGCTCTTCGCACTCGGGGCAGCCGCCCAAAGCGAGCGCGGAGGCTGCAGCTCACGGCCCAGGCAGAGAGCGCATATGAGGTGGCGGTCTCCGACGCTGAGCGAGGCTTTGCACGAGCGGCAAGAAAAACGAGGCATTTTTAGAAAAACGCCTCGGCTCTTTTAGAATGTTTTGGTGTAATGCAACGGCAAAACACAGCAGTGAAAAAGGATATCGACGCCGGATAGCGTAGCAGGCACGGATGGCTGAAGGTGGCGAAGACGGCCGGCTTCCTCAGACGCTTCCTAAGCTTGCTGGTCGCTTGATTCCAACGGCGGCGGCTCTCAAGATCCAGCGATGCGAAGAGCACGCTGAAGAGAAGGAAATCAGAGATCGGCCTATGAGCCTTCCCTTTATACACATAGACCACACCCCTTTTGGCGGGCTGTGACGCGCGTAGGGCGCGAAGTGTCTTAGCCTGCTTTGGTCTGCTGCCTGCTGCACTGCGTTGACAAAGTGTGAAAAATTAAGGATAATTTTTGGCTTCAGATCTCGAGAAAAGATAACTTTACCCGTAGCGCAAGTTACTTACGCAATACGAGAGAACCTCTCGTAAGAGAACCATGTCTATATAAAGGTTCTAGTTTTCCTCATTAAGGCATTAAGATTTTTTATTCCTCTTTTTAGTCAACTTTAGCATGGGTGTATTCACTTATATTAAGCAGTGTGTGTGTGTGTGTGCGTGTGTGTGTGTGTGTTGTAAATAAATCCAAACAATCTAAAAGCCATTCTTTATTAAATCTCCTCATTCTTTGTGCAAGGCTCCTCTAATGATATGGCCTGATAGCACCTAATAGGGCCATTAGGGGAGGGTCTTTGTCTTTCTCAGGTGTGGAATGCCACACATATTAATGAGATATCACGCCTCCTTGCATAAAGCTTTCTCAAACAAAACACGTCATTAAAAATGTAAAAGACTTTATTGACTTATCTGAATGAGTAGTCAGGATGATTCTCACATAGTTTTGGAGCAAATATTCTAGATTATGTGATACAATTTTCAAAAGTCTTGTGAAGAAATAATCAATATGTGACCGATCACGGAAACTAGGGACACAAGTCGGTTCTTCGGCATTTTGAGTTATTCATAGATTCTGAAAGTGTAGTCTCCAAGCTTTCCAACGATGTGTAACACGTGGAAATCTGATAATATTTGGAGAAGTTGTGGCCATTTGAAGGTAGGAACTCAAAAAAGGTAAAATGGGTGAAAACGGCCTCAAAAGATTGTGCATTCTCACCTCTCTCTCCTGCTGGGAGTGACAATAGGGCTCATTTACATCTCATTTAGATAAGCCATACCCCCTGTAAAGCTCCCCCTGTGCTTTACAGCTTTTTTTTCTTTCCTGAGCTAGCTAATAACAATAGGTAGGTATGGGAAGGTCTAAACAGACTAAACATGAGATAACATGTACGTGTTCTTAGAATTAAAACAAAACGACAAACTTTAATGCTTAATGCAAACTTACCCCCAGGACCGGCGAATGCACTTCTGCCGCTCTAGGCGAAAAACAATTGTGCTGCCCCTCTATTTGCAACGTTTACCAGCAACAACACACAAAGACCAATATGCCATATACATATAACGCAAAACCAGCAACAACACACAAAGACCAATAAGCCATAGGCCTACATATAACGCAAATAGTGCGCAACGCGCGTGTGCCCAAAATGTCAACAATATTAAAGTTTATGCAGGAGGTAAATGCCTGCTGGCATTTTTCTTTAAGCAGTCATGACAGGAATTTTCCAAATAATCATATTTCCTCCTCAGATTACTGTTGCAAATCTCTTTACACCACTTTCTTATGTGCGTATACACACACAAATGAAATGTCCGCAAGCACATTATATCATCAGCAGGTTCAGCATCTTAAATAACGACTAGAGAGCAAATGAAGCTTAACTTACGTTTCAGAAACGCGCACGGCAGGCCTTCATCGCAGCAAAGGTCTTAACTGCATCCTCTATTTCGATTCTCTGTGCCAGTTCATGTTCTATGGAGATTGTTGCCAGTCCATTAAGTCTGTTCCCTGTTCACAAAACGTTCCCCATTCAAAGCAATCGGGACATCACATATGAAACAGTTAGCCACCGCTGTCAGCGAGCCGAGCCGCCGTATTCAAGCACCGAGGGCGCGCGCGCCGCGCCCATACCTCCGGTTCAGTTTCCCGAGCCCACAAAGTGCGGCGAAAACATTTTCGGTGTAACTGCCACGCTTCAGCTCGTCTGCGACAATCTTTGCGGCGTCCATCTTCATTGAATTTTGATATCAGATAGAGCCGGCCAGAGCGCTGCATATTAAGTAGCCACGCTGTTGGGGGGCGGGGGCAAAAGCGCCGGCGGCTATTCAGTATGGAAATACACACAGACAATGACACGCCCCTACTGCATGCTAGAATCTCCGAAAAACAAGCCGATTTCAACCTCAAAATGTACGCTTTTAAATATACCAATACTGTTATCTCAAACATGTAGAGGCTTCTTCATGATCTCAACTAACAGATTCTGCAAAAAAGCGGAAATCACCAATTTTGGAAAAAAACGCTTCTTTCTCATTTTGCTCGCAAGTTGTGCTGCCGACTTGTGTCCCTGGTTTCCGTGACGGGTCACATATGTGTTTTGTGGTCTTATTTCAGTAACTTTCATTTTTATTTTTTTCAATAACCACGCATAAACATTATTCTCTTAAAAATACAAACATGTACATACATGTTGCTAACATATCATGGTAGCCCCGTTTGTGCTATATAGAGTGAATTTACACCTTTGCCATTAACATGTTTATAAATAACTGAAAAAAGCACAAATGTCAGTGCATGTCAAAACATCCCAAGGGCCCCAAAAACACCCTGGTCCCCAGAGGGTTATGGCAGTTCTGAAGGCGAAAGGGGGTCAAACACAGTATTAGTATGGTGTTTCTAATAATCCTTTAGGTGAGTGTATATATATATATATATAATTCAGCCCGCAGAAATGGCAGTAGGAGTGACTGTAACACGCCACTGCTGAAACACACACGCATTTGGCGGGTGTTAATGTCAAGCCGTGATTCATGTAAATGATCAGGAACGGTAGGAGGTCTATTAAATTCTTCCATTAAATGCCGGTAAAGAAAATAAAGGACAGGTTATTGCAGATTATAGCTGGACTTAAACCGACTGACAACATAGTGATCTTATTGTAATTACTAAATAAAAGTGACTAGAAAAGTTGTTAACATACCATATCCAAATATTCACATCTATGGCTAAAGCAGTGAGCTATAGGTGGTAAAGTCAAATCCAATGAAAGGATAATAATGTAAATGCCTGCAGTTAAAGCACTTGAGATGTTCATTCCAAGTGAACCTTTCACCTATAGGCAAAAAAACAAAAACAAAAAATAGGTTAGAAAGCACTTTACCCAGTGTGTTAAAGCAGATCATGAAACAATATATGGAGCACTATAAAAATAAATAATAAAGTTGCAAGTTGCAATTAACGGGGTCCAAGTACAAATGACTCGTGAAAACAATACAGTTACAATTACAATATCTCTCTTCAAATATAATAAAAGTCTTAGAAGAATAGTTCCATACAGAGAGAACCATATTATATTTGAAATTCTATGTACTATTTTACAATATACAATATTGTCTCTTCATTTTAGTTGCATAGCAATACATTCATTCTTGTCTGGCAACTTGACATTATTCTGTATCATGTTAAAGGGGTGATGAACTGAGAAATCAAATTTTCCTTGAGCTTTTGACATCTAAGAGGTCCTCAAATTATAAGAATATCCTGTAAGTTTCAGAACTGAAAACGTCCTTGTTAGTCCAATAAAAGCTTTTATTGACACCAGGCTCAGCAAACGACTCGTTTTTCAAAGTGGGGATCTATGACGACAGAGGATAAAACACCACCCCCGCAGAAGAAGATCAACGCCTACTTCAACACCGCCGGTTTAGCCCCGCCCACCGATTCGCGCATTACACGAAACTCATTATAATATGCAAAACTGTTATCCACTCACAGCAGTGGGCGTTTACTTCTAAGTCTTCAATGCGAGACGCCCATAAAAACCGAGCGTTTTTGAGCTAGGCTCAAAACTAGGGTAGAAAATAGCCTATTACTTATTCATTTAGATGTTTTTGAATGTAAAAACCAAGCGAATGTCATAAGTTGACCTCAGACAACAATATAAAACAATTTAAAAAGCCAGTTCATGACCCCTTTAAATAAAGGTAATTTGGAGATCACCGATTTCTTTGCAAACTGATTCGATTTTGATTAGACTTCATTGAGATTTATGAAAATATAAAGAATTTTATGCATAGTCGATCAAATGAACCATTTACAGTGCATCCCGAAAGTATTTACAGAACTTCATTTTTTCACATTTTATGTTATGTTAAAGGCTTAAAGGGTTAGTTCACCCAAAAATGAAAATTCTGTCAGTAATAACTCACCCTCATGTTGTTCCAACCCCATAAGACGTTCGTTCATCTTCGGAACACAAATTAAGATATTTTTGATTAAATCTGAGAGCTGGATCACTCCTCCATAGGCTTCTTAAGGGATCGAAACTGACCGGCCCAAAAGTTATGAAAAACATCGTTAAAATAGTCCAAGTGACTACAGTGGCTCAATCTTAAGTTTATCAAGCGACGAGAATACTTTTTGTGCGCAAAAAACAAACAAAAATAACGACTTTATTCAACTAATCATTTCCTTCTCTGTACGGCCGTGATATTTCACGTAGTGGAACTGCGCAAAGTTTCTAGGTTGTACGTCACGCATCACACACATGACCAGCGTCGGCCAATAGTGAGCCTACGTGTGACGTGCAACCTAGAAGCTTTGCGCAATATCACCACGTGAAATATCACGGCCCACAGAGAAAGAAATGATTAGTTGAATAAAGTCGTTCTTTTTGTTTGTTTTTATGCGCACAAAAAGTATTCTCGTCGCTTGATAAACTTAAGATTGAGCCACTGTAGTCACTTGGACTATTTTAACGATGTCTTTCATAACTTTTGGGCCGGTCAGTTTCAATCCCTTTAGAAGCCTATGGAGGAGTGATCCAGCTCTCAGATTTAATCAAAAATATCTTAATTTGTGTTCCGAAGATGAACGAACGTCTTACGGGGTTGGAACAACATGAGGGTGAGTAATTACTGACAGAATTTTCATTTTTGGGTGAACTAACCCTTTAATACATGTCTCAAAGGTCTACAGACAATTCCTTGGACTTCATGGCTTGGTTTGTGCTCTGACATGCACTGTTAACTGTGGGACCATATATAGGCAGGTGTGTACCTTTCCAAATCATGTCCAATCAAGTTTTAGAAACACCTCAAGGAGGATCAGTGGACACAGGATCAGTGGACACAGGATCAGTGGACACAGGATCAGTGGAAACAGGATCAGTGGACACAGGATCAGTGGAAACAGGATCAGTGAACACAGGATCAGTGGACACAGGATCAGTGAACACAGGATCAGTGGACACAGGATCAGTGGAAACAGGATCAGTGGACACAGGATCAGTGGAAACAGGATCAGTGGACACAGGATCAGTGGACACAGGATCAGTGGACACAGGATCAGTGGAAACAGGATCAGTGGACACAGAAACAGTGGAAACAGGATCAGTGGAAACAGGATCATTGGACACAGGATCAGTGGACACAGGATCAGTGGACACAGGATCAGTGGAAACAGGATCAGTGGGCACAGGATCAGTGGAAACAGGATCAGTGGACACAGGATCAGTGGAAACGGGATCAGTGGACACAAGATCAGTGGACACAAGATCAGTGGACACAGGATCAGTGGAAATAGGATCAGTGGACGCAGGATCAGTGGAAACAGGATCAGGGGACACAGGATCAGTGGAAACGGGATCAGTGGACACAAGATCAGTGGACACAGGATCAGTGGAAATAGGATCAGTGGACACAGGATCAGTGGAAACAGGATCAGTGGACACAGGATCAGTGGACACAGGATCAGTGGAAACAGGATCAGTGGAAACAGGATCAGTGGAAATAGGATCAGTGGAAATAGGATCAGTGGAAATAGGATCAGTGGAAACAGGATCAGTGGAAATAGGATCAGTGGAAACAGGATCAGTGGAAACAGGATCAGTGGACACAGGATCAGTGGAAACGGGATCAGTGGACACAGGATCAGTGGAAACAGGATCAGTGGAAATAGGATCAGTGGAAACAGGATCAGTGGAAACAGGATCAGTGGAAATAGGATCAGTGGAAATAGGATCAGTGGAAATAGGATCAGTGGAAACAGGATCAGTGGAAATAGGATCAGTGGAAACAGGATCAGTGGAAATAGGATCAGTGGAAACAGGATCAGTGGAAACAGGATCAGTGGAAACAGGATGCACCTGGGGCCCGTTCTTCGTACGTTGCTTAAAACATCCGAGATCAAACGAGACATCCAAGATAATATCATCGTGCTCATCATGATCCGGCTAATTAGTTTCTTCGAACACACCTGTTGTTTATGATTAGTATCGCTGGATTGAGTTATCTGAGATAATTGCGCGTTCATGCGCTGGTTTAAAAGGGGATATGTATCGATAGTAGAAACATTGATCAGCAACGCTGCTATTGGCTGCTCACCGTGGCCAAAGAGCGCGCTCAGTTTTTTTCTCCACAGAAGAGCAAGAGTTATTGCTTAAAGGATATGTTGAATTTGAAAACTTAATTAAAACGCCAAGGAACACCTTAAAGTGTGCAAAAGCCAGGAGAGAGGGCTGGCAAAACGTAGCAGACAAATTAAGTTTGTAGTTAGATGTTTTTATCACTTATTACAGTATATATTTTTATATTTTAATAATTCCTAAATAATTAATAACTTTGTTCATTATAATCTCAGAGTCACCACTCACAACTAGAACATAGGAACAAGTAAAAGAGAAGTAGGCCTACTAGAATATTCTACATAATAGTAATTTGTACTAACTAATCTCTTTTAAAAAGGCACTGTAAATAAATGTTTGCCTGTTTATAAAAGCTACCAAGAAAAAGGCTGATAAAAAAAAAGAAAAGAAAAACAAACAGGTGGTGGTCCTGCACCCCCACATTATACCAAGGCAGAAGAGCTGGCCCTTGGGTTGAATGTGAACTTGTGGAGGGCATCCCTGGGTTCAGCTCTTCCTCAGACCCACAGCCAGGAGCAGCAACACCTTCACTGCTGGGAAATCAACTTTAAATGATCCTAGTACACTGTAAAATAATTTGTTGCTGCATCAAATGAAGTAGGCCAATAATCCAAATGGCTGTCCAGTCATATCAGCTGTTAAACCTTGAGTAGTAATGAATTGCTTTGACTTGTGAAAGTCTACATGTGTGACTGTGAAACTACATAGTTAATGTAAAAATTATTGTTATTGATCACATTTCCCCCCAGTGTACTTCATTGTAATGAAATTGTGTTTTCCTCTTTTGTGCAGTATTAAACAATACACCAACACTTTTATGTGTTCCCAAGCAAGTGGTGTCTGAAGCATGTGCAGTAAGTGGACTTTTTCTAATGTTACATCAAAAGGGAAGAAAGTACAACACTTTGTAATGCCCATTTCCCCCCCAATGCACAGGACAATGAAGAAACCCTCTCAGGTATCTTTAAGTGCATAAATAACTTTACTTAATTTACACTTGAGTACCTATTATTTCTGAATGCAATATGAGTTGCAGGAGTCCACATCTACAGAAGAGTCTGCACAAAGCAGTGATGCAGAGGTGGGCAGTGCTGTCATTTTCATTGTTGATGCATAAGCCATGTGTTTGACAAGTTTACCCCTACCCCTAGAAAACAGAGTATTTTGAAAATACTTGACAACTTAAAAAAAAAAAAAAAACTGGCACTAGAGATAGAGTTGCTTCATAGGAACTTCAGAGTAAGTGCTAATATATTATTTCACACAGAGTACAATATATTATTTGCAGGCAAAAGATGACTTGATCACTGGCTTTTCTTTACAAAGAACAATTAAAATAAAACTCAAAGAACTAAGCATATTTGTCTTGTCTTTTATTAAACATTAATGAAATGTTTTATATTTTTTCTGATGGTGATGTTGTGTAATATGGCCCATGCAATGTCACAGGCCCTGTCAGGTGCAACCCTCAGGCTTTTCAGACACTTTAGTTGGCTAAAGTTCACTTCATTTACCCCTTTTCCACCAAAAACGAACTGGTTCGGAACTGGTGCTGGTTCAAAGTTGGTTCGGAGTTGGTTCAACTTGCGAACCTTCTCAGAACCTGTTTGTTTATCCACTGACTAGAGCGCCCAGCGAACGACGTCATTACGTCACTGTGTACGTCGCCATACATCTTAGCTAGAAACGCTTGCAAGTACAACATTACTTTGGGATTATCTCTAACTCGTGAACCAAGAAGGCTTTAAAAACAATTGAAATATGTAAGTATTTTAATCTTTTCCTTTGATATGTAATCTTTTCTGATTAGTTATGTACTCCTGTCTTGTGTCTTTTTTTTCTTTCCATTTATTTGTTCTATATTGTGACTGTTTTCTCCTTTGCTTACATAACGTTTTCAATAAAAAAATAAATTAAAAAAACTAGAAACGCTTGCGCCAACTTCAAGCACAACAATTACAATGGCGGACTACATCGTGTTTCTGCAAATGTTTCTCCTGGCTTTGCGATCCTATATTATGTCAGAAAATATGTTATCTAAACCCGCCCCCAGCCCCCGACGTAAGCATGACGTGGTAAAAGAACGGTTCTAGTCCAGCAAAGAGTTGGTGCCGCTTTGGAACCAGTTTTCCTGGCCGAGAACCGGTTCTTTGGCTGTCGAAACACAAAGAACTGGTTCGCGCGCAGGCACCGGCTCCGAACCGGCTCTCAAAATGCGTTGGTGGAAAAGGGGTAATTGTGTGCCCTTGTCCTGGCTAGAGCTGCATTGTAACTGGTCTGGGGTTTGGGTCAGGGAATGGGTTCATAAACACCTGTCTCCAAGCAGGATCCTGCTGTAATCACCTGTTTAATGGAAAAATTCAGTTCTGGCATAAGTGTATGTAATACAGTGAGCTTGATATTTAGCCTATATTTTTCCTTACCACGTTCAAATAATGTGCATAAATCTCTGAAAATTCTTGAGTCATGCACAGATCCTGGCCATATTTGTGATATGGAACACACCATCTAAGAGATTTTAGTCAGTCAACTGCCTTTTTAAAATTTGATATAATATTACTAATCTGGATAAGAATCGCAGTAGTAACTTGCCTGCACTGTTATTAAAGCCCGACTCCGACGAGTCCAACATTTATGCGTTTCCAACAAATTAATGATGTAAACGACATCCGCACGAGTCATGAGAAAAACGATATCAATCAAAAAGTACACTATCGCGCTGCGCTAAAATACTTCCCGTATCAGCTCCGCTTATAAAGCCGCGATCTAATCCTGTTAACATGAAATAAGCCTGCTCGCGAGCAGGTTCAAGCTGGCGCACCTGTTGCTATGACAGCAAGTCCAGGATGAGCGTCGAAGAACCAAACAATCCAAGATCATGCCAAATCGCCAACAATCAAATCCAGCTAACTGAGTTAGCGACGTACGAAGAACGGGCCCCTGAGCTCAATTTTGAGTGTCATGCAAAGGCTGCGAATACCTTTAAAAATATGTGATTTTTTATTATTAGTATAATTTTTAAAATAAATTTGCAATGATTTCAAACAATCTTCATTTGCGTTGTCATTATGAGGTATTATTTGTTGAATTTTGAGGAAAATAATTAATTTAATCCATTTTGGAATAAGGCTGTAACATAAAATGAGGAAAAAGTGAAGTGTTGTGAATGTTAGTTGTTTGTTGGTCTTGTCATATTATCCACACACACACACACACACACACACACACACACACACACACACACACACACACACACACACACACACACACACACTTATATATATTGTACCAGTCAAAAGTTTGGAAACATTACTACTTTTAATGTTTTTGAAAGATGTCTCTTATGCTCATCAGGTCTGCATGCATTCGCTCACAAATACAGTAATATTGTGAAATATTATTACAATATATTCAAATAGAAAACTATAATTTTAAACTTTAAAATATAATTATTCCTGTGATCAAAGTCTTCAGTGTCACATGATCCTTCAGAAATCATTACTACCGTTCAAAAGTTTGGGTGCAGTAATATTTCTTTTCTTTCTTTCTTTTTTTTAGAGAAATTAATACTTCTATAAAGTATTAATAGTAATTAATACTTAATACTTTCATCCAGTTTTGGGCAGTTTGTTTAGTCTTACATTAAATAAAGTTCGGTGCTTGGACCCCTGAATGTGCGCATACCAAACACAAACTGGAGGAGGCTTTGCCATGGAGTTTATTTTCTGCAGCAATGCAGAGTGATCCTGCGATAATGTACTGAGAGGATAGAGAAAGGAATCTTCTGTTAGAATATTTAGCTTGTGTTAGAAAACACTGAACTGTACTTACATTATATATCGTTTGCTTACGATGAGAGATCCCCAATAAGGAAAACCACTGAAGACAAAGAGGGAATCTGCATTGATTGTAGACACGATTCCCAACAGGAGAATCAGCAGGCCGATCATTATCTGGACAGTCTGAGGAAGACCAGAAAACAGGCACTTATTGCAGGGAAATAGTGAATTAACAGTTATTAGCTGAGCAGAGTTGCCAGATTTGCACAACAAAACCCACCCATCTCAACAGTTTGTTAATGTTTGTACTACTGTATTTTTGGATTTGTTCCTCTACCTTTCACACGTACACAAATTAATTATTGAAAGATTTCTCACCCCGAGTGCTTTTGGTTGGTCTTTCAGAAAAGCCTGAAGTCCTTGAGGAGCTGAAGCTGTCTGTGGCACATAAACAGTCACTGGAGCCGTTGTCCCCGTTTCAGCTGGAGCCATTTGTTCTGGGGCCTGAAACTGGATGATCAGCGTCGACGAGTTTGTGGGAATGACAGTACTAGACATTCTTCTTTCTGAATCTGAAATTGACCTGTACAAAATCAAGACATGTAAAAACATGTGAAGGATAAGAATATAAAATAGATTTTCATAAATAATCTTACCAGTGTATTTATTAAAATACTATATGTTCATATTTATTATTATAAACAATGTGGTCTTTATATTCTGGAAAAACTTATGAACGCAGTCATGTCACAGAATTATTGGTAACTATAATAACTCTTCACAGATATTTTATTACAAACATCTCAAGTTTAAACTGATCTACAGCTGTCACCATCTCACAGGTGGGACATTTGCCAGTATATATTTAAAACAATAATATCTTAGTTTAAACCTAAAGTAATATTGACAAACTATATATCATGGTGACTGTTTTTTTTAAATACATTACAGATGAGCAGTAATTTATCAATTAGCAACTAGAATATTTAACTATCATTAGACATGTTCAGGCCTTTATTTTGAAAGAGATGAACATGAAAAATCATGAAATATTGGTAGAAACTCAGTTTGTTTTCATGGCAAGAGTTCAAAAGATAACACCAATTCAATTTTCTGAGAAAAAAGGTCTGAAAATGTTTTAAGTATACAGAACAAAATGATGGATTCTCAATTTAATTTTCCCAAATATATTTTATATAAAATATAAATAATTATATCATAAGATTGTACATTTTAATAAACTCAAACTTCTATAACTTTTTTTCACTTTCATATTTTAAAAACATGACCAACCATAGGTCTATACTCCAGCATTCTTGAATTAGAACCATTTAAGTTTGGACATTGATTTACATGTTTATGTGGAAAAAAGGGGGGTGACCCTACTGTCGTTATAAATCCATACATTTCTAAATAAAGTAATAAACTACTCATTAATGAAATTTTTGTCTTAAAAAAACAACAAAAAGGCAGACATAATGCAAAGATTATAATTTTTATAAAAGTAGTCAGATGAGATCTAATTTGTTTTACCAGGGGAATGATAATGCACTCTTCCGTTGGTACTTCACATTTTGCTGTGTTTTTATAAGTTCACTCATCTGAGATAACGCATTCTGTGGTCTAATATTGTTTCCCAGAATGAAAGTTAAAGTGGGTGGAGCTCAGATATTTAGGAGGGGTGGCAAAGCTACCCACTATTTCCAGTAAATCAAGCCTGACGCACTACTGTAATATAATCTCTTTTCATACAATAAGATTAAATAAAATTTTACTTAATTTGTCTTTGTTGTATTTTATATAATCTGCATGGTGGTTTGGAAACAGACTTGTAAATATTGTACGAAACATGTGACAGAACAATGATCAGCACAGTCAAAACCATTAATCTTACCTCATTTGGAACAAATTTGGCACAATAATCAGTAGTTCAAGATTTCTAAAAAAGAGGGGAAAATAGAGAACGAATTGACTTGTTTATTTTTGGATTGTAAAAAACACCAAATTTTGCATCATCCTGTATCATTTGGGTTTATTATGGGCATATCATAAGCCAGATTCATTACCTTAGTATGCTGTTAAAAATGAAGCAAGAAATCTTGATCTATATGCAGACAACAGAAAACACAGGGCTACAAATACACGACTAGACGAGGGAAAACAAGGAGCACTTTTTCAAAGAGGAAAAATTAGGGTGGGGAAACAGTAGAAGAACTACAAAGACCAAGTGAAAGACTACAAAAGGACAGGAAATCATGAATGATACAAAATACAAGACACTAAACAAAATACCTAACACTAGTCCATCACAGACTCAAACTAATCAAAGAACACCCTTTCTGGACTCAGCTTATAGTCAAGTCAAGTCATCTTCATTTATATAGCGCTTTTAACAATGTAGATTGTTTCAAAGCAGCTTTACAGAGATAAACATACATTTTACGGTCACAGAGATTGTTTTGGCTTTATAGCGATTTTTGAATAATGTTATTTCCAGCTAAAGTTAGTTTTGATTGATTCACTTACAGCAAAATTATCATTTGTTATTACATTAGGGGCCACTAAGACGACGGCGTTCTCTTTAAACAGACTTTAAACGCGAACCTGTGACCGGATGGCATTCACATGCGCATTAAAAATTGATTCTATAGTTATATTCGTTTAAATATGTGTGCGCAGGTTTGTAATTTCCCTACAAACCATGCCTAAACATACTACTTATCTTGCCTATACATTTGATAAAGAATATTTATTTTATTTTATCACTTCGGGGTACGCGAGGCGGATTTTCAACAACGCTTTATCTGTAGAGTGGGAAAGGGATCCTCCATAGGGAGAGGCTAGTTGACACTTCAGCACTGCATTGTCATCGGGTTCAGGTAATGCTCCTTCGTCAGATCTGGATACGGCCTGGATCCGGCAGGCTGCGGGAAAACCTCGGGATAAACAAAGACACTAAAATTAGCGTAGATGCCATTCTTCTTATGATGTAACGAGTACATCAGGATTTAAGGGAAGTGTTCCCAGTTCCGGCTGACCTAATCTATGCAGCCTAACATTGAATTATAGAAGTCTATAATGTATTATGTGTATGCTAGGTCAAAGAGATGTGTTTTTCGTCTAGCTTTGAACTGACAGAGTGTGTCTGCTTCCCGGACAATGGTAGGAAGACTGTTCCAAAGTTTTGGTGCTAAATAGGAAAAGGATCTACCGTCTGCAGTCTATTTTGATATTCTAGGTATTTTCAACTGGCCGTTATTTTGAGATCGCAATAGACGTGAAGGACTATAATGCTTTAAAAGCTCGCTCAAGTACTGTGGAGCTAAACCATTTAGTGTTACTAACTTACAATTGTCTGCTTGTCAAAATCATTTACTTCTGAATTATAAAGGTTTTCATAATTGTCCCCCTCTCCTTGGCGTTGCATTATCCATAATTGTATCGATTACCGCTTTTTCTTTGTTCTTTTTTATTTTGGAGGCTAAAATTCGTTGAGCTTTGGAGCTATTGTCATAAAATAATTGTTTAGCAAAAGTGAAATATTTTACCAAGTCCTCCGAATTAATACTCTCTAAATCTTTTTTTGCATCATTCAGTTCTTTTTCTATTATTTTATACCTCACTTTTAATTCTTGCAACTTTTGTATTTTGCTCTCTATTAACGTTTGTTTATTCTCTCTCAATTTTTTCCTCCAAGATGAGTATGCTATTATCTCTCCCCTTAGGGTTGCTTTAGCTGTTTCCCATAGTAATACAGGATTTATTTCACTGTTATCATTTATATCAAGGAATGTTTAAAGAAAAAATGACAGAGGTTATTAAAACATTCCTTGATATAAATGATAACAGTGAAATAAATCCTGTATTACTATGGGAAACAGCTTGTTTTTAATGCCCTATTCAAATTTAGTTCATGAGTAATGAATTATTAAATCTCCAAACACTTGTTTTTAATGCCCTATTCAAATTTAGTTCAATGACTACTGAGGAATGGTCTGCCAATAGAAAAGGAACAATCTCACAAGTAATCACCTTAAAGAGGTCATGCTTTAACATAAAAAAATAATCCAGTCTTGAGGATACTTTATGTGCTTTAGAATAAAAGGTGAAGGTTCTGTCCTTTGGGTGGAGATGACGCCAAACAACCAACAGTCCCAATTCTAACTTTGCTTCCCTTAATAATTTAGCTGTTGGTTCTGATTTGTGTTTTATTCTACTTATAGTATCTATCTTTTGGTTCATCACTAAATTAAAGTCCCCACCCATTATAGTTAATCATTTAGCCTCAGACATTAAAGGTCCCGTTTTTCATGTATTTTTGAAGCTTTGATTGTGTTTACAGTGTGCAATATAACATGTGGTCATGTTTCGCGTGTAAAAAACACAGTATTTTTCACACAATTTACTTATCTGTATACCGCAGTGGCGGCTGCTGGTCTTTCAAAGACGGGAAGCTCATTTTTTTAAACTCGACTGTCAGGTGTGGGGATGGTGTAAAGAGCGAGGACTCATGTACAGAGTTGATGGGCTTTATTTTAATAATAATTATAATAGAAAATAATACAAACAAAAACTATGAACCAGCACAGGACTGCACACACAAGGAGAATAGGGAGCAAACAAGGCAGGTAACGAGGGAGGACAGGTGGGGCAAAATAACTAATAATCAGGAAACCAGATGGGAGTCAACACAATCGACAGGAGAGCACATAAACAAGGAAAACACATGACAAGCCATGTGCTCACACCAAACATGTCAAAAACACAAGCACATGGCCAGTAAAACAAATTACAAGCAATGTGCTCACACAAAGTGAGACATGAAGAAAAATGAGAACACTCATAAGCCACGTGTTCACACATAACATGACAACATGAAAGAACACAGCTAGTGTAAAACACGAGCTGTGTGCTACACAGCACAAGACAAAACATGAAAGCACGTGACGATGTAAACACGAACCGCATGCCACACAAAACACAACACACGTGGACAAGAGCGAACACGAAACCGCACGCGAACACGACAAGACAGAACGTTATGCACGAGAACGAGTGAAAGCTCATCCTGTGCGCTCACAACAGAAAACAAACACGCACGAATCCAGACACGAAACCGAAACCAAACTAGACAGATGTGCCGTGATTCAAACACCACGCCCGCACATGTAACACACACCTGACATCGACGGAGGAAATGTGGGAATTAGGTTAAACTGTGAAATGTAAAATGTATTGCAAATACCAATAAATATGTTACAGCAGTTAGTTTGTCTTTCGAGTACACTTGCAAAATCCGCAATGGGACTGAGCTCGAAATTTAGACTAGCTTCCGCGTCAGCGACTTTTTATTGGACGAAATCGCTGTCACTCAAAAGGAGATGCAGTCCTCCAATCATCACGCAGACGCCCGGACTCCAGGCCAGCCCACTTCTCTATTCCCCCCAGAGACGCTGAGCGTCCGTGGGCGGGACATAATCGCAGCATTTATCCAATGACCGTCTAGTTTCGAAGCACTGAAAAAAACTGTTCACACCAGCCCCATTGAAGTCAATGGACGCCGAGCTTCAACGGGGAAATGCCATAGGGAAATGCACTGTGACGCGCTACGGGTATGTATGAGAAGGAGATCGAGTCCGCCGACCTGCTATATGGAGCCGATTCTGAACGAACTCGTCTTTGAGATGAACGTGTTCTAACGCATTTTAGTCAATAAAATGTTAACACAATAGTACACATTTGACCATTATTTTTTTGACATTATAGGGGAAGCTGAGCTTCCCTTGCAGTCTTAAAGAAATCGCCACTGTACCGCTGTTTTCACTGTCCAAAAAACGGCCCGATGACTTCCTTGCTCTATGAAGTCCCTCCTTCAGAAATACGTAACGAGTTCTGATTGTGCCAGCGGTTCCTGTGTTGTGATTCGACAGCAGCTTATCGCATGCTTATCGCATGTTCTCGCTAGGCATTGAAAGGTCACGCCTCTTACCATAACGTGGAGATGCATGCGCACATTTTCGGGAACCGGGTTTAACATAAATTGTAACCATTGATCTCTAAGCACAGCGTCCCTGGGAAGGCCAAACAAAGGTGAATTGACTCCGGCATGAAAATAACAGTGTCTCGACGACATGGCGACAAACACACTCTACAAACGAAACTCTTCCTCTTCTCCGTGGGAGCGCAACAAGACAACGCCCCCTTTTTTGTGTATTCCCGTGGGCGGAGATTAGTCAAAAAACTGTTTTAGTGACGTCATTAAATGGGATGTAGTCCAAACCGGCCGTTCGCTGTAGGCTTTGAAAGGGGACTTCTGTTAAATAAAATATCTCGCTAGGCATTGAACTTTGAGCTTTATAATTTTACAGGTATTATTTATGCTCTAACAGCTACATTACACACTAACTAAAGTTTGAAAAATGGAATCACGAAGAACGGGACCTTTAACAGATGGAGGATTCTTTTCATGAGGGCAACTCCCTCTCCTGGTGGGTTATATACGTTAAACAATGTTACTGGTTGACCATCTATTTCTCCACGTAAAAAGACAAATCTCCCTTGTTTTTGATGACGCACTGAGGCCACTCAGGCTGCCAAACAATAGAACACATTCGCATCAGTTCGACGCTCAATCGCGAGCTACTGTCAGTACTATTAAGTTACTACAGCCTACCGTTTTCTAGCTAGCTATGCCTTCGACACGAAAATGCATAGGCTACTACCTGGATGCGATTACGTACAAAACAGATCGGTGTCTTTATTTAAAGTCTTTATTTAAATTTCCTAAAAACGATCACATCAAGAAGAGGTGGATTCATTTTGTGAAGAGCCAACCTTGATGAAGAGCTGAGGATCACCGCCAACACCCGCCTCTGTAGTGATCATTTTACACGGGATAGTTTTATAAACTTTCGTCGGAGACAACTGGGATTCACTGATAATCCGCTGTTACTGGTGAATGGGGCCGAACCGACTATCTCCCGCCTCGGCCTTCATCCTCCCGTCCCGAAAGCAGTATCACCTAATATCACCGTCGGCAGCTTTTCAATGCTTTCCTGCGAGTGGGCGTGGTTTCAGCACAGCCAGCGGACACGCCCCCAGCGTTTGAGACCAGAGAATAATGCTCATTTTTTCAAGATTTTGATAGCTTATTTTATGTACTTGCCGGCTTTTTTTATCATTCAAATTTGGCTGGGTGGCTAATAACACATTTTTCTGTGGTGTGACAAACTCAGAACACATACTTAATTTTGACTTTACAGGGACTTTAAGTGCTCCCATTTTTTTTCTTTCACAAAATGAAACTTTGCTGTCTTATTAAGGTATTTAAAGCAAACATAAATATAAAAAATTAAACATTATAAAAGTGCCTGTAAACACCCCCGTGAACTTCCAAAGTCTGTAACCTCAACAGGGTCACCCAAAAAGTTCCACATTGTTGTTGATTTGTGGAAGAAAAAAACATCTGTTCTCAGCCACTGAATCATGGCAGAGCGGTGAGACCAATACAGTCTCACTAAAGGTGGTGGGCTGCAAAATTAATTTTTATTCCTTCTAATATCTTTTTGTTATGAATTAGATCATTTAAAAGTACACACTTAAATGATTATAAAGATATATAGCTCATGCCTGGGTGAATAGTATTCACTGAGTTTTAAGTTTAGAGACGTCCTCCCAAAAAAAAGTTCACGGTGATGAAGAGCCAGAAAGCACACCCTGTTTATTTTTTCATATTTCTTAAAGGCACACTATGCAAGAATTGTACCTTAATATAACAGCTTCAAAGTCATTTCAGTGGTAAACAAACTCATAGTAGGGCGAATCATCCTGGTAGCAAAGCTTGGAGGGGACGCCGCTGGAAAAACCAGCAATGCAAGTTTGAGAGGAGTGCCCCCGACAAATCTCTAGGGGTTGCTGTTTGACAAAAACGAAATTCCTGCATAGTGTGCCTTTAAGTCTGTATGACTAGAAATGACGGAGTATTTTAAGTCTATTTTGCTGCTATGTGGAAAAAATAGAGCAAAACGTGCCGGCGTTTGCTGACCCCAGAAGGTTAAAGTCGGTGTATAACCAAGCTAAAATGCATAACAACAGGAGTGGAGTGGATCCTACGAACTTCCCCTCTGAGCAAATGGACAAAGTCATTGGTGATGGGCGACCACTATCCAACGTCAGAGAAAACAGAGTGGATGTGGGCTTTCAAGAAGCTATGTGCGCATGTCACAAAGTGGCATGTAAACAGAGCTACTGTTCACTCAACCGGGAAGTACCTGATTGCAACTTCACCATCATTGACCTATTGAACCATCAAGACTTTCATCCGAGACTGCGTCTGGATGCTCGTTCAACGGCTAAAGGCTGATTTATATTTCTGCATCGGACCTACGCCGGAGCCTCTACGCTATACTAGACCACGTGTTGGTTTTCATTTATACTTCTGCGTCGTTGTCCGCATTGACGCGCAATTACACATGCAGAGGGAGCGTGTGAAACCCGGGGAGAGGTTCTAGCAGACCAATCACAGCGCTTGCGGTACGCGTAAAATTTACGTTGTTACATTTTTGGAGAGGTGCACGTCAGGGTACGCCAAATCGCTACACACAGCCCACGACGTAGCTACGGCGTGAGTTCGACGCAGAAGTATAAATTGGGCTTAAGGCAATGCAAGTATCATACATTTAACTAAACCAAACAGAAGATTAGTATAATCTGTAGATCCCATGCTGATGGTTGTTCAGGTGGTTAAGTGACTCTTATATATCCATTGCTTCATTCCATTTGTTTCATTTCATGAATTCACTTTCACTTTCCATTTTATCCATGTGTCCATGATTGTGTGTATGTGTTTAGACTAGTTATGTGTTTGTGATTTAAATAAACTTTTGAGCACATTTTTTTATTGATTATTTGGTCACTGCTTGCAAAACAGAGCCTGTAGCAAGAGTAGTACTGTATGCAGTAAGAAATGGTTATTCTCTGTGGTGTAGGATCTGAGAGCAAATCAGACTGAATGACTCCTTCAGACTGTGAATGAAGAGCCGAATTCCGAATCAACACTCAGGACCCCAAATCAGAGGATCTGCCATTCAGTCTGGAAAACCCCAGCTAAATAATTTATGGCCATGCAAGCTTGTAAGAGATGATCCTAGCTAAAGGAAGAGCTTGTCAACAATAGTAAGTTAACCCAAGACTAAAGGTCCAAAGGGCGAGACATCTAGACTAGCACAAGGAAAACCATGGGTATTATAAGTTAAGTTTTGCCGCAAAGTTTATTCAATGACTCTACAACCTTCGCCTACTTCAAACTTCAGCCACGAGATAGACTCCATGTAACGAATGGTCCAATGGAGGCAAGTGAGGTGAGAACCCAAATTTAATTTATTTACAAAAAAAGAACACAATCAAACATAAAACAAAAACATGGCAAGGTATGAAAACTCTGGACATGGAACAATCAATACTCGACAAAGACACAGGGCAAACAAGAGGGCTTAAATACACACAATACTAAGGACAAGACAAGGGACACCTGTGAACAATTAACAATAAACCAATTACAACATGACACAACAGACAAGGGAACACATGGCAGGATCACATGACTAAAACCAGGGGATCACATGCTAATCTCTCGCTAATCGGCTCTGTTGAAATGCGTGTTTTGAAGTGCTAGTTTGTATTTAAGGATGTGTCCTAATCCATACCCTTTCTCAGTGGTGAGAACCTGAGTTCCCCTCCAGAGAAAGCTACGTTTCACTTTCCTCGGCGATCGGTATGTATTAGTTTTACGTGCATGCATTAAGTTAGAGAATTTATCTAGCAGTAGAGAATTTATCTAGCAGAGTAACAATCCTGTAGTTTATAGGGCCCTGTTATAGGTCCATAAAGGACTGTAACTTCATTCCAGTCGGGGTGCTCTGCGTTCAATTCCGGCCGCAGTGCTGTCCTGTTTCGATCCTGTTTCGGTCTGTTTTCGATCCTGTTTTCGATCCTGTTTCGACCCTGTTAACTGTCAACTGATTCCATTGTAATTTGGGACTTTCAGTTGATATTTTCTTTAGTTTCTTTTTGGGTTCATGTAGTTTTCATTTTCTTTTGAACTGATATTAGCTGCAAGGATTGGTGCTGGAATCTGAACTGTAATCCTTGCTCTTTTCTCATTCTAATTTATTTTGATGTTTCTACTTGCTTTCTCATTTGTATTTGATTTTGCTCCTGAAGTTGAATGATCTATTTTTCAATTATTTCTCTGAAATAAGTTCATTTCTTTAGATTGCTTTATTTTGCTCCCAACTGCTTGATTTGTTTTTTTGATTAATAATTTTGACTGGAGTTTGGTTTGTTTTCTTTATTTATTTCTTTATATATTTTGCTGCCGTTGACATTTGGGTTTAGTTTCAACTAACTGTTTATTCCAATTTATTAATTGTAATATTATTTTGGTTTCCTTGATTTGAGCGCTAATAATCCTCCCAGCTATCGAAGTGATTCTTTTTATCTGATTATTTATTTCTGTATCTGATGTATACCCTTTTTGTGTGTTAGCAGGGCCTGAGCACCGGGGGCAGAGGATTCTTACTTGGGTGACGGTATCTTTCTCACCGTGTGCAGTGCTTGGTGTTAACATCTGTGTGTGTGTGTGCGTGTGCTGTGCACAGTGAAGTGCAGTGGTCCTGCACCTGCGCGTGGCATGCTACGACTCTCTGCCTCTGTGTCTCTCGTCCCTGTCTAGACCTGGTCCTAAACCTTTAGGGGTTCATTGAATTTGTACAAAGTGCTTTATATCCTTTTTATACTGTTCTCTTTTAAGAATTGTTAATAAAACTCAATTTTCTACGACGACCCATGTCTCTGACTCTATTAGGTGACTCGAACCTGTGTGTGCCTTTTGTTGGGGCTTACTCTAATTCTTTGGGTGAAATTCCCAGAGTGGCGTAGTCGGAGTATGAATGATACAATCCTATTAATTATAAATCTTTAAGAAACCCCCCCTCTTACTGCCCTCGTGTCGCCCGCCACACTTTGTAAAGATTAAAATATTAATTTAAGAGCTCAGTGTTGAGACCTTTCGCCAGAGTTTTATTGACAGGCGATCTGACCAATCATAATGGTTTGTCAACCAAACCAGTCAGTGGATTTGAACAGAAAAATTGTGTTTATTGACATCTTTTTGCTGTTCTGATGTTCATTCATGTTTAATTCGTGCTATAACCAAGAAGACATTATCAGTTCACATGCTGCTTGAACTGAGGCGTTACACATTAAAGCTCCATCTCTGTGGACTCGGCCGGACTCGGATATTAAGAAATCAGACTCAAGTCCAACTCGGCCCCTCAGCTTGATTAGTAAGGACTTGAACTCGACAAAGGTGGACTCGGACCAAAAACTAGTATATACAGACAGTGGATTGTAAGCTATAGCAATATTGCATTGCTAAAGATACAAATTAATTAGCTATGTATCAAGTTATAACCAAATACAAGCATTGATTATAGAGGGATTTTTTAATCGTAAAATATTTTTAATTATCTTCTAAAATCTCTTATCATTTATGGTCCCTTTTTATTTTTTATTACTTTGTATATTTGGTCAATTCTTGCATGTGTTTAGTCATTTATCTCTTTCCTACTTTCTGTGTTGCTTATTTGATGATGGGTAAGTGGACATGATAACCTCATGTTTAAGAATAAAAAAGGCACATAAGTGAAATAATCAAATTTTATTGGCAAAAGTTTCAGAAAATGAGATCAGTTACAATTATAAATCCATTCACCAGCATCATGCAGATTAGTAACAAAACGTTTTACATGCGTAAAATTTAGATTATTAAAAACTAATTTCACTTATTATAAAGAATTATATGATTTAAAGTAAAATACAAGTAACTACAATAAAACATCATTTTTTTTTTGCCATATTGTAACTTTTTCAATAGAACACAATGTTTCTAGACATTTTGACTGATTTTGAGTTTTAAATGCTCTTATTCTATCACTAATAAATGCTTAAAATGACCAAAACGATAACCAATGTATCAAGCCATCTTTACTTGCTAAAATAAAAAAAATGTGCTCATTTGCTATTTTCTATAGCCATCATCTTCATCACCATAATCATCTTCAAAATGTTTTACATGTGTAAAATTTAATTTATTAAAAACTCCCTTAATTTCAATAATTATGAATTACATGATTAAAAGTTAAATGATTTCACAGTGTGTTATTTCTCGTCTACTGAAGAGAAAAACTGCTTTTGGATAACCCTCTACATGTTTAAACCTTAAACACACACATTAGAACATTAGTATCATGAAAACTAAAGTAACTACAATAAAAAACTTTTTTTTCAATAGAACACAGAATGTTTTTAGACATTTTTACTGTTTTGAGATTTAAATGCTCTTATTCTATCACTCCTTCCTAGAAATAAATTATTACAATTACCAAAATGATAACAAATAGAACTGCTTCTTTTCAAATAGAAAATGCTTTTTTTTTGCTTCCATAAATGCGATTTTAGGGGCAGAGATCAATCATTTTCTACTTTCTATAGCCATCATCTTCATCACCAGCATCATCTTCATTTTCCCTGCAATCCCTGCAGAAGTTGTCCGTACTCCTCAGTGTTGGTGTCCTCGTGTCGGTCCTGATTCACCCACTCATCCAGACGCTCGCGCTGCGTCTGATCCAGGATTCCCACGCGGCTGTACTCCGACACCAGGTTTCGGTATCCTGCTTTATAGTAGCCTCGGATGCCTTCATCCGACAAAACACAGCTCTGAGACTGAACGCTGTCACCTGGAGTTACACACAAGAATATTATCAAGTGCAGCAACACAACAGCTCTGTTAATCTATCAGTCGTGTTATGCTTTACATTTAATATCTTCAGTCCAAAGCACATTTCATGACAGCAACAACGCTGACCAAAGTGCTGTACAATATAAAATAAAATAGTAGTTGAACTATCCCTTTAAGACAGTATTTTAAACAAGACACATTCAAAGCAATAACATTTTACATGTATGTTTTTCTATAAGAGATTAATAACAATTTTACAACGGTCTATGGTCAGATCTCATTATATAGACAAAACATTTTAGCTGGCTGTTTTCATTTGTCATTATGTACAGTAAAAGATGTATGTACAATAGCAGCAAACAAACTTTTGTTAAACAGGACAAAACAAACATATGCTTGGAATAGTTTCATATTCACAAAGAACAATCAAAACAACACCTCATTGCTCTTACGAAAAACATTAATGTTTTACTTAATTACACTTAATATCTTGTGTTGTATTTATTGTCTTGTCCGTTTTTTACTGCCAGTTTGTCTTCCTCTAATCTGTGTGCTTCATGTTGTTGAGTGTGTTCACGGCTGTCTGTGACTTCTGTAATGTTGCATCAAGGCTTTAGAGACTTTTATATCGTTCTACTGTATCATTGTATATGGCTCAAATGACAATAAAGCTCTTTATCTTTCTTATCTAATTGGTCAAAGATTATATTTCCACCATAAAAGCTGTTGCATTATCGTGTCTATCGTAAACACCCTGGAAAATCACAGTATCTGGAGGGTAGTTTATACACGTGTTTTGCAGGATTATCACCTCAAGAGTTTCTTACCTAGAGCCTCTCTGAGCTTTTGAGAGGTAAACGGGTGATGAAGAGTCATGCAGCGTTTCAGCAAAAGCTCCACGTCTCCACTAATCATTGTGTCTGCTAGAAGTTTCCTGTAAAAAAACAAATGTTAAAAGCAGATTTAACCTTTGTGATGCTGTACCTAAAATATTCAATGTTAAATACTACTCTAAATTCCTGTAGTGTTCATTCTGTATAATTGTCTTGATGAGGATTTGGTCCGTAACTTGAACATTACCTGGCCATCTGTGAGCGGCTGCTTGGGCCTGTAGTTAAAGCTCGTCTGTGATCTTGTCCCAGAACCTCCATGGCAATCATGTTCTGTCCATTATTGTCAGTCTTTATGCTGCTGATCAGTTTATGAAGCTCAGGGTTTTTATTTTTAAACTCGCTCACTGAGTTTGGGTTTTATATGAACGTCAGAGCTAGTCTGATGGAGCCCTTGGGTGGAATATGGCTCGTGTTGAGTGTCCCAGTGTTGTTCTTACTGGACCTTCGGGCACTTTGAACACTGTCCAGAGAGAATGAGAATTACTGACAATTTGATTTAATGACATTAGCATGAAATCTGCTTATTTAAACTACTAAGCTGATTTAGAGCTCATGTGAGTATTTGATCTTCCTCTAGATTCTGTTGCCGTGTTTAATCAAATAAATGGACAAATGACACTCCTGATTATGTATACTATTTTTCAATACCTAAATTATATATATATATATATATATATATATATATATATTTGGTGTATCAGGTGAATCTTCTCTATTTCCTTTGTGGATCTCCAGACACAGTCTTATTGTTGTGAATAAATAACAGAAAATACCTTCAGCAATCAGAAACTTTACCTGTTATATTCAGCAACTAATCCAAGATGGTACATTTTGATGAGGATACGTTCGTCACTTCTGATGAATTTAACACTCTGTAAGTATTTCTGCAGAGCAACGTCTGTCTCCTTTATAATCCCTCCAGTTATGTTGTATGTCCTGGGTTTTTTGCGACTGAAGTCGTATTCTCTCTTGAGAAGGGGTTTGTACGATTCAAGGTTTGTCTGGATCTAATGAGAAATTAAGAGTGTGAGATTAAACCATAGACAGTAAAAGAAATGGACACAGCGACCCCATAGACTTCAACAGAGAAAAGTGAAGTCAATTAGAAGCACTCACTTCCTGATTGCCAAGCGCACTGCGCAGGCTCAAACTGAGCTTGACGACGTAGATGTGACGTGAGCAGCCTGTCTCACAGCTGTACGTATTCTAGTAGTTGTGCCAAGAGGAATCTGAATCATTCCCTTCCGAATCTTGCAGAGCCGGAGATCGTGAGTATTAGCTGTTCATGAGATAGCAGCAGGAGCAGCTTCATGACTCTTTATGGGCTTCTCCCTTGACTTTATGCCTCCACGTCCCCCATGATTGCGTGCGAGCTTCTACTTCTGTCTATACGGTAATTTCTCTACTGTGCGACAGAGAGTCGCGTGTTATGATGCAATCGTTAGCCTATTTTTATAAAAACTGCTTCTACGGGGCCACAACGTAAGACACAAGGTAATGGAGCCTTTTATACATTGTCGTGTTTCTTTAGAAATAAACAATGGACAAATGGAGTTTTTAAACGCCTCAGATGTAAAGTTATTCGCTGTCAAAGTGACGCCAAAATGAATGGGAGTCAATGGAGTGCTAACAGCAGGTGAAGGCTTGCTAGCCAATGGCGGCCCCCGGGGAGACTTCAGTTTCCGGCTGGTGGATTACACCCTTGGATTAAACACAATCCTGATCATCTCTCGTCACATGTGCAGGTGATTGGTCAGGAATCTTTTTTTCTGTACCACACAGGAGGGGCTTTCGCACCGAAGGAACATTTTCATAGTCCCTATAATTATTGGCAGAATTACCTGTTTGTTGGCGTGTCCCCCAAGGAATCCCAGGAATTGGGAACGATTTAATCTACCGTGACTTTGAAGGGACCAAGCGAAACATGATTATGTAGGTCCTATTAGGTACAATACATAGCAAATTTTATGTACGCGATGTCATTTTGACATTTACTGCTCGGTTTGAATTTGTTCTAGACAGCAAATGCTTACATTGGCTTTTGATTACTACATTTGGTTATGTGAGTGTGATTTAAAAAAAACTATTGATAGTATTTCTTTTTTATATAATCTGCAAATTGCACGGTTGTCTGCTACTCTGTGGTTATATATTCAATTGCAGAAATAATGTGGTGGCAAAGAAAATGCATTCTGGGTAAGTACCATCTGTATATTTCTCTTATTTTAATGAAACCGTTTGAGATCAAATTAATGCTAGATGTTTTGAAATAAATTACAGACATGGCATCTGAGGAATATTTCTAATTTTTCTCAGTTACTGTATTTCGCTTTATTTCCAGATTCAATCATAGGCTCCTTCTTACATAGTAGAGCTCGTTCACACATGCGCAGTCTTCAAAAACGGTGCTTTAAATCTTTTGACAAACTCAAAGACGTAAATTACATTTGTATGTATTCTAAATAGGACACAGGTTGTACTGAATGTCAGCTTGCTTATTTTGCTCAAGATAAGGATTTATTAAGTCCACATGTCATGCAATCTAGAAACTCTGCTTCTGACCACAGCTCGAGAGCTGTCGCTCCAACCACACAACTTTGCGATGCTGCTTGCCAATGTTCGTTGGAACGATTTTTTCGGGAAACATCGACTCGTTGAACTATGCTGATAACGACGGAACTTGCGACCATAGTTGGCTAACAATGCTTTCGGGAAACGCACCCCTGTCTGAGAAACAGCCAATGATTTCAGTACACTAGTCAATCTGAGAGCGAAAATCTGGCTTTGGCCCTCAATTACGAAACAAACATACGACAGAAAATTGAGCATATGGTCATTTCCATAGTGTTTAATGTTTGTAAATGTTTAGTTTTATTAACCAGTATTTAATATTCTTATAAATTAATTTAACTGTTTGCAATTATGAGGGTAACAGGTGTTTTTGGAGTAAGATCAATTTCTCTTTTCATGATTACTTCCTCTTCTTGGCCAGGTTATAGGTCGTAAACTCTAGGTTCAAGGCTTTTAAAACTTAGGAGTGATAAAGGAGTGATTTTCAAATGACAACTGTTTTGAGACACCACATTTATCAACATATGATAATTTATACGATGGGATTGGCAGCATATGAATGTTTCATGAATCACACATGTACCCTGTCGTACGATGATTCTGCACTCGTTTCTACATTAGATAGCTAAATGAGGCCCATTGTCCCATGAAGAAATCATCTTCTACTCACCTCATTTTTCACTTTCTTACGTAGCACCAATGCTTCCTCCATCTTACTGCCAGTTGCTTGTGCTACAGCATGATAAAGAGCATTCTGATGATCCGAGTTAACGCTGATTATCTTGCCATCATCCTGCACAATGTCAAAATGGCCGCTGTACAGCTGTGCATCAGCTCTGTTTTTAAAAGTAACCACATTCAGTACACAAAGTTCATAATCATGAACTGAAATTTATTTCTATATGTGAGCAGTGTAATGCTCTAGTAATTAGTCTTACTGTGATGTATGTGGGTTTTTTGCAGATTGGGTTAATCTCAGTTTTATATCGCCTGCTGATTTGCTGGTTCCTGGGTAAAGTTCCTCAGTGAGCTGTTTCCCATTTTCATCAATGACAGTGAGTTTAATTCCTTTTCCATCGAGCAGGTTACTTTTTGTGAGCACGTACACATCAAGAGCTTTAACAGGCTGATCAGTTTTGCACATATCTTCTGTATACTGCATTAGTTTTGTTCTGTCCTCATCTGACAGATTTTCCACTTCCTTGTGGCTCGCAGATTTCTTGTTGTGTTTTCCTCTCTGGTCATCAAAGAAACGCTGAGTCTTATGTCTGTGCATGACCTTGTCTACCGCCTGTCCTGCAGCACTGTTCAACTGTCTCTTAAATGTGCTGGTCATTAACGAAGTCATGTGTGTAGAACACGAACTGATGAATAGCTCAGAAACTTTCTGTGCAATATTTTGTAGAAGTTCTCCTTTAAGGCGTTGTACATCATGTAAATTGTGACGTCCATCTTGGTCATACTTTGTCATGTCTTTCTCAAGCTCACTGATGCTCTCCAGTAATTCAGGAACAAATTTCTGGTCTATAATCTCCTTTGTTGGTACAGCTCCCAATATTTGACAGAGAGTTGTTGAGTACTCAGCTACTTTCAGAACCAGCTTTGCTGTTTCAATCACACCTGGCAGTTTTGCTTTATTCATGAGCTCTGTTGCTGCTTCACACACCTCAGAGAGTTTGCTGATAACGTCCCGTGCTGTGGAACAGTCCAGTATGAGGCGAGGAATTATCTCTTCGCAGAGCATACCAACTGATTTTTTTATTTGCTTCTCATATTTTTGGTCAATCTTGAAATTCTCTTTTTTCAAGGCAGCTTTTGGAATGCCTGAGCTGATGAATTCGACAAGAGCCTGATCCAGTTCAATGCTCTGCTTCACTGATAAAGTAACAGCATTCTCAAAACTGCTTTGTAAAATCTTCTTAAAGACTTCCTTAAGTGTTTCATCGATTGCAAAGTTCATGAGAGTGAGCACAGTCTTTTTCCCGATTTCCTTAACTGCAAATTTAGTCGCAAGTTTGAAGTTCTGTTTGACCACTGTTGAAGATGTCATGTTTTTCATTGCAGACTTAAAAGATTCTTTACCGAGGGACGATAAACCAGACTTAACACTTCCTTTGAATGAAGTAAACATTGCCTTTCCTGACTTGATGACTTCAGAAGCAACAGAAGAGAAAGACTTTGTACCATTGAGGATACTTTTTGTCACTTTAAACACTGCAGTAACTGCTTTCTTGATAACGCTAAAACCAGCCGTTAGCAAAGCAAGGCCAATGCTGATACTCTTAGATATTGCCCATGACACCCAATCAGATGTGCCCTTTATCATCCCCTCTATTCCACTGATCATGTCAGACACTCCTTCTGAAATCAGGCCCATTCCAAACTGGCTGGCTGTTCCAAGTGTCAGCGCACAAATAAGAATCCCAGCGAGAACCTGCACCACCCCGAGTACGAAACATATCAAAGCATCAATGCAAAACTTGGGCTTCTTTTTCACCTCAAAAACAACACCGAGGCCGTAGTCGTATAACGATCTCAGCTCATTAGTGATGATGAAGTTTTTTTCTTCAGAAAGCATGTAGACTGAACAGTCTTCTGTAATGGCGTCATTGTTGTTTTTCTCCAGCTCTTTAAGTTTAGCTGATGCATTATCAATGTACGTCCTTCAAGACTTAAAGATGTTCATTCTGGCCTCCATTTGACTCTGAAAGTTGTTGTTGTCTGTACTCTGATCTTTGTTACCAGTGACTGATAAGTTACTTGAGACCATTGTGTTTGAAACTTCTGAGACGTAGACGTCAATGGATTTCTTTGCGTCTTCCAGCAGTTTCATAGCGTCTGCTTTATAGTTACCCTTACCGAGGTTGATGGTGATGTATGCCTGGTTATAGAGTGCCACAGCCTTGTAGTGTGGGTCAAAGTTAGCAACTTTTTGCCAATAGGATTCGGCTCCAAAGGCATTGTTGGATTTGTCGCGGCAGTGTAGATCAGTTCTTACAATTGCCTGTTTGATGTGATCATATAAATTATTACATTGTCCTTGCAGCAGCTTTACACTTGTTTCGTTTATTGTCCTGATAAGGTCTGCTTCAAGTTGTCTGAAGTCATCATGCCTATTGATGTGATCTTCGTGAAGGGTCAACCACAAGGCCCAAGATTCTTTCAAAGCGTTGATGGCTGGCTGATAATCAAACTTAGGCTGATGATGTTTAAAGCAATCAGGAATATTTTGGAGCTGCATTCCAATGGGGTCCAGTTTTTCTTGATGTGTGTAATGCCCATCAAAGTTTTTCAGCAATGTACAAAAAGTGGAGAACAGTTTTTCCTTTAGGTTTATTTCAACCAGCTCATCACTTTCCATGTCGTGAATTCGTTTAGTTTCATAATCTTCTCTTAGCTGGCGCATGATTTCCACAGACTGACCTTGGTAAGCTGGTGCGAGATGATCACAGTTTACAACCATCTGGACCATCCCAGGATTGCCTTTTCGAGACGTACGACCAAATATTTGTTTCTCCACTCTTCGGTTGGGTGGAAAGTGAGTAAGAAGAACGAAAAGACCACCACACTTATTCACACTTTCATCAACCTTGATGTCTGTACCCCGTCCTCCGAGATTTGTAGCAATGATTATTCTGCCTGCACTGAATTTCTCTCTTTCAATGTTGTGCTTCTCGCTGATTGTGTACAGAGTAATCTGTTCTGCCTTAAATCTGCCACCATCTTGTATTTTCTCATGTAGTTCATCTGCTGTTTTAACATCTTCACAAATTACCAAGACAACTTGCCCTCTGTCTGCTACTTTCCATGAAGTTTCACAAATAGTCTGAATCCATTGGTGATTCCCACCTTTCACCTGGACGACTGGAAGCTCCACCACCCTTTTATGGCGATGTGCAGGTACAGTGTAGCTCTTGGCTTTATAATGTCTTTCCAGAAAGCCCTGATCTGCCTTACCTCCTAATGTACCAGAAACCCCATATATACCACTCCCACTGAGATACCTTTGAAAATAATGGAAATTTGACATGTAGTTTGTCACGTTGGATATTGGAGAAATCGCAAGTCGGTGCTTGAACTCCAAAAATTGTTGCAGACCATTACCCCACTTCTTGTTTTTCTCCAGCACACCGCTCGCTTTGAAGTCCACTGGAATTATTGCATTATACTCGTCTATGTCATGACTGTCAGCAACTCTTTCACCGGCCGGTGAGGTGTCGATCATGTATTCCCGGCCCCGTGACATCTCAACAGCCTTTAGTGCATTCTCAACAAAAACTGGTAACTGATTCTCAACGTAGCTTTTCAAGAAAACCGGGATGACAATGAAGTTGGTGGATTCTTCGGCTGTTTGGAGGTTATCTGAGTACTTGATATATGACTTTATTGTGCTTACAGTTGCATCAATGAGGGATTTCTCAGACATGATTTCACATGCCAGTCCTCCTTCCAGCAGTAGCATTTCAACATTAAGGTCACCTCGTTTTTCCTGAGCTTCAAAACATTTTGCTTTCTTATTCTCTAACGTATAGCACTTAAACACTGCACTGTTCTCCAAGACCTCCTCAAATATACTCAGTAGATCATACTGATGTGAAACTCCAAGTTTCTTCATGACTTCAGATAATGCTTTGGACATTCTGTCCTCATTTCCATCATCATCATTTCCTTTCTTGGTCTCAGCTTGACGTATAATTTCAATGTCCTCCTGAGTGTAAAATTCCAAAGTCACTCCAGGCAGCAAGATCTCATTTGCTGAAAAGCTGTCTGTTTCCAGTCCCATGACGGCTGCTGTTACGGCTTTATGAAAGTACTGTATCCTTGTCGCCCATTTTATCTCCCGTGTTTCAAGCATTTCAACTGGTTGACAAGTAGATATCATGGCCCATATGTTGGAAAGCACTTGCTCTACGTGCCTAAATCCACTAGATTCATGGGACAAGAATGTTACTTGAACTCCATTGTCCAATGTCATGTAGTCCACTTCATCCACTATTACAAGCTCAAATTGTCTTGTACCGCGAGTAGTTCTCTTCTCAAATTCCTGTTTAAGTGTGTCTGCTGCAAAGACTCCCACTGTGCCATATACTATTTGTTGCCTGTAAGCATCTTTAAGATGTTCCTCTTGTTCCTCTGGTGAATAGTTACTTGAGTAACATGGAGGTACTACCGATGAGGTGACACCAAACATTTCAAAAAACTTTTTCCACTCTTCTTGATCTCGTCTGGCTAGAACTGGAGAGCTTGTCACAATGTCCACTTTTGTTCCACGGATTGCCAGAATTGTTGCAAACATGGCTAAGATACAGGACTTTCCCTCACCTGTGCCAATCTCTAGAAGACATCCTTTATCTTCTGTCAGCTGTGCCAGTAGGAGCAAAAGCAACGATGCTAGTTGTGTACACCTTGGAAAATAGCCTTGAATCTTCATGTTGTCTTTTGTGGTGATTGTTGAGCAGTCTTGCACTGCTATTGACATTCCAATTAATACGTCTTTCAGAATGTCAATATCTGGGTTTGTAAGATTAAGGGATGTTATCTTCCTTTTCAAATCAGCGACTTTTTCTTCAGTAAGGTCCACCAATTTATATTTTGGGAGTTCCGACTCTACGTATCGAAGCACATCCTTCAACAGCACCAAGACTTTCTCTGGACAGTTTGCTTCACGAAGTTCCTTCACAATTGTATCAGCATCTTTTTCTTTGTCGTTTTTTATTTGTTCTTCAAGAAACATTAGAGGGTTTTCATTCGTAAGAGCAGAGAGAACGTGGATGCAGTCCAGGTGGTAGGTTTGTGCCGTGTGGAGAACTGAATCGAGTTGATCACATTTGATACCTGGACTTTTGCAAATGAAGAGCATTATTTCTGTTGGGGTCCAGATTCTGTTGAACAACATTTGACCCAAAATGCCCCTACTTTGTGGTGAAAGCTCTGAGATTATGTCAAGTACATTTAATAAAATGTGTTCTGCCAAAGTTGCATTTGTGGCATGAAGCTGCTCCACCAAACCCAAGAGAAAATCATACTTCTTCTCCCAGCCAAGTGGCTTGTCTTCATCATCTTTAGCGTCTTCAGTGCTACTGTTCAGAATGAACTGTAGAGATGCCTCAAGAACTGTGAGCTTCTCTGTAAGAGACAGCTCATTATATCTTATAGCATGATCAAATGTAAACTCAGACCATACTGAAAGGTTGTTTTCTCTACAATATTGAACTGCAAGTTCATTCTGGAGGGTCTTAATCCTGTCCCAAATCTGGTCATGCTGTACCTCTTCATCTTCTGTGATCTGGTACTTTAACAACATGTCTTTGAATTGTTCTTCAACATCGGTAACCTACATAAATGTGCAAAACAAAAATGGGTCTCAGTAAAAAGTGATATTTTATCACATGCTGTATACAGTTATGTTGCTCAATCCAAATTATTCATACCTCGTCCCTCTCAATTGCAGCAGCGTCATCTTCTATTTGCTGATGGAGAACTTGTGTGCGTTCATGATGTTGCTCGTGACCTCTGAAGCTCTGTTTTTCACGAAGCCGCTCAGTTGCTCGAGAAAGCTTGAGTCTGGATGATTCACTCTCTCTGTCCAGCTCCTGTTGAATACTTTGCTCACGTTCCAACCGTTCCAGACGTCTTCTCTCCTCCTCTTGCTGTCTTTGTTTTTCATCTTCTTCTATTTTTCCTGTTTAAAGATATCATCAGACACCACAAGATTAGAAACAACGTGCTTATTACACTTTATCGGTTTATGGGTTACTCAATTTGAAATAATTACCCGCTATCACGCCGCACTAGCCACATGCAGCTGTACATTAGAAATGCCTCTATTGTTTGTATTAACCGCACAATGAGACTGTATTGGATGGGGCTTTATCTTTTTATTTCACTATCTTTTCATCTCTACTACTATCATCAATTAAGCCTCGGGGCTATGAAGACTTCAAAAAGTGTAAGCCCACATCTACCAAAACTGCTAAGGAAATGCCACGTAACAATAACAGAGTCTCACAGACAACCATTAATCAAAGTTTTGCAAGTGTAACTCCTTCTGAAAAAAACCCCCCAGATATTATTCTGAAAATTAGCCTACCTGTTTATTTTAGTATGATCATTACATATAAATGATTTTTTTTAAAGCTTAATAAAAATAGCATTTCTCTAGGGAAATTTTATATCGCAAGAAATATCGTTATCGCAATACTCAACAACAATATCGCATATGTTCCCAGTATCGTGCAGCCCTAGTTGTCAGTTAACTATTTTTGTGAGCTCATCTAAAGTGAGGACTATTTATGCCTTGTAAAGCTTTTACAAAGGAGATTTAAAGGCTCAGTTATCTTCTGAAAAAGGAAACAAACACAAGACAGTGATACAGAACATAGAAATATTAATTTCACAATGCAAAAAAATAAAACTGTACATTTGATTTAAAATGAAAAATAAACTTCGACAATATCATAAAAATTAACAAAAAATCAACAAAATAAGCTATTTTATTTTCTATAACATTGCAGAGATTCATTTGTCATTTTATGTCAAGTGCACAGTTGTGCAGTTTTTTTGCATCATGAAAATAATATTTCTATGTTCTGTATCACTGTGTACATTTAAAATGTTTATTAATCATTTACTTAGTTTCTAAGTGATCTTATGAATCACTGACAACACCTAAATAACTGGTTTGTAAATAATGCAATACTTTTCATTAAGAAATTATAAATTGATCATTAATTCAAGTATGAAAATACAATTATTAAACATTATATATATATGCTTATAAATCAAGTATAAAGCATTTATAGATGTATGTATAATCTGTTTATTAATGTCTGTTAATTCTTTATAAATTATGAATTAACCGTTTACTAATGCTTAACTAATGATTAATAGCATACAGTTATTATAAAGTGTTACCAACTATTCTTGTAAGACCCTGCCTACTGTGGACTGATGGGCCAAAGTCATCACTGCTGCATTTTTACAGTCAAACATTTAATTAATACTTTCATTTCTATAGTTAAAGCATTGATTTGTAGAGTGGGAGAAGCTATTAAATTTCTTAAATAGGTTAGGATACCTCTCCAGCACTCTTCAGTAATTTAGGGGTTGAGACCTAGTATTAACACTTAGGAACCTTTATGAATCACACTTATTCTTAAGTTTAGGGAATAAGAGTAAAATAATTAGTAGAATTTTGACACGCTTAAGACTAAACTTTTACTCTGAGTGTTTTTTTACATACGGCCCCTGGTGTGTTAAACGTTGGAGTGGAAAAACTCGAGTGTCCCGCACAGAGCCCTGACCTCAACCCGACTGAAGATCATTGGGAGGAACAGGAACAGGAACAGCGGCTGCACTCCAGGCCTCCTCACCCAACATCCATCCCTGACCTCACTAATGTTCTTGTAGTTGAAAAACCTCAAATCCCCACAGCCAAGCTTTAAAATCTAGTGGAAAGCCTTTCCAGAAGAGTGGAGCTTTATTATAACAGCAAATGGGAAATAAATCTGGAATAGGACGTTCAACAAGCACATATGGGTGTGACAGTAGCCCATTTGAGGTGCAGTCATTTTTAATTGTCCTGTATTATGTGTTCTTGCATATAGAACTCCTAAATATAATGCAGACTTTATACAGGAGTTTTCAGACTTTTTATCTGTGATTGTAACTTCTTTTGACAACATTGTACTTCTGGGTGATTTTAACATTCATGTTTGCTGTCAATCGAACCCTTTAGTCTCTGAGTTTTTAAACATTATTGATTCATTTAGTAGGCTGGCCCTACTCATCAGCATGGTCACTCTTGATTTGGTCCTTTGAATGGGTATTTCTGTGTGCAATATACAGATCTTAGATCATTATTTTTCTGACCATAAGCCTATTGTTTTTAATATTACCCTCTTATGTGGTCTGCCAGAAAAACAGCCTGTTGCTTATTACTCTCGTGGGATTACATCTAATACAGTCAGTGATTTTTCATCAGCATTTTATAGTCATTCATTAATTTACACTATTGAATCTCCATCTGTTTCAGTGGGTCCAGAAGAATTGATTAATCTGTTCAATGATGCTTGTTCTGATATCCTTGACCATGTTGCCCCATACATATTAAGGAGATATAAGACAAAAACCCAACCAGGGTTGAATGAAAATACTCCGTTACTTAGACGGTAGTGTAGGAGAGCAGAACGGAAATGGCAAAAAGATAAGCTTCAGGTATCTTACGAGGTTCTAAGACAGTGTCTATGCAAATATGAAAAAGCGGTGAAAACATCAAGAGCAGAACATTTTTCAGGAATAATTGCACAAAATGCTCACAGTCCACAGGTACTATTTAAAACTATAACTACTTTTATTAAACCAGAATGCAGCACTGGTCCTGATCCATCACCAAATACTTGACATGTTTTTAAAGATTTCTATTAAAAAAAATTAAGGATATGAGACTGTCGATTACACCATCTAAATCTAATATAACTTCCATATTAATCCCTATATCTCAAAAGTTATCTAAATTTGAGCCAATTTCTTTCTCATTTATTAGGGATGTTGTTGCGCATTTAAACCCTACTTCCTCATCTAATGATGTGCTTCCCCTCCAAGCTGTTCGTCAAGCTCATAGATACTATTGGACCAAGGTTGCTCTATTAAAAATTGCCGTCTGACCAGTGGGTGTGTTCCTTCAAGTCTTAAGCATGGGTTGTTCAGCCTCCTCTTGAAAAACCTGGCCTAGGTCCAACAGATCCTAATAATTTTCGGCCAATATCTAAGCTACCATTCTTATCCAAAATATTGGAAAAAATTGTTTTTAGTCAGCTGAAGTAATTTTTTACTAATTTCAATCTGGTTTTAGATCAGGTCATAGCACAGAATTGGCTCTACTTAGGGTAGTTATTGACCTTTTAGTAAAGACTGACTCTAGTAGCAATGTTGCTTTGGTTTTTGCTAGATCTTAGCTCAGCATTTGATACAAATGATCATTTAATCTTGGTTGAACGTTTAAGACAGTATGTGGGAATCCAAGTAACTGCTCTAAGCTGGTTTGCCTCTTATCTTCATAATAGAACCTTTTCTGTTAAAATTGGAAACTTTTCCTCATCAATAGCTTCGATCACATGTGGGGTCCCTCAAGGTTAAATTCTGGGACCAGTGCTATTTTCATTGTATATGCTTCCTCTTAGTTCTATTTTTGAGAAATATAGCATTTCGTATCATTTTTATGCTGATGACACCCAGATGTATCTGGGTGTCATTGAGATTTTGGGCTATTTTACTCCTTCAATATGTGTTCTTTCAAGCTGCTATAAAGAAAACGTTGAAAATATACATTAAGATGTTTATTTTATTACATTTTGTTTACTTGCGGCAGTAAGTTTCTCCCGAATTTAACAAGAAGTTAGCATTCCAACGCGCCAAATGTCCCATTGACCCCCCCGACCTCTAAGCCACGCCCCCGTCTCAGGAACCCACTATTTGTCCAATTGCCCACTACTTTTTTTTTCTTGTCACGAGATCCCCACGGTGCACATGTACGCGACCCGTCAACCTACCCCATAGCCCCCCATGGCCAGTTACTGACATCCGACGCAAAGTCACCACGATCGCCTTGCGCTATCGATATGTCATTCCAGGGCACCTTCTGAACACCCCTGTCAAATTTGAGTGACCCCGCACCTTTCTGGAAAAATCCCACTCGCCCATTAAATGAATGGGTTTGTTGTAGTGGTTTCCCGGAGACCGCTTCAAAAGGGCCGATCGACTAGGGGGCGCCATTTTCCATCTTGCCACGGCCCCCTGATGTGGGCCGAAAAGTTTGGTGGACCCACGACTTCGTTCAGGGGTCGAAAGTTCGAAAAAGGGTGAAAACAAGTTACAGGGGTTGTAGGCCTTATATGCCTGCCATGTTATTAAATAATCAGTTTTCATGAGCTTGAAATATTATATATTATTATTACTAAGGGCCTGAGCATTTTATTCTGTTTTTGAGCAATTTTTTCCAATAGAAATGTATTAAATTCACCTTTTTCCCCTTTAAGTGGCTTTTTCTCAAAATTATTTTTTTGTCATTCTCCAGTACAAACATCTATGCCTATGTAGCACATTATGTACACCAAACTTTCCAGTTATACACTTAGCAGTATTCTGAAGATATTTGCAGAGGGATTTGTTAATAAATCATTCTTGGCCTGATTTATGTGACATTTTAATAAAAAAAAAATGGCGAAAATCGATTTTTTAAGGCTATGGACAGTATATTTTGATTTCCTAGGTAATAAAAGCATATATCCTGAAATCCCTCTGAACTTTTTTTTTTCATCTTGTTTGTAAACAAAATGAAAAAAGAATTTTGCACCTGGCTTTATCATATGTTCAGATCTATCTACCGAAAATATATGCAAAATCGCGCATATTTAATTAGATAATGCCTAATTTGCATAATTAAACATACAAATTTCAAAAACTTGTAATACTTTTTTTATATACTTGTGTAAGTAATCAACTGAGGATTTTTGATGGTGATATCTATTATTTTAAATTTTTACCCTATTCACCTGTAGTGTCTCGCCTTAAATAAGGACAAAACAGATATTATTATATTTGGCCCCAATAGCTGAGCAAATACTATAGCTAAAAACCTAGGTCTTCTGTCATCCAATCTGAAAACCCTTGTTAAGAATCTGGGTTTTATCTTTGACACAGAATTAAAATTTGATAGACAGATCAATTGGGTGGTGAAGAATAGTTTCTTTCAATTGCGAAATATCAGTAAACTTAAATCTATCCTATCTTTCAGTGATCTGGAGAAAGTAATTCATGCTTTTATTTCTTCACGTCTTGATTACTGTAATGTTCTGTATCTGGGTGTAAGTCAGTCTTCTCTGTCACGTCTTCAGAGAGTACAAAATGCGGCAGCAAGGTTGCTGACAATTACAAAAAAGAGGGATCATATATCCTCGTTACACTGGCTACCAGTTTATTTTAGAATAAAGTACAAGGTACTTTTGTATACTTTTAAAGCTCTGCATGAACTTGCACCAAAATATGTTTCTGAACTTATACATTTTAGTTGTTCACAGAGATCTCTGAGATACCAAAATCAGTCAGCTTTCTCAGTCGCTGCTCCTAAGTTGTGGAATGGGTTACCAATGTTTATCAGATCCTCTACTTCTGTAACCATGTTTAAAACTCAGCTTAAGACATATTTGTTTGATGAGGCCTTTGCTACTTTGTAAGGACCGTTAGCAGGGCCGGCTCTAGCCCTTTGGTTGCCCTAGGCGAGATTGATTTTTGCGCGTCTGTTTACATAATAATAGTTATAATATTAATCCCATGATAATACTCATTGTAAAACAATGCACTGAAAAATAAAGGAAACTTTCATAAGTTTTGTACTAATTTCTATACTAATAGAAAGAGTATTTTTCAGTACTTCACATTAAAGATGTGATTGGGCCAGCCCAGTGTCAATCAAGAAAACAACCAATGGGCCGCTGATCTACGCGTTTCATGCGGTGTCAGAAAAAAAGCTTTTTTTTTACCAATGCATTACACCAGCACTAACCCAGCGCCGCCGATTAAGCAAAACAAAACGAATGGGCTATTTCTATTTTAGCCCCCGGCCGCTTTTTTGCTTTATTTATCTTTTTCGACGACAACTCACTACTCGTGCCTGTTCGCTCAGCGCTCACGGCGCCCGCGCGCGATATTATTGGAGGGGGGTCCCCTGTCAAAATTCTATGATGAAATCTTATGAGGGCGCCTACTCCGCTATACATAAGCCTACCGGTATACCCACTTTTTGCGCCACTGGCAAGCGTATGTAATTGCTCCACTCGTTGTAGTGTTAATGAAGTACAATAAAAGCGGAAAGTTCCTTACGCGGCTCTGGCGTCCCCCCTAGGGTTTAAGGCGCTTGCGCCCTTAGCATTTGCCTATACTGCCTATGCCACGGGCCGGCCCTGACCGTTAGGCTTTGATTTTAGTTTATTTTAGTATTATTCTTATTATTGTATTATTTCTTTCTTTGTATTTTACTGTGTTTTATCTTATACTTTTGAAATTGTACAGCACTTTGGTACACACTGTGTTTTTTAAGGTGCTTTATAAATAAACTTTGATTTGATTTGATGGTCGGGGTGCACATACTTTTGGCTGTATAGTGTAGTGCAGAACTGATCTACTTGCAGAAACTTACCATAGTTGGGACAGTAATGAGTGCCGCCCTCAGAGGTGCAGTGCATCTGAATCTTGGAACGGTCGAAGGTTTCCCTTAAGATGAAGGAGGCGTCGCCTTTATGGGTGTTAAACTCGTACGTAAAACTGTTCCACGTGTGATTACCATATCTGACGTAGATGTAGCGATGGATTAACTTTTTCTCCTCATACTGTGCTCTGCTGCCAGGATTGACGCGGGTAAACTATGGAGCAGAATTATACATCAGTTTTTACATCAGAAAAGCAATCAATAAAATGAAACGTAGAGAACAGACTGACATTGTAAGATATTATGTCTTGCTTTTAGTTATTATCTGGCTAATCAGAAAACATGTTAACTAGCGGAAAAAAAATAACTATGAAACAGAATTTAGAGTACATAATTGCATAAATAATATGGTGTAGTGAATGCAAAAGTTCTTACCCCTCTGTCCTGGGTGGCAAAGTGCCAGGTATAAGGAGTCTGATTGACGACTGAAACCTGGGCCCCCATTATTCAGGATATTCTGTTACAGTAAAACAGTAAACATTGGTCAGTATTTAAAAGTTAGGCATGGTAAGATTAAAAAAACTGGAATTGCATTAATTACATAATTTTTTTTTTTTTTTTAATACCTGATTTCATTCCTGTGCAGAGAAATCGGTGTCTGTGAGAAAAGTGAAGCGGCTCATGCAATCTGATGCTCTTTATAAACCGTCCATCAGAGTGAGAGGACAGAAGGGGCTGAGCTTAGGACTAATGGCCCTAAATACGGACAAAGTACAAGTTGCCAGTGGTGTAATTTAACTTCTGGGTTCTTGTTCGTTACTTATCAGTTATTGTCTTAACAAGAACCCGGGAGTTATATATTATATCTGGCAACTTAAAGTATGTGTTTTGTACTTTGTACATAACTCTTTTCCCCTCCAGCATTAGTTTTTTTTAAGTTGCCAGCATTTTTTGTGTAAAATAAAAATATGAATGTAGCCAATAAACAATCAAACTTCGGCAGAAAACGGTAATGAGTTACTTTACAGCTTCCTTAGAAGCCTGAGATGTTTTTATCTAAGGCTAAGTTTGGTTTTAATATGTGAAAATATACTAAAGCAAGCTTTAATGTTAAAAACTAACATTTAAATTATAAAACAAGAAAAAGACAGGAATAAAAAAAAGTGTCTCTGAAAGAATATCAAAGGGAAAGTTCAGGGTTTTCAGAAAAAATACAGTAAAATTAATGTTTTGTAATAAGCTGTCTTTGTCCTTCCCCACTGACAGTTCAGCCATGCCTGTAAAGTTCTCACATCGCTTTGATCTGCACTTTAGTTTTTTTTTTCTTTTGAGCAGTGTTTTATTCCTGTCTTTTTCTTGTTTTATAATTTAAATGCTAGTTTTTAACATTAAAGTTTGGTTTAGTATATTTTCACATATTAAAACCAAACTCCATCCTTAGATTAGCCTTAGATAAAAACATCTCAGGCTTCTAAGGAAGCTGTAAAGTAACTCATTAACGTTTTCTGCCGAAGTTTGATTGTTTATTGGCTACATTCATATTTTTATTGTACCATACTAAAGTCCAGTACACGATATTGAAGCAACACTGCTCCTGAAAACGACAAAATAGTGGTAGATAGAAGATAAAAATAGCTAAAATTCAAAAACATAATGTATTATTATTTTATAAATTTAGTTTATTATTATCACTAACATTAAACAGGAAGTCGCTTACAGATTCTCACAGTGTCACTTGTAAACACAACTCTGAACAGCCAATGAGAATCACCAACATGGTGAATAAAAACTCAAGAAGTGTAAATGAAAAATACAAAAGCGTAAATGAAAACTCTGGCAGTGCAAGAGGAGAAAACAGTTTCTAAAGCATGCAGTGTGTTTAGAAAAAAGTAAAACATTTTCAAACAGTTTTTATTCATTTTCCATTTATAGTTTATGTAATTCTATTTTTATTACTTTCTTGAAAAGTTCGATTCAATTTTACTGGTGAAAAAAAGTCAAGACGAGTATGAAGTATTTTAACAATGAAAGGTAAAGCTAAAATAATTTTTTAACCAATGAAATGTCACATATACACGTGAATCAACAAATATCAAAATATAAAACCAATGGACAATGATTTCAGAACAGAGTCACTGTCCTGTACAGAAAAACTGAATATATTAGTTCACCTCCTAAGTCTTCTCTTCTAAGTCTTTCTTTCGTCACATGACAGCCACAAAGGGCTTTGAAGGGAGTGGATTTAACCCCTATTTTATATTATATAATGAATTGGTAATAATAGTTTTCTTAAAGGTGCTTTGCGCAAGTCTCTGAGTTTTTGCTGAACTACGCCCCCTCTGGCGACAAGCGAAACTGCAACCAGAGGTGTGCACGCTCATGGACCACACACACACACGCACAAGCTGTTCATAACCAAAGGAGCATCAGCCGCACAAATCTTTTGTTTACAGTCATAATGTCTTCTGAGGTAATAAAGTTATAAATCTACAAGTCATTTTAAATATATGAAAGGAAAGGCATTTGAGTAAATTACACACTTATGTGTGAGGGGAAAACAGGGGTAGTAGAAAACTTCGGTTTTTGTTTCCATCTATCTCCATGTTCACTGTTTTATGTGTTTACTGTATCCACTTATGATTGTATTATTATGTAAACACGTTCATGAACAATATGAACGCGCATGACGTCACGCCCAGTCTCAAATTCCGTCCTGAATCCCTCTTATTTATTTTACTGTACAGGATTATAGAGCCAATCGTAGTGATCAGAGAAGGGCTCCTTCAGCCCATCAGGCAATTGTTTAAGCATGTATGGGTTAGAAAAACGGGTATTTTTAACATGAAATGTTGCGCAATGCACCTTTAAATCCAGTGTATCTATTCTGGCATTTCTGTTACAGGTTAAGTCTGTATTTGGTATCTGAGAGGTGACTAAGGGCCCATGCCAGGAATGCAGTAACAGTGTTTACTCATTTAACTCGGCTTCCAGAGAAACAAAATATGTACTGTGGAATTATGTAATATCAGTTTGGACTTTACTCTTTGTCTAAGGTCATGAAGAATGTTAAACACAAAATCAGTGGTTCAAAATATGCACTATAACATGGCCTATACCACTATATAGGCACTATAACACTATAACATACTTTAGAACATTTACACTCTTGCCACTGTGAATTGCATTTGGAGGAATACCGTCTTTAGACAAATCGCTGTGTCTGGACCGTTTCCTGTGTCGGTAGCATTTGCTGCACTGGGACCCGTCGCCCTGCTCCCCTCGACTGGCTGGCTTGGCTTACATTTGAATGTCCAGAGTCTGAAAAACGAAACATTAACGAAAAACGAAACATTCTATAACAATATTTCAAGGGTATTCTTTCTTTGTATAAAGCATACATTTTATCATACATATTTCAAAGTTAAGGATTCATTAGTTTGAATATACATGAGAACAAACACTATAATAACATCTTAGTTGATAATTCAATATACCTACTTTATTTTTGACAAAACATCCCATACTATTTAACATATGAGCAGGTATCGGCGACCACAAGCTTTATTCATGTGGCAGTAGTCTATTTTACAGTAAAAACTTTATGATCTATCCAAAACAGGTCAACAAAATCATGTCTAAACATTCATATTTCGTCTGTAACATATCGTTTTTATGATTAGAATATGTCATATTTTAGTCGATTTTTACTGCTCTCAGTATAGCAATATATTTTGGGAAAAGCTAAACTAGTAGATGTGTTCATCCCAGCAAACAAGGGACATCCCCCGGACGTTCTGAACGTCCACTTACATCCGAATTTGGTCCGCTTGGTTATGTTCACTGGCATGGTTTAATCTTAGGGTACTTTCACACCTGGATCGATTTGTTTTGTTCCGGAACAGATCCGAAACAGAATACAATGTTCCGAATCAATTTAATACGTCACTCTGTTCACACCACACTGTTGTAAAGCAGTCCAAATCGCGCACCCTTCCAGGGCTTTCCTTACGCCATTACGTCACTACCTCATGCGTGCAGGTCGCGCATTCCATTGTGGGACATCGTCATGACAACAGTAGCCTAACACAAAATGAATCGCGGGTTGACTTGGTGCTACGAAGAGGTGAAATACCTCATAGATATTTGATCGGAAGAACACATCTCCCGTATGTTGGACACTACACACAAGAACACCGAAGTGTACAAGAAGATCAGCTATAAAATGAAAGAGAGGAGTTATGAACGGTCCGTCGAGCAGTGCCGCGCAAAGGCGAAAAAACTCCGATATTAATTTGTTCAGGTTCGTGGAGGACTTTAGAAACGATGACGCGGGGAGGCTCACGTTCGGCTCTCTGGTTGGGTGTCATCAGTCATGGCAAGCGTTTCTGACTTTGATGTCTTTGCTAGCAGCTGTTGTGAAAGTAAATTCTGCCTTTTTTTAATGCTATAACTGCGTACATGCGTGCTATTATTCGAGCGATCTGTGACAATTCCCGTGTGCAGCGGTGGAATCGACCGTACATGGAGCGTCGCTCTTTGCAGAGGTAACTTAGCTACTTTCCTCTTCGTCAAATCTGAGGAATAGTCAATCTGTTTCCTGTTTACACCGGAACGCGCATGCCCAGTGTAGGTGAATGGTCACGTGATCCACGTTTTCAGTCGTTTTAATGTGGACGGATATCAATTCTAATACGCAGCTAAAACGCTGGTGTGGACGGAGTTTTGAATATTTTATTTTTTATTAATTAATTCGAATTCCAAGCAGCACAGAAGTGCTCGTCCCCACAGTCATGTACAGAGGGAAAATGCTTTATTTTGAGGTCAAAAACAGTGTTTTCTTCCATTTAAAATACAATAATGTGTCCATAACTATCAAATATAATGATGTAAATTACATAAAAAAAAAACAAAATGCTAAATAAATATTATAAGATATATAATTAAAAGTAGTGGAGTTGTGTCACTGGTGTTACCGTTGAACAAAAAAGCTCTTATTTTGAAATAAAAATCACACTGATGACATTACTTGACTTCCTCCTTCCAATTTCCTGGAGATAGGTGGCGGTAATGCACACTTAAAAGTTGTTTGCCAACCGCCATTAAAAGAAAGAAGAAGAAGAAGAAGAAGAAGAAGAATTTCCTGGAGATCTATGAAGAGAAGCCCATGGTAAGTCCACTGTCTCTTTTCAGTTATCAGAAATCTTCTCATTTATCTCATGATTTCATATGAAGCTTTTAGTTGAAGTCACTGGTATGACCTACTTTATTGTTTGGGAATTGTAAAAAACTTGAATAAAAATTGATTAAACTACTTAACTTAGTGAGTATACCATGATTGACAACATGTGGTTTGATACCTTGCAGCAGCCATTTTGCAAAATGCAGTTTTCATGAAAATTGTTACTGGTGTTACCTTCCTTATGGGTAACACCAGTGAAGATCAGTAACAGTGACTCCCTTGTATAGATAAACTTTGTTCAAAGCTATTCATTTAGTTATTTTGCATAAAATAGCACTAAAATTGTGTGATTCTAACTTTTCTTTATCATTGTTAATCCTCCTCTGGTCAGGTATTTCTAAATTGAGGGTATAACTAAATTGAGGGTAGGGATGCTGATCCTGAACGGAGAGCAGAGTATTTGCAGAAAAGGAAACAGAGTTAAAATGTTAGTTTAAAATGTTGTCTATGATATTTTACTAACTGATTTCAGTTCTTATGAAATGAGGCATTTGTATATGTTATGTATGTCACTGGTGATTTGTTGTGTCACTGGTGTTACTGTGTTTTTTTTCTTTCACAGTAAATAAAATCTGTCACATGTGACATTTTGATAATTTTAAATTAATTGAATTCTGCTACACTTAAAAGTTAAGCTTTAAAGGACTGTATCATTGCTTTTTTATAACTGTTTTTCAAATATTTTCATAGTTATAGCAAATACATGGTTGCGCAAATGAACATCATTCAGTCACACTTTTAACAAACCTGATTAAAATAATTAAAACACAATCTCCTTATTTGTTAGATTATCATTAATTTTCTGTACCTCTGACTGCATGTACTGAAAAAGATTAGACATAATATTTCCTAAACACCTTTAATATCGCTAAAGAAGTAAGGTAACACCAGTGACAAAAAAAATGGTGTATGGGGTCTTTAAATACATGCACAAAAAAAAAAGAAAAAAATCATTAAGCTCTCATTTATGTGTACTCATAAAGTCAAAGGGTAATCTAATAATGTGGTCTAAGATTAAATGTTAGAAAAATAAATACATTTTAAGACATCTTGCCATACCAAAAGTGGACGTTTCTGTAGAATCACTGTCTGCAGCAGCTCCAAGACATGTGCGTATGGTGATTGTTTGGACTGCAAATTGTCTGCCTATCCCTTAAACAGGTCTTCAAATAGGGTGGTGACTCTGAGTCAATGGTGCCAGGAGAAGGTGAACATCTCATTCTATTCTCAGAAGGCAAAGCTCTGCTACTTGGGCGCAGTGATTAGCGCAACACTCTTCGCTGCGAGCAAATCAATCCGCCCAAGTAGCAGTGCTTTGCCTTCTGAGAATATAGTTCCCAGTATGTATACGGTTATAAGGTGGCTGTGTCTCATATGACCTTGTTATTTGTACACACTGTGACTATACAAATCACAACATATAAATAGGAAAATGTTGGCGTTATTTTGTCACTTATTGGGATTAGTATGCTAGCTGGAACCATTTACATCCAGTCTTTGTGCTAAGCTAGGCTAGCGGTGGGTGCGTCAGACAGACTTACAGCACGCAGGGAGATGAAAAGGTATGTATGGACTTATCTAACTCTGGGGGATATGGGGAATAAGCCAATCGGCGTGTTCCTTTAATGATCGAGTTCACAATTGCCAAGATGGAGGAGTGGGGTAGAGAGAGGAGGGGAGGTAGAGGTGGAGGGGAGAGTATGGGCTCTCCATACAGTTATCTGCTCTCTCTTATTTTTTTCACCCTCCCGTTCTCTTCTTTCATTCTCATACCCTTTTTTGTTTTTCCATGGACACATGACATTTGTTATTTGTAAATGTTCAGCTGCCAGTGTTCAGCAGGGCTGAGTTTTATCTTGCCAGTTTGTCAACCAAATTTGAAGAGGCGCAGTACAATATTGTAATGATTGGAGGTAAAGAGGAAGAGATTTTTTTTTTCATGCCATCACTGAGGAAACTACACACTAGAAACCTATTAGGCCATGGCTTCGTTTCTTTTGTTGCTGAAAAAAAGACATGTTGATTAAATCAGTGTAACGTTGCAGTTGTATGTATGTATTTTACATGGCTCTATTGATTTGAAAGAGATTTTGAGTTTCAGGAATTAAAAGTTAAGTTGGGTCAGTTAGAATATACAATTTAGTTGAATTGGTAATGGAGTAATGCTTACTTAACAAGCTGAGTTAAATAAATGGGTGGTGAATGATTGTTTAAACTAAGTATCTTCAGTTACTGTAACTCGGTCATTAGTACATTCAACTTAAATGTTCTATTCCATTCCATTATGGGCTTAGTACATTGAACGTAGTCCACTTCACTTATTCAACTAATGCTTCATTACTTAAAAATTTTAAGGCAACGAGTTACCTTGGTTTTTTAAGTAGATTCTACTTATCCGGGTTTACAGTGTAGATCTATATGATCATGATGTTTTCTTTGTTCACAAAAAAAAAATTGTCATTACTATTCATTGTGGATATAGCTACATTTATGGTACATGAATCATCATGAACTCATGCATAAAAAAGCATTAATTCATGCATGCAAGACTACTCTTCGAATTATTAAAGGAATGTATACAAATCCACATTACCTCATGCATGCATACAGGCTAGAACAGTATATCAATTAATGTGAGAACTGTTTTTCTGAATTATGATCTGAGTTTCCAAGCATGTTCATGTCTTCTTCATAGCCTGCAGGTAATTGGACAGACCTCAAAATTGGCCAATCACAGCTCATAGCACATACATTCTGTTGACATTCAAATACAGTGGTAATCATAAACTAAGCATAATCCTTTAATGACTTCATCGTGTGTGTGGCCCCTCAACTAAAGTGGTGACTAGGTCCTTTGAAACACTGATGAACAATGTGCTATTAATGGTGGCATAACTGAGAAATTACATGAGAATATGAACATGAAAGTTTAAGCCTTTGCAAACAATGTACTGTGGACACAAATGGACTTTGATCTTAACTTTACTGCATTATTCTGAAACAGTATAAACCAGTTAAATCAACAGCAATACCTGGGAAGAGCTGAGAAGGAATTCAGTACATACACCATCAACTTTATTTAAAGTGCCTGTATATCTCTTTACAAAAATAACTCTTTACAAAACCATAAAGCTGTTTTACAAAAAAAGAAAGGAAAAAAAAATGTTTTAGGGTAAGGAGTCACCTTTTAATGTAAAGGTGAAACTCGAAAAATTTGAATATCGTGTACAAGTTTATTTATTTTAGTAATAACTAATATATTATATAGACTAATTACATGCGAAGTGGGATATTTCAAGCCTTTATTTGTTATAATTTTGATGATTATGGCTTACAGCTTATGAAAACCCCAAATTCAAAATTAAAATATTGTGAAAAGTTTTTCATAGCTGTAAGCCATAATCATCAAAATTATAACAAATAAAGGCTTGAAACATCTCACTATAATATATTAGTTTCGCCTTTTAAGTTGAATTACTTAAAAGTTAAATTACTGAAATAGGTCAAGGTTTAATTATTTATAAAGCACATTTACAAGCAATCACTACTGCCCCAAAGTGCTGTACAAGTACAAGAATAACAAAATAAAACACAATAAATAATCAAAAACATTTAGAAACAACTGTTTTAAAAATATTAAAAACAAACACCAATTAATAAAATGTCACAGCTCAGCTGATATTAAACGCCAATGCAAAAAGGCAGAGGTGGGAGTAAGTCACACATGTGCAAGTCACAAGCAAGTCTCAAGTCTTAAAGGGTCATGAAACCCCCCTCTATCAGCTCAAGTCTAGCTCATAATCTTTTTGAAAAATGCAACTTAAATGGGCGTGGATGGCTGTGAGAAGAAGGGAGGGAGTGGGTGTGGCACGGCAGGGGAGAGGGGGAACTGTCATCAGCCAGCAGTGTTGCCAGATGTACGATAATTATCGTATTTGTACAATAATTTGACCTCTGTACAATGTACGATCAATAATGAACAATAATCTCAGAGTTTTCAGTCGTTCGTCCAAACACACATCCTACCGCTTCTCTCTCTGACCCCGAATCATTTCGCAGGCTCGCCTGCCTGCACGTACACACACACACAACACGGTGTCGCCCGGCCCGCACGTCAACACTGCACATTCACAAGTCTCCCGCATTAAGCATACAATTGATATATTATCAAAATATTTAAAATGTTCATAACGACCGCTTATTTAACAAAAGGCAAGTAAAATGACCAGGGTTACATTTTAGACACACACTCTGAAGGGATAGAAAAGTCCTCAGGACTTGGTACCGCATTACTCGCAAGACGTAACTTGCATTGGTCATCGACAAGGCCGAAGTCCACCATTCTCCAATTCTCGAAGCTCTCTCGGGTAAAATGTTTGCGGCACTTGCGTCCCATGATGGTCTCTCTCCTTTACTAACGTTACGCGATATCACAGTTTGACATGTCTGTGGAAAGATCCACGTGGTGTCATGAATAATTAAGAGACCGTGTCTTCTCATAGGATATAAAAACTCAGTCTCATTAATAATTATGAGAGACCGATGAGTCATCAACGCACTACACTGTGCACTGCCACGTCACAGTCTGCGATGAAGATTTTAAACCCGGAAGACGAAAATAGCTGGAAAAAACTCAAATTTAACCATTTTCGCCCTACTATTAAATCTAACAGATGCTAACATTGTCTTCAATGTTGTTCAACACACATACCTCTGTTAAAATCTCAGAAAATTTGGTTTAGGGTTTCATGACCCTTTAACCTTCGAGTCTCAAGCAAGTCCAAGTCAATTTTTTTATAAAAGCAAGCAAGTCAAGTCAAGTCACTGCCTTATGTCAAGCAAGTCAAGTCAAGTCATAGCTTGGGTCACAAGTCACTGGCAAGTCATACAAACGTTTGATGATTTCACTGAATTTATATATTAAAATAAGTTAAAACTACATAAGTTGTGGACTATGGTTTTATTTGTAACATATTTTTTTAAAATATGCATTTCCACATACAGCTGAGTGGTTACTACAATAAAAATCTAAAAAATAAAAAATAAATACAATTTCAAACTACATAGCCTAAAATGTAAATGTAACTGAAATTAGGCCAACATTAAAGCATGAAAAAATAAATATGCCTCAAACATTGCAGAAGACCATTAAAAGGTATTAAACAATTCACAATTCAAGTATAATGGTTCCTATGCCACCAAATGGCATTCTTCAAACTGGCATCCCCTTTATATAAGTTATATAACAGCCGTTGGCATTTAGCCTATTATGAAGTTAAAACCGCCAATAGGTGGCGCCAAATCACCGTCTTAATGTACGAGTCATATAAGCAGTCAACTGATTTGTTCAAAATGACAGATTCGTTCTGGAACTAAGCAACTAGGTCACTGAATCACAAATACGCATAACTCTTTCTGTGGCTTGTTTGGAACTATTGTCATTGGAGAAATAGAGCAAAAACAGAAAATATTTGGAATATTATGTCTAAAATGTCACATCACAATATTCACTCTTTGTTTACTGAACTGTTTTATAAAATCATCACATTTGCAATCGCGCCAATAATCTGGAAATATTTTTTTATATATGTTATAATTATGAAAATAACTCATACTAGGGCCATTTTTGCACCACATTTTGAATTTTGGGTGCATATTAACCCTCTGGGGTCTGAGGTGTTTTTGGGGCCATTTGGATGTTCTGTGATGCCCTTACATTTGTGCTTTTTTCAGTTATTTATAAACATGTTAATGGCAAAGGTGTAAATTCACTCTATATAGCACAAACAGGGCTACCATAATCTGTGAGCAACTTGTATGTACATTGTTTGTATTTTTAAGAGAATATTGTTTATGCGTGGTTATTGAAAAAAATTAAAATGAAAGCTGCTGAAATAAGACCACAAAACAAATACTAAATATGTGTCCACAAGACTTTTGACAAATGGATGTTGACGCTTCGAGTTCTGGCTTCAAAATGATCTGAAAATCATCCTTCCTAATCATTCACATAAACCAATAGATTGTTTTAAATTGTGAAAAACATTTTTTTGTTTGCCAAGGCAATATGCAGATGGGCGGAACGGCCCAACCCCTATCATGAATATTAAGTGGTTCTCAGACAGTGACCCTACATAATAATGAGCCTTTCATTCAGGGGTGTCACACAAGAAATAATGCAAGGACAATATATATATATATATATATATATTGTCATTGCATTCTTTCTTGTATATATATAGCCTAAATATATATATATATATATATATATATACACACACACACACACACATATATATATATATATATATATATATATATATATATATATATATATATATATATATATATATATATATATACAAACAATCAAAATATAAATGAAAGCCAAAAGCACATTTTTAGTCATACCTGGAAACAAATTCTAGTCAAATGCTATATGGGCCATTCTACAGAATCTTGAAAAGAAAATAGTCTTTTTCCATAAATGTCTTATAAAGTATTATTTTTTAAAGTAGACCAATACAATAAAAATAAACCAGTCGCATTTCAAAGTCGTTCGCGAAATGACCGCCAGGTGGCGCAAAGGGACATTTATCAAAACGTAAGTGGGGCTAATGTCAATTAACAGTAAGGATGAAATTCTACAAGTTATGGTAATTTGCAAATAAGCCTACAACAAACATTTATTTTTAAACAAATATTTTTAAATATGCAACATGCACGTTTAAACAACAAACAATACAATCTGAACCAGCGCTTCTGCTCCTGTATTGAGACATGCAGCGCGTTGCAGTTACGATCCGGGTTCCAGTGGCCTTAATACATTCACGGCTTTTTAAAATGTCACAAAGCGTTTTGAGATGGTTTTGAATGAAATATTGAAGTTTATAATTAGGGTATTTTGGCACACCACGCCGAGTGGCTATGCATTATTCTAAAATCTGGCTTTATTCTGGCATGTTGAATTAGAGTTTGACAAACGCGGCGGCGCGTTCATTTGAATTTATTTTTCTCATAACAGCTAAAAGAACTTACTGCGTAATTGTTGGTCATACAGATAAGATATCATCTTTTAAAACTGTAAAAGGTCTACTTTTATTCATGTAGGCTAAAGTAGGCCTACACTCACAGGCTAACGACAAAACGTTTTCTCGCTCATGACAAACAAACGTTTGGGCATTTCTCAGTGAGAAAATTCATAGCCGAGTGGTAGAACTTACGGTTCGATCATCAAGATGACACGGGTTCAAATCCCGAACAAACATGGTCTATTGTAAATTTTATATTTATTAATGCAGAGAGATTTGTGTAGCTCTAAAACTCTGGTACACCATACAGTTTTTTGCTTATATTTATAAAATAAAATTACCATGCATTTCCATTTTACACTAAGGAACAATAGTATCCAACAGAACGACTTTGCATCTGTACCAATCGTATGAGGCCAATCGTAATTTCAAAAGCAGTTCTGTAAAAAAAGTAATTTTATATATATAGCCAATATATATATATATATATATTTTATTAGGCCTATTATTATTATTTTTTTTGATTCCCTACAACCTAGAGTTTTTAAAAACATGGTTTTAAGTAAAGTGTGATTTGCCAGGGGGACGGGGATTTCCTTCTGGTCTAAACATCCCTGCTTCTGCTGAATTATTTGAATCCCCACACCCCTCCCTCCACAGTAATCAATGCTATAGGCTACTTCACCAATAGACCATATCAAATATAAAATAGAGATATGCAACAGAACAAGCACGTTTAAACAACGATAAACAATAAAATCAAAACCAGCGTTTCAGTTGTCCATAGTTCAAGTGGCCTTAATGCATGCACGGCTTTTCAAAATTTCACAAAGCGTTTTGAGATTATTTTGAATGAAATATTGAAGTTTATAATTAAGTGTTTTGGCAGACCACGCCGAGTGGCCCTATGCATTTTTCTAAAATCGGGTTTTATTCGAACTTTTGCTAACGACAAAAACAGTTTATCTGTCGTCTCTGTCTCCGGGAACTGCGCGTCACAAAAATGAACCGAAAGCCACTTCAGCTCAGTCACTATAAGAAATCGGCTCTGTCTAATGCCTTTAAATGTCTAAATATTCAGGCTAATAAATGTTATCTGATTATGTAATCCATATGAAAACGAGAGGTACAGAGGATCTACTCAAACATGTAGCCTATGTAAGCGCTTCCCAATGAGAAAATGACAAGGGTGAAAATCTCGCTCTAATGAAATGTAGCAGGCTAAATCGCCCTGAATTAAAATGTAAAAACAGATCAAATAATGTATTTGTCGAAATGTTGCGATATTGTTTCATTTAAGTTCATAATTATTCTATAGGCCTACATGTTATTTAATTTAGCAGCATTACCACGAAGCACCGTGGTTCGATATTTATTTGAATAATAAAAAAAATAATAAAAACTTAATTCACAAATTGCATGCCTGGTTGAAAGGATCCAAAGATCCCTGTAGAATTTAATATTAAGTTGAACATTTTGTTCATGACAACAAATGAACATGCGTTTTTTCAGATTATATTTAGTTTTGCTTGGAAAAAGCTGGCCCAAACCAGTTTTATTTCATCAATTATTGAAATAATGAAATATTTAGTAATAAACTTTTATGACAGAAATTTCACTAGGCTACATGTAACTTAAATCATTTAATTCCTTCATTATCAACACTGTCTAGAATAGCGATTTAAGTGTGAATTACGACTTCTCTTTGTGTTAAATCAGCCTCAGACTCCGATAGCCTGTGGGGGGTTGGGGGACAGTTCAGTGCTGTGCGCGCAGGACAATAGGCCTAGGTGTTAATGTTCCTCTTTCATATGGAGAGCGAGGGAGACTAAATAAACTTGTTAAAAAGAGATTCAGCGCGAGAGAGGCAAAGAAAAACGCATGTTTTAATTTAATTATGTTGCTTTGGACAATTTTCGTTTTGTAGGCCTACTGTTTTAATTGTTTAATGTCATTTATTTGGCAATACAAATTTAAAATGTCGCAAGAATAATATTAGCCTAGTGTTTCTTATTTTGCATCGCAAAAGAAATAAACTCTAAACCCGATGCAACCCTGTTTTAAATAAAAAAAAACACTTTATTTAAACCTTGAAATGTTCGAACTTGGTTTCAAACTTAAGTAATTTTAGTGTTCTTTTACATTACACAATAATTTAGCAGACTAAAGACGAGCTTCTTCATTTTCATTTTCTGATGCAATCGGCTGACAATCTTCCTTCATCAGTTTGTGTCCTTTGTGCAGCGGCTGCGGTTCTACTGGAATGTAGCAAATTTATGTTGTAATGATAATTAAACAAAACTCTTGACTTTAAATAAGTAAACAGTTATAAACAGTTAGCTATTTAAGCATCAAGAAGGTAAAATATAAACGCTGTTGGCCAACATCGGTTAACAACATGTATGCCACATTGAGATTCGATCTCGGGTCGATTGAAGCTCCCTGAAGCTCGTGTTGATGCGTTGATCACTGAGCCACCGTTTGTACGCTGTTAGAGTTAAAGTCTTATGCTTTTGTAAAGCTTCATTGATGTAGCCTAAATGTTTTTATTGCAATGTTTTATGTTTTCATTATTTATTCAATTTCATTTCAGTATTTCAGCCTAATTTCAGTATTGTGGTAATGAATTATTTTAACTACGTTTCACTTGTTGAATTCATCTGCTACCAGCTTTCAATCGCTCTGAATGAGCAGCAGATTACGCATTAGAGAGAATAAACGAACACTTTTCAGAGTCTATGATTGTAGCGCCTCTTAGCGGTAAAAGGCAGAAAATACACCCCACATTTTACCGCCGCGGTGGAACGGCTGATGTGGGCATTGTCATGGCTTTCCTCTACATTTGCGTTTGAATAGCGCGCGTTCTCCGTGGGCGTGTCAGATTAACGCGTAATGAAGTGTAATGAGCTGGGGAAAAAAATTCTGACAGCACTCTCTTTTCATACAGATTACATAAACTGAGAATATTTGTTTTTTATATAAATTACTTCATTGAAAAGAAGAGAATTCAAGCTTCATAAAGAAAAATCTCTCGTGCCTGTGTGACAAGTATTTGCAGAGTTAGAGTTAATTTTTCGGACGCGTTTCAGAATGGACTGCACTGACAGAGAGAAGGCAAAACTCGCATCATGTTTATTTTTCTTCATTTGACAAAAAGCACAACACTTTGTTTTTATTGTGAGTATACAGAAAAATAATATACACTAAACAGGATCGACTGATGTATAACACTTACATGTAAGATTAAAATCAACAGAGTATTTTGAGTCTCTTTTGCACTGATAAGAAAAAAAGTCTGCCTATCGCGCCGGCGCGATAGCCGACCCCAGGGGGTTAATTCTGCTGCCATTTTTTGCCACCAACCCCCTGATAACATTAAGAGAAACATAAACCACAAAACTAACAGTTTTCTATATTGTTTTTCGTCATTGGAAAGAACAACATTTTTGGCTTTAAAGCATGATTTAAAAAGAAAAAGCAAATGTTATACAAAACATACCATCATTAATTATCATTTGAATATTGACAACATTAAGCTACATTTGAAAACATAATTGTGTATAAAGAGGCATGCTGTTTTGACCAATATTATTCTCTCTAGATTTAAAGATAGTCAAATTAACTATAACAAACAGGTTAAACAAGCCATAGCTTACTTTTAGACGTGGTGAATGAAGTTCGACTGTTCGAGGTTGTGATGGTCGTCCGATATCCCTTGCCAGTTATTATGCGTACAACAAATCTTCTTGCATGAATATGGTCATTTTCTAGTGTTTATATCCAAAAAGATACGATGCAGGGAGATGTTTTTGTATTTAGCGCGCTCAGCGCGATGTAGGCTATTTCTGGGCTTGTGCAGCGTCACGCAATCGCGCAGAATCTGATGACTGACGTCAATGGTTCCGTTGCTTTCATTTTGTTTATCAATGGATGTTGCGATGATTTATATAAAAATGTATATCAAGTCATTCTCGAGTCATACAGTTCAAGTCAAGTCAAGTCTCAAGTCATTGGATCTCAAGTCAAAGTCAAGTCGAGTCATTTTCTTAATTTAGTCAAGCAAGTCTCAAGTCCTTAAATTTGCGACTCGAGTCTGACTCGAGTCAAGTCATGTGACTCGAGTCCCCCATCTCTGCAAAAAGGTGAGTCTTTAACAATGATTTAAAACACTCGACAGAGGAAGCTGCTCTGATTCTGAGAGGAAGTGAGTTCCAGAGAGTAGGACCTGCCACTGCAAAAGCTCTGTCCCCTCTGGTCTTTCGTTTAGACCTTGGACAGTCTAAGGACAGCTGACCAGTCGATCTTAGTGGTCTAACTAGAGTGTGCAAAATAAGCATGTCTGATAAATATGAAGGTGCTAAACCATTTAGAGATTTAAAAACGAGCAATAAAATTTTAAACTGAATTCTGAAAGCAACAGGCAGCCAATGAAGAGACGCCAATACAGGGGTGATGTGGTCAAAGCGCTTTTCCCCTGTCAATAAACGTGCAGCAGCGTTTTGCACTAATTGTAATCGGCGGACTGAGCACTGATCAAGACCATAATATAAAGAATTACAATAGTCCAGACGATTTGTGATCAAGGCATGCACAACTTTCTCTAGTTGGCTATGTGGCAGGTGAATGAACTTTTGCACGATATTCAACACGATATATTGACAAAATCTCCCAAGATTCTTCCCATGTGTTGAATCAGGAGTATCAACTCCTGCCCTCTGGGAGACGCTATAGGGTCCCAGAGTGCAGGAAGAACAAATATAAACACTCATTTGTTCCTCTGTCAATATCTCTGCTGAATCAACACATGAGAGTAAAGAAGTGATAGTGTCCCCCCACTTGAACTTTAATATATATATTTATGGCTATTGAAGAACACTCCTGCAGGGCGGAGTACCCATAATATTATTTAAGTATCTATTTATATTTTTTATTGATGACTCTGTTTTTAGCTTGTGTGTGTTATAATTGTTGGAGCTTGTACTGCAAGACAAATTTCCGTGCACACGGACAATAAAGTGCTATCTATCTATCTATCTATTCAAATTTTTCGAGTTTCACCTGTATAAAGCTACTGCTGTGGACTCCCGCATATCATGAAATATTTAATGCTGAACAAAACTAAACTAAACAAATACATGGCACAAACACATGGCAGTACAAACAAACTACTTGTAAAACTTGTTTACAACTACCTCTTGTAAATATCCAGTAAGGATCCATCATCCTTTTTCTTTAGGATAGCTGAAGCTGTAGGCTCCTGCTCACAAAACCCCCTGCAAGTTTTAGCAAACCTTTTCAGACTGTCATTTCTTTTAAAAGTGGACCTCAATGTATTGAACAGATCTGGGTTAATCGCTGCAAGTTCTGCAATCGGAGCCTGAAACACAATAGTATTCCGATCGACCCCAAGCCTTGTATATGCTTCAGCTTTTCTGATGTGTTCCTTTTTAATCTTTTCCAACCATGTTGTAGTGTTGTAATCTTTCAACCATGTTGTAGTGTCGGGTGGAGTCGTCATGGGATTTGACTGTAGAACAAGAGAAAGCGTAGCCTGGCAAGAAGCCAGACCCACATCAAGATGTTAGGTCTGGGAACTCACCATTGGCATGCCTTAATCTGAGGGGCGGAATAAATGGTTGTCTTTCAAATTCCCTCTGCACGCAATAGGATTGGCTACAACCAATCAGGGGTGCGTTTCCTAAAAGCATCGTTAGCCAACTATGGTCGCAAGTTCCATTGAACTCTATTGGTAACGACAGAACTTGCGACCATAGTTGGGTTTGGGAAACGCACCCCAGAGTAGGGCTGCAACAAACGATTATTTTGATAATCGATTAATCTAGCGATTATTAAAACGATTAATCAACTAATCGCAGATTAGTTTACCGACTAATCAGTAAGTTTGGAACGATTATTCAGCTTTTTCAATTAGTTAAAACATTGAGTTATACATATTCTTACTATAATATAAAAAAAGAAAATCAGTTCAGCTTTTGAAATAGTTGTTTTAATGAACTTTGAGCCAACTAAACAGGTCATTCTCTTTAAGTTGTCAGATTTCGGTCCAACTCAAATCACACACAAATGCTCTCTAAGCATTGTTTAATAGGCCCACTAGAACTGAAACAGAAAAAGGGACATTTACTTCAGGACACAAACAATGATAAAATATTAATCTGCAAACCATTATTAAATTATAAAATTATAAAATTACAATATTTTTTTTTACATGACAATTGAGCTGACAAATGAGAGCTGACGTTCTCTTTCACCTTTTAATTTACAGTATGAAAAAGTAACTGCCGTGATATTCTTCTTAACATCTCCTTTTGTAAGTCCATGATTATGGAAAAAAATACAGGCAAGTGATAAGTGTTACAAGGTGAGGTTGAAGCAGGATCCAAATGCAGCACGTTTATTTAAATACACTCAAACTATACAAAGACTCAGGCAAGGGAACAAGACTCGGGAACAGAAACTATACAAAGACTCAGGAACAGAAACCATGCAAAGACTCAGGCAAGGGAACAAGACTCGGGAACAGAAACTATACAAAGACTCGGGAACAGAAACTATACAAAGACTCGGGAACAGAAACCATACAAAGACTCAGGCAAGGAAATAAGACTCGGGAACAGAACAACCTACATCAACGTAACAGTGACAATAACTCACAAAGACAGGGCTAGAACTCACAAAGACAGGGCTGAAACACAGGGCTTAAATACAGGGGTAAACGAGCTTGATAAAATAAAAAGGGGGCGTGGTTAACGGGAAACACCTGGGATGACTTATAGACAGACAGGGAACCACTAAACATGACAAGACAAACCCACACCGTGTCAATAAGACTATAATACCTAATAGTGTTCCAATAATAAAAACAGCCCTGACTCCTAAGCTCGATCAAGCTTTATTCTATGCAAAATAAATCATCACATTACTGTAATTATATTATTGTTGATAATATTATTACTATTATTAGTAGTATTGCATTCTCTAAGAAAGAGATTTACCGCTAGTTAGTTAGCTCCAGCTGGAGAACACTCAATTCTCACCGGCTCCTCTTTTGCCGGGATGTTTCCTCTTTTAAGTGCCCCAACATGCTCGATGCAGCTGTCAAGAGGCAAACAACATTAGGAAATCCTGTTATTCATTTTAAATTCCGATTTACTGCTCAAGAAACATATATTATCATTATCAATGTTGAAAAAAGTTGTGAACAATTTCTTTTTCAGGATTATTTAATGAATAGAAAGTTCAAAAGAACAGCATTTATCTGAAATATAAAGCTTTTGCAAAATTATGAATGTCTATTCTGTCACTTGATCAATTTAATGCATCCTTGCTCAATGCTCTCCCCCAAAAAAATTCTTACCGACCCAAAACTTTTGAACGTTCTGAATGTTACAAAAGCTTTATATTTCAGATAAATACTGCTCTTTTGAACTTTCTATTCATCAAAGAATCATAAAAAAAGAATGTTTTACACAACTGCTTTCAACATTGATAATAATCATAAATGTTTGTTGAGCATCAAATCATCATATCAGAATGATTTGTGAAGGATCATGTGAAATTGAAGACTGGAGTAATGATGATAAATTCAGCTTTGATCACTGAAATAAATTACATTTTAAAATATATTAAAATAGAAAACAGTTATTAAAATGTAAAATAATATTTCACAATATTACAGCTTTTTTATGTATTTTTAATAAAAAAGGCAGTGTTGGTGTTCAGAAGAGACTTCTTTCAAAAACAATCAAATTAGTACATTTTCCAAACTTTTGACTGGTAGTGTATATTAGGCTGTGTTGTCACTAAGGTAGACATTGTTTTAAAATAAGATGCGACTGATGCGTACACTGAGACTGGGGTTCACTCTGGGACTGGGGCATCCTCTGGGACTGGGTCGTCCTCTGGGACTGGGGTGCCCTCTGGGACTGGGGTTCATTCTGGGACTGGGGCGTACTCTGGGACTGGGGCGTCCTCTGGGACTGGGGCGTACTCTGGGACCGGGGTGCCCTCTGGGACTGGGGTTCATTCTGGGACTGGGGCGTCCTCTGGTACTGGGGCGTCCTCTGGGACTGGGGTTCATTCTGGGACTGGGGCGTACTCTGGGACTGGGGCGTACTCTGGGACCGGGGTGCCCTCTGGGACTGGGGTTCATTCTGGGACTGGGGCGTCCTCTGGTACTGGGGTTCACTCTGGGACTGGGGCGTCCTCTGGTACTGGGGCGTCCTCTGGGACTGGGGCGTACTCTGGGACCAGGGTGCCCTCTGGGACTGCGGTTCATTCTGGGACTGGGGCGTCCTCTGGGGCTGGGGCGTACTCTGAGACTGGGGTTCACTCTGGGACTGGGGCGTCCTCTGGGACTGGGGTTCATTCTGGGACTGGGGCGTACTCTGGGACTGGGGCGTACTCTGGGACCGGGGTGCCCTCTGGGACTGGGGTTCATTCTGGGACTGGGTCGTCCTCTGGGACTGGGTCGTCCTCTGGGACTGGGGTTCACTCTGGGACTGGGGCGTCCTCTGGGACTGGGGCGTACTCTGGGACCGGGGTGCCCTCTGGGACTGGGGTTCATTCTGGGACTGGAGCGTCCTCTGGGACTGGGGCGTCCTCTGGTACTGGGGCGTCCTCTGGGACTGGGGCGTACTCTGGGACTGGGTCGTCCTCTGGGACTGGGGTTCACTCTGGGGCTGGGGCGTACTCTGAGACTGGGGTTCACTCTGGGACTGGGGCTTCCTCTGGGACTGGGTCGTCCTCTGGGACTGGGGTTCACTCTGGGACTGGGGCGTACTCTGGGACCGGGGTGCCCTCTGGGACTGGGGTTCATTCTGGGACTGGGGCGTCCTCTGGTACTGGGGTTCACTCTGGGACTGGGGCGTCCTCTGGTACTGGGGCGTACTCTGGGACTGGGGCGTACTCTGGGACCGGGGTGCCCTCTGGGACTGGGGTTCATTCTGGGACTGGGGCGTCCTCTGGTACTGGGGCGTACTCTGGTACTGGGGCGTACTCTGGTACTGGGGCGTCCTCTGGGGCGTCCTCTGGTACTGGGGCGTCCTCTGGTACTGGGGCGTCCTCTGGTACTGGGGCGTACTCTGGTACTGGGGCGTACTCTGGGACTGGGGCGTCCTTTGGTACTGGGGCGTCCTCTGGTACTGGGGTTCTCTCTGGGACTGGGGTTCACTCTGGTACTGTATCGTGCAAAAGTTAATTTATTTCAGTAATTCAACTTAAAAGGTGAAACTAATATATTATATAGACTCATTAAATGCAAAGTGAGATATTTCAAGCCTTAATTGTTATAATTGTGATGATTATGGCTTACAGCTTATGACAACCCCAAATTCAAAATTAGAATTTTTTGAAAAGGTTTTCATATCTGTAAACCATAATCATCAAAAGCCCTATGTACTTACCTGAATATAACTTGTGTCCACCAATATATAATCAGTGTGCATCCTCCCATTTATCTGCAACAGAGAAAACCAGCTATATTCATCTCATCACTTGAAGTATCCGTAATCTCTCAATACTTATCTACTTGCATATAATTGACATTTTGGGGTGAACTAATACTTTAATTAAAGCCTATTGGAATTGACTTCATTGTAAGGGGTATGATTACCACAAGCATTGTGTCAAATATATTTTTGCAACAGGGCTCGACAATAAGGACTGCCTGATGATCTGGGGCCAGTGGGAAAGAGTCCAGTCCAGTTGATGGAACTGGCAGTAAAAAGTGTTTAAAAAGTGTTAGCGTTGAGCACACTAGAAAAACCCCAGTAAAGCAACCAGTACAGCAGTGGCCAGAGTAATTGTATGCAAGTACCCTGGGACTTTTGCCGATAAGACTGGAGAAGGTAAGCAGCTGGGGTGTGGTTATTATTCACTCTTCAGACAGATTAAAACTCAGAGTTGAGCACATAAATAGAGACAATGTCAGTAATCGAATCCGACAGCCTAAGAAAAGGTCCAGTGATGACAGCAGTGGTAATGATGCTGCCATAAAAAGAAGCAGAACAGATGTGGATAGTTATGGGTGTACAAAATGGCAACCCACTAATCTTCCACAAGGAGAAACAGCAGAATCATTGGAAGACAAGAGAAAGATCTTGGTAACCATCTTCAAGTCAGAAGGACCTACAGCTGTTGAGACAATGGACGTAAAGAGGAATATGGAATTTACCTATATTTATCAGAGGCACATGATATAAAAACAATTTATATACGATTTATTTATCAGAGAATACTTGGCCCCCTCCCAGTCTGTGTGAAGTTGAAGAGCAATGGCAGACCTGCCAACCTGTACACATTTTGTGTAGCGGCCACACATTTTGACCTCAAAGTACACAGGTGCAATTTATCACTCTAAACCACGCAAAAACCTGGTGACGTCTCTGTGCACGCGCAGTCCTTAAATCAAGCAACAGCAAAAGAAGAAGAGTTCGACCAATCATAGCGCTGGGTTCATTCCCCAAATAGCAAGCGGGGATGATTGACAGATGCGTAAGGCCTATCATTAAAAAGAGACTGAAAATCGACTGCAATAAAGAATCCCGCTCTATCCCCTTTCCACTCCCACGAGGGCCGCGACCCGCGGTCTGACTGATTTAAGCGAGGACAGTACAGTAGTCACGGTACTTCTGACTCCTGAAGGTAAACGGGCTGGGGTGGATGTGGAAAGTTGAAATATTGTATTGAGTTAACTTAATCTGGATTCGAAAATCACACTGGAGTGAAATATGTAACATAATGAGGTACTTTAGTTATTATTAGCACAATAACGTAACACACGCAGGCTACGTTTTTCAACACTGAGAAGGAAGAAATAAACATTTCTCCAGATCCGCGCTGATCAGTCATCCACAAATCACGGCACTTTTATAATCACTAAGCCATAGCGATTTTAGTTTTATTTCGATTTATTGTTCAGCATTGCTTGTGCATTTTATAATTTGCATGGCTGAATGATTTCTTCCTCTTATCTGAGTAACCATGAATGAATGACAGAGTATTCTAAGATAACCCATGCAACAGAACCGGAAGACAATACAATGCTGAATAAAGTAATAGTTTTTGTTATTTTTGGACCAAAATGTATTTTCGATGCTTCAAAAAATTCTAACTAACCCACTGATGTCACATGGACTACTTTGATGATGTCTTTATTTCCTTTCTGGACAAGGACAGTATACTGTGTATACATTTTTAATGGAGGGACAGAAAGCTAAAAATATCTTAAACTGTGTTCCGAAGATGAACGGAGGTCTTACGGGCTTGGAACAACATGAGGGTGAGTCATTAATGACATAATTTTCATTTTTGGGTAAACTAACCCTTTAATGTTGTCTGCTGAAATGACTCCAAAAGTGATTCCCGCCGGCTAGTCTTCTAGCTGGCTGCAAACTGTGGAGTGGATTTCCTGAACGGAGGCGCGGCTCAATGAGACAAAGAAGCTGTGTCCCAATGTGAAGGCTGCATCCTTCAAAGGCTGCGGACTTCGAAGGATGCAGCCTATTCGTCCTTCGAAGGACGCACCATGTAGCCTTCGTGGGATTTCCTAATTGCGCAACCAGGTGTTCCCGATTATCGCTCCTGGCGCCAAGCAACGGTGCGAGAGTACAGCTGCCATCCTGATCATTCATTTGATATAATTGAGTAAACAGCCATGGAGACAGAATTGGCTATTGCCATTTTTTTTATATATATATATATATATATATATATATTTTACTGGAGGACATGGGAGGATGTTTCAGCCCCGGCGCTGCCGAGTCATGTATTTTCGGCTTAGCCAAGACCATGGCCAGAGCTGGTTTACTGCATCCCAATTCAGAGGCTGCGTCCTGAATGGCCAGATTACACTTTAAACTGTTCAAGTATTGGGTGTTAACTTACGTAAATAATGTAATGAAATATGAAAAGAAAAGAAAACATACAGGCACATATTTATATATATATATATATATATATATACACTCACCGGCCACTTTATTAGGTACCCCATGCTAGTAACGGGTTGGACCCCCTTTTGCCTTCAGAACTGCCTCAATTCTTCGTGGCATACTGCCGCTCACTGGATGTTTTTTCTTTTTCGGACCATTCTCTGTAAACCCTAGAGATGGTTGTGCGTGAAAATCCCAGTAGATTAGCAGTTTCTGAAATACTCAGACCAGCCCTTCTGGCACCAACAATCATGCCACGTTCAAAGTCACTCAAATCACCTTTCTTCCCCATACTGATGCTCGGTTTGAACTGCAGGAGATTGTCTTGACCATGTCTACATGCCTAAATGCACTGAGTTGCCGCCATGTGATTGGCTGCTTAGAAATTAAGTGTTAACGAGCAGTTGGACAGGCGTACCTAATAAAGTGGCCGGTGAGTGTATATACTGTATAGATATATATATTTAAATTCAAATGTTCACTTATATCGTAGGCTATTGATGTGATTTTGTAGGCTAGTCATGTATTCTTTTTATTATGAACAGAAATGGACCATGGTGAAAATATTTACACAGGTTTTCATCCCTATTTGAATATAAAACCCAGTTGAATATTAAAGTCTAGTGCAAACGTTACTCCCGCTCGTCATCGGCAGCTGTCAGTCACAGTTGCTAGGCGACAAGAACAATCCTCCGTAGGCTAGACCGGTCCGAGCGCTTCAGATGCGCACTTTGATATGATACGCATCTGTAGTTAGCAACAATTTGTTAATATTGTGACAATAGACCTACATTTTGTGACTTTAATTTTCAAAATAACCAGTGGTGGAATGTAAGGAACTACATACTTCGTTAAGTATTCACGTACAAATGTGAAGTAGCCTACTTTTTTCCCACACAGGACAGCAAGACTACGCATTGTTTAACATTAAACTATGTATCAACCTTGCAAACACTCAGAGATCATTACAAAAAAAAAACAATTTCCAGAGCCATGAATTCTCTTTTATTTACACATTTAAATTTGCATAAAATAATGAAATAATAAAGAAATAATGTACAGAAATATTTTTTTCCTTTAAAAAAAATATAAGTAAAAAAAAAGTTAAACAAGAATATATATATATATATATATATATATATATATATATATATATATATATATATATAAAAGAAGAGAAAACAGCCTGTCAATCCTCTTCCTCTCCTCGCCTCTGCAGTCCCATGTCTTCTCTAATCAAGTCCAAAAACTCGTCCTCTCCATCTCGCCTTCTCTGGTGCTGGTGCTCCTGGCTCGTCCTCTTCTTGGTCGGAAACTGCTGAACTCAGCCCTGGTGTGTCCTCACGGATGGAGGCGATTAGGACAGGGCGGTTGGTGGAGTGGCTCTGTCCCAACACCTCATCCATGAGGACACACCAGGGCCAAGTTTCAGCAGTGGGCTTCCCACTCACACCCTCACCTGTCCCAGGACACGTGCAGTCCTAAGGCAGAGCAAATAAAGCATGCCTGTTAACAACAACAACAATGAGACAATACTTTTAAACAAAGATCTGTCAAACTTTCTTACTTTATATATATTTTGTCCTGCATGGGAGTCACCTTCCCCAGCAGGTCCTTTTTCTCCAGAATTCTCCTAAAACAAAACAAAAGGGAACCACTTATGAAAAATATTAAGACAGGAGTGCAATCTTAACATTAGCGCAACCTTAACATTACAAAATATGACACATCAGGATAAGAATACAAAATACTTCAGAAATCATATTTCTGGATACTCAAATTGGGTTAAAACCTTTGTAGACATAGCTTACATGTCAGCACTACAAAAACACATAAAAGTGAAACCCCATTCCCATTTATATTTTTTTTACAAAAGGCTACACAAGTGAGACAGACTAGTGCAAATATTACAAATAGGTCGTTGTTATACGCTGGTCATTTTCAGACCGCAATTGAATAAATTGAGCTGTCTGCTCCTTGTTCCCTGAAACAATTATTAAACTAATATTAGCACAAGTTTTGCCTCAAACCACATGACAAATGAAACCACAATGGTGACGAATGACTTAAGATGAATAAGAAAGAAAAACCTGTGGCTTTTAACTCTGGTTTCTCTAGCTATTTGAGTAAATGAAAACATAATACTTACATTTAAATGTAAATTTGCCGTTCACCACCGAACTCTCGGCCGCACTTTTAAAAAAAAATAAAAATGCTGTCGTCACCAGCGCGATGACTTATGGGGTAGGATAGGCCGCTTAGGATCCATTTATGCATCCTCTCTTTCACGGGGAAATGAAGGGTGCATTTGGCGTCGCTTTTGAATCAGGGAAGCCTTCGTCGTGGCGCGATGACGCAACCGGCCTTCGAATACGGCCTTCGGAGGATGCAGAATTGAATTGGGACAGCCTTCATCGCGCCGCGGTGACGCAATCAGCCTTCAAATACGGCCAACCGGCCTTCAAATGTGGCCTTCGGAGGATGCAGTCTTCACATTGGGACACAGCTACTGTGTGTGGATCGTGCAAGGCTAAACCGGCAAAATGAAAGTCTCAAAATCCAAATGAATCAAATAGGATCGACTCAGAAACGAGTCAATGAATGCACGCGTCACCTGATCCACAATTGCACATCTTACTTACAAGCCCCTGCCCCTTTTGTCTCAAAATGTATTGTGCCCTTTTCTGATAATTGTAAATAATAATAATAATTATTATAAATATTATAATAAATAACAATACACTTACACACCCTTGCCACTAACAATAATAATACAAACAAATATTATATAAAAAAAAATTGGCGGAGAAGTGGTTGGCGGAGTTTCCTTTGCAGCGCCTCGTACGCATTTAACGGTTCTGGTACGCACTACGCTGCAGTTCGCGCGAGTCTTCAAACGAGCTGCAGGTAACGTTAAAGCTAATACGGAAAATTACATTTATCCTACCATCACCATGCCACTCTAAAAGTTGCGGCAGCATGCAAGTTATTCTTAACTATAATAAAAGTATAACTCGATTTCAGACGCATTCTGAGTGACAATGTAATTCGTTTTTATCCAAGGAATAAAAGTGCAAGGGTAGGTGCAGTAAGTCAAGAATACAAAATACTATAGAGTCTTGTAACTTGTTAAAACAAATCTGCAACACTGGTGTTAGTTGTACATTTCAGTACTTCATATCTGCAATGTTGGATTTTTATTGTATACATATATATATATATATATATATATATATATATATATATATATATATATATATATATATAATTGTCCACAGGTGTTTATTGTTGTATCACATTTAGAAAAGGATTGGCTGTGGGTGGCAGGGCTACTTGTTGCACCACACCAGCTCCCTGAAGAGGTATAGACAGTTCCAGGTTTACAGCAATGTTGATTCTTGATCAATGTTTATATTGACAAATCTGTTTACAAATTATTAACGTACCTTACCGTTGTTCTTATAGGTCGAAATGTCTGACTAGGGTATTGATTGGGATGGACCAGTTCCTGTTGAAGATCCGCGGCAACAAACTGACATTCCAATGACGCAACCAGCACTTCGAGAGCCCAGCTCCAGGGTAGCATTGACCCTTTCAAAATCAGTGACTTGTTTGGTGTGGATATTTACCAGGAGGCACTGATGGTGGCTCGAAGTGTTTTGAACAACATTCAGTAGTGAACAATCACTAAAATGGATCTGAACCTCATTGTCCTACCATACATTTAACTTCTTTCAGTTCGGAGGATGTGGATTCCAAACTAGCCATATGACTTGACATTTACTTTTTCTTTTTATATCAGTTTTTGGCATTTTCACCTTTTTATTTAGACAGGACAGGACAGTACAGAATGGACAGAAAGCAAAGTGGAAGCCTAATTGGAGGGGGATGTGATCGGGAAAGGTCCACGAGCCAGAACTTGGGACACCAGAAGCGCAACAGTGCCATGTGTCAGTGTGCTGCCCATGAGGCTATCTGCCCAATTGTTTTTCTACCTTGCACACTTGCATATCAGACATGTCAAATGGAAGTTTGTATCTACTAAAGAAGTGTTTTTGAAATTGTTTGCTCATCTGCAATTGGTCTGTAACAGACATTTAGAAGTTTCTGTCTATCTATATGATAAATCTATCCGTCTCTGTCTATCTGTCTATCTACTATTTCCAATCTATTGGCACGACAACCAACCAGAATACCCTAGCTACCGCATAGCAAATATCCAGAATACCTAAGCAACTGCAAAGGAATACTCTAGCAGCCACCCCGGGTATCCTAGCAACCACATAGCAACATCTTAGCATTAAGAACAATTAAAAAAAAAAACTCTATTTACCTATCTATTGAACATTCTATATTTTAACTTAAACATTTGTCTGGATGAACAATAATGAAACACTCAATCGTGGTGATGTAAATTTGATAAAACTATTACTTGGCAACCCAGTATACACTTGAGTATGTAAATACAGACAAGCTAGCAAATATGCCCATTGTATTAATGCGTTTGCGATAGACTCTGTCCCCTATCGCTTCTAAGTAAAGCAACAATGCTTAACGGAGTCTAATATTACAGTAAGTGAGGGCTTTGTGTTCACATTCTGCTAATGTTCTGCTAATCTATTAATTCAAAAGAAACTTCTGAATTTATTTACATTGAGGTATGTATTTGTGTATCCAAAAAAAATTCCCAATCCACTATATTGACAAAATTGCTCCAATAGGAAATTACACAAGGTTTAGTGCCAATATCTCTTTGAAAGATTGCACGAATAGACCTATTACTAGAGTATGTACTATGTAACAACTCTTGCCCACTGCTGTTGGAAGGGATCAAGTAAGGGACCGTTCGGTATTTATGGAAAGGGCCACCGGAGGAAAATAGGGGAGGGTCATGTCTTTTTATTCTTTGTTGAGGGGAGGGTCACCCAACTTTTGTATTCATGAAAACAGCTAAATGTCAAAGTGGCTTGTTTGGTGCATATTTTTTTCCATGTAGCTATAGCTCTCTCGGTCTCTGCCTCCCATCGCTATCAGATTGGTCTGACCCAACAAAAATCCAGTTTGGCGCTGGTTGACAGTGCGCGCACACTTCAGTACGCTCGCAGAAAAAGTGCATTAGAACAGAACGCCAATGAAATGTTTACCCGGCAAAGCTTTAAAGCACGAGCAAATAATGAACTTTTGTGATTGTGAATAAGTGCAGTGTCCTGTGAGTGCTAGTCTACCGCTGCACATGTGATGTGAATGTACGTCGAGTTTTACTGTATTGAGACTGAGGCGCCAGAACTGCAGCTGATGTGCGCTGTAGCACGATACTACCATATTTTAGTTTCCATTCTTATTGTGTTTCCACAACAATGTTAGTGAGTAAATCTACTGAAATTGCCACCATAACAGTGGAGTGTGATGTGTTAGACGTAGGGCTACCACATTTTTAAATTACTATTAGTATTATTTGAAGTTAACATAATAAAATACGTAGACCTACACCAAAAAAAACTAGTTGAGAATAAATTCTTTAAAATTGGGGAATTCCAGCGTTACGGACGTGACATTTGCAGTCAAAACTTGAAATATAAATTCTCAGAAAATGCATTTAATACTGAAACGTCTGTTTATATATTCATACTCCCTTAATAAAGGAGTCCATACATTAGAAAAATATCAGTCTACATATTTATACACGTTTTATATTTAATATCAGGGAAATACACATGTGATGTGACACAAAAAAATCTTTAACTTTTAGGTGGCAAAATATTTTTTAGTAATTCTATAAACTACGCTGCGCAAAACAAAAGTAATAGGCTACTACCCACCGGATGAAGAAGGATCGGCCTCCAAATAACACTTTTTTTTTTTTTTGCATTTATGAGGGGGAAAAAAATGTTACGGACGTGACAGTTCTCCGTTACCGACATGACCGCTCTGAAAGTGACTTTAAAACTTTCACAGAGACCTCAAACAGAAAGTACAAAGCCTTTCTTTGTACTTAAGTAAAATTAAAATTAATTAAGATTGTATCTTAATTTTAATCAATGTTTCATCAAACAGTTGCCTAGATTTAATAAATAAGAAGTAAATATAGTAGAAAATAGATCATCATGACACAGAGGCGCCAGCGCTTGAACTGGACTCTCGTCTAATAAATGAACCGAAACTCAGCGTATAGCCTAAGGTAAGCTACTTGCCTCACAGACCTGATAAATATATAGAAAGCTTGAAATGTCTACTTTTTAACAGAACAATTCAAAACGAAAGAAAACAGACTACAGACTGCTCTCTGCTTATGTAGCTAATCCGTATGAAATGTGCATTTCTCTCTGGCGCGTTCACTACTGAGAAGATCGCGAGTCAGCATCGTCACCTTTATATTTGCAGCGACACGGACAAAGACTTGTTTATTAATAAACAATTGAAATGTCTCCTTGCTGTATTTGACATATTCATAATCATTACTTTTGCCGGTTCTTTATGGCAGCTTTTAGATACTTTATTGGCAGCGCCACCCTTTTTACATGAACACGTCACCACTGCATCAGCACCGAAAACATGATCTTTTTTTCTTTTCCAAATCAAAAATCATTATACGAACCGAATTGTAGGTTTGGTCTATCGTTACAGCCCTAGTAAGATGAGAAAGCAGGAGTTTAGTCGTTTGTCATGGTTGTAAAAAAACCAATGGCTATCTGAACATCTTTGCCAAGCGCAAACCAGTACAGAAGTAATCAATAAATTATCGGGGAGGGTCATGCCTTTTTTCACCATCATTTTGGAGGGTCATAGAAAAAATTATTGCTAGCGAAGGGAGGGTCAAGTCTTTTTTGACTAAAGATCTCAAATCTCCTCCGGTGGCCCCTGAAATAAAAAACGATCAGTCCCTTAAGGCGGAAAAGTAGAAAGAGACATTTAACAACCTTTAAACAGTGTAATAAGTCCTGTGGTTATAGCATCAAAAACAATAGAGAATTGTCCAGGCCTAACAGGAAAATTATTTTTTTGCAAGAATTGACCATAACGATTAAAAATGAGGACTAAAATAGTATTTTTGTTGAAGGCAGGACTTCGCTGTTCAAAAAAAAAGCGCGAACCGCGAAACTTCACTTTTAAGGTGCACGACGTTAGAGACTGTTGGTAAGTAATTAGAACCTACTATTCTTTTTATTATTTAACAGCTGCTTAACAATACCAATCAGTGATGGTAATTGCTAAATCTAAAAAAAAAATATATAAAATTTCTGTGATTATGAATTTTTACAATAAATTACCGACTCAATTATCAATGTAAACATCTTTTTTTTTTTTTTATGTTTCAAGCATCTTTATGCATACCGGTAACAATAAGAATGGCTTAGCCTATTATATGCTAATATTGTCAATGTTACAAAGTTTCCAAAACTAACTTGCGTATAAAAACTCTGATCACCCACTCTATTGGAGCTTGATACTTAAAACCCTGAGCACAGATTTGGTCGGGACACAAAGTTATTTATATCTAACTTAAGAACTGCTTTTCGGTGTGTACAGTAACGTTAAAGAAGAGGCACAGAAGACGACGCGGGAGATCTAAATGGCATCGCCAAATGAAAGGTATGTTGCACTCTTCCAGGGACGTGCACAGACATTTTGAGGGGCAGGGGCTCTTTTTTTTTTTTTTTTTACTTTTTTTTAACAAAAAAGTATGTATATTAACACAACTCTGACTTCCTTTTTAAAAAAATAATTAAAAAGTTAATTAATTTTATCTTCCTTAAACTCACGCAATTGTTTCATTTTCAAAAGATGTTTACAAAATAATCAGTTCACACAGAAACCATGATCTCCTTAGTATTCACTAGGTTTACAAAGCAGCAAAGGAAACCATGCCACAATGTGCATGTTTTCTATGCTACTAGTTTCAATCAAGTATATATTTAGAATAACCTGAATAATTGCATCAAGCAGAGGGGCGGGTTTTACTAATAATTTGTTTATTTTTGCACAAGGCACTACATCATTTTAATTATTTTGGTGTTATCAGAATACATAACACTTTAAAATCAACACAAATATTCACTCTAAACTGAAGAGGGCTGTTGCTGCTATTTTGTTAATTTTACTGCAAAAATGATTGACAAAATACAAAAATAAAATTATTACAAAAAAAGGTCTTCTACTTCAAAATAAAATCTGTTACTTCCATTCCCTGGTTGTCTCTCCTTCCTCCCTTACAGCGGCAACCTTCTGGGGGCCATGTCCCTGTAGATGTTTATTACTTCACTGTGGTTTACAGGAATGACTTTCTCAATAGCCAGGAGGAGATCAGAAAGCCTCTCTTCTGTGCATAGACTTCTGAGTGTGTCTTTAACCAGTTTGAGCTTGGAAAATGACCTCTCCACTGTTGCTGTTGACACTGGAATTGTTGCGTAAGTTCTTATCATTTGTTTTTAACAATGTTTTTAACATCTCCTTCATGGTGGATGTGTTTGGGAAAGATGCATGAAAAACCCTTAGGTCTGTTTTCAACTTCTGCTCCTCTCCTCCATAGAATTCACACAGTGTGTGAATGGCCTCAAGAGAGCCAGGACCCACTGCATCTTTGCCTATCCAGTTGTTGGCCTTTGTCAAACTGTGGAGTGCGTTCAGTATTTAACTGGAGTGTTTCTCACCCTCTCCTCTAAATCTTCTTTGTAGTTCCTGAGAAAGAACATCTAAGAATGAATAGTACACCTTTACTCTGTAGTAGTCTTCTACTGACTGGAAGGAGTGGCTCTCTGTTGCTGCACCAGTACTTTGGCTGTACTTTGCAGGCACCCTCCTCTGCCTTTGCTGTCCCAGGGGCTCTTTGTGAATGCTGATCCCAGCGGCTTATGCCTTTTCCGTGGCACTCTTAAAACAGTTTTCCAAACTGTTCCTTCTGTCCTGAGGTTGGACAGGGTGTCCTTCACTCCATCAACAACAGTATATGCTGTGGACAGATCAATATTGCAGTTCTGTAGAGCATCAGAGGCAAGAGCAGTGACTTCAAAGACAGGAGTGGCGATCTCAAGGCAGAGCAAAAACTCAAAGTCTAGGGGTCTCATTCATGAAACATTCGTAAATACACGAGTAACAATGAGAGTGATTTGCGCGTAAAGAGAACTTCCCGAAAACTCTTCTCCTGATTCACAAATACTTTGTAAACATCAGATGTGATAGTGAAATGTGTGTGTGTGTGTGTGTGTTAATGAATTCCAATCAGTCGTAAATTTCCAATTACCATAAATCCCGCCCATTAAATCCGACTGACAACTATATATGGGCATCATATTATGACACCAAACGAAGGATTTCAACATGTCTTCTCAAAAAAAAAAAAGAAAAAGAAAAATTTCTCAGATGCAGAAATTGAAGTTTTATTGTCAGAAGTTCATTCAAAACGAAACATTTTATTTTCAAGCGTACATAGTGGCGTATCAGGTCAAAAAAAAAAGGAAGCTTGGCAGCATATTACAGATGCAGTTAATGGAGTTTCATCTGTTAATCGAACAGTCCCAGAAGTGAAAAGAAAATGGTTCGACATGAAGCTTGACTGCAAAAAAACGAATTAGTTCATTTCGAAAAAATCGTTTTCAAACTGGAGGAGGACCACCATCATCATCGAGCATATCTACATGCGATGAACGCATCATTAGCATAATTGGCAAAACCTCTCTGTCGGGTATAATTTCCGATGGTGACAGTGATGAAACCCCTTTGCAGGAAAGCACTTCAGCACAATCAGATGGTAAGGCTACATTTCATATTTTCTTTAGGCCAGCTGACATGGTAAAATAAAAAATATAATTTTAGAGGAAATACACAAAGCAGTTTACATTTGAGCAGATTTTACTTTTTTGTAAAGACAGACAAATGCCAACTGTGTCCGCCCATGAGACCACTGAAGCGGCAACCGGGTCCGTTCATCTTCCGGCCCCTGAACCGGTATATCCAGCAGCGTCCCGCAGTGTTGCCTCTGCACAGAAGACGGCTTTAAGTCAGGAAGTGCTGGATAAGCAAGACAAAATTCGTGAAGCTGTGCTGGCAATAAATGACACATTAAAAGAAATAAATGTAAGCCTACGAGAAATATGTGATGCTATTAAACAGAAGAAATAAAGTTTACTGAAACTATTTTGTGCGCTTGCTTTTTAATGCATACATACTTTTAGAAACGTAGAATCAGTTCCTGTCGCTTTGCAATTGCAGCAAGAGTTATGTCTATGTGTCGGATTGGCAAAATTGGAGGCACCATACCATGATCAGGTCTAATTATATCCTCTGGGTCTGGCAGACCATGTTCCATGGCAATGTTGTGTAGAACGGAGCAGGCCAATATTATTTTGCAAACCTTTTCTGGTCTGTATAACAGTGTACCACCTGATGTGTCCAAACACCGCCAGCGCCCCTTTAAGATGCTGTTTGTGCGTTCAATAACTGACCGAGATTTTGTGTGTGCTTCATTGTATGCCATCTCTTGCCGGCTTTGGGGATTTATCAATGGGGTCATAAGCCATGGTGTCAGGGGATAACCATTGTCACCTGAGTGTAGGGGAGGGGAGGGAAAGTGTCAAATATTTGTCAAATGTTGTGAATAAATAAGATTGTACATACCAATTAGCCATCCGTCTGTAACTGCACCACTGTCCAGACGTCTAGCATCTGAGCTGCTCCGAAGAATGAAACTATCATGAGTACCACCCGGCCAGCGGGCCACTACATTAAGTAGTGCACATTTAGCGTCACAAATTAGTTCCGCATTGATGGAATGATAGTTTTTCCTATTCAGAAAAGGAAATGCATCATGGGATGGCGTCTTGGTGCGAATGTGTGTGCAATCAATTGCTCCTATTACGTTTGGCAGGTTTCCAATAGCAAAGAATCTTTGCTTCACCTCCAACTGATGGACAAGGTTATTGGGGAATTTTATATATTGGGACATTAGTCCTATTATGCAATCAAGAACATTTGGGATGATGCGACTCATGGATGACTGAGATATCCCTGACCTGTCTGCAACCTCCCGCTGGAATGTTCCTGTTGCCAAACAACCAATCACGGACAACACCGGCAAGTGTACTGGAATGCTGTGGGATCTTCTAGTTTGCCTTCTAAGATTGGCCTCCAATATATTGCATAAATGCAAAAGAACTGGTCTGGGTAGCCTGAAACGACTAATTAACCAGTCATCATTCTCGGCAAGTAAGTCTGCGCGGTCTCTGAAAATACGCCTTTTGCGCAGCGCTCTATCTGCCAAATCTAGCAAAAGCGCTATATCAGCCATCGTAAATGTTTCTTGTTATGCCTGATTCTGGTCATTTTATAGGAAACAATTTCCGTAACAATTAAGGGGCTATTAGTTTGCCCAGTCCTATTGAAAGCAATTAATTATTTGATTAAAGTGTTCCGTTTGCAGATGCTATTACTGGCTCTCATAATAAAAGTAAAAAGAAAAACTGTATGTATATAATTAGCCTACTATATATAATATTTTTTCAAAATGCTGTGTAAATATGTACCTGATTAAGCTGAATTAAAATGCAGCCTTATTAATGAGCAAAACGTTCGGATGTTAAGCACACTATTTACGCGTGGCTGGGAGCAGGTGTAGATTTCTTTCGTACCAACTAACATTTGGAAAATACAAACATTTTAATGAATCCGAAAATTTACACACGATTTACACAAAAATTTGTTCTGCTCGTGTTTCATGAATGAGACCCATTGGCTTTAAGGTACATCCTGGCATCTCCAGCAGCAGTATCTGGAGGCTCCTGCTCTGTAATGTCAGTGAGGACCTTGACCACAGAGCTCATCACTTTAAGGAGGGCCTTCAGGGCTTTTTCTCTGCATGCCCAACGTGTGTCAGAGAGTTTCTGCAGTTTGATTACACGCTCTCCAGGGTGCAGGGCCATTTGGCATTTCACAAATGCAGTGTGTCTTTTCGTAGAGCTAGTAAGAAATACATAGAGCTTCTGTACCAGGTGGAAAAAGGTAATGAAGTGGAGGCTTGATTTTGCAGCTTCAACTAAGACCAGATTTAAGCAGTGGGCTTGGCAGTGCACATACAGAGCCTTGTCATTGTGTTGCAGTATTCTTGACTGCAGTCCTCTATATTGACCACTCATATTGGCAGCGCCATCATGGCCTTGACCACGCATGTTTTGGATCTGTAGGCCGTTGTTCTTTAGCAAGTCAAGAACTGTTTTCTCCATTTCCTCACCTGTTGTTTTTGACACATTGCAGACCTGGACGAAGCACTCCTTGACTTCCATTTGATACACGTAACGCACAACAAGAGAGACCTGCTTGCAATGAGATACATCAGTGGTTTCATCTATAAGTACTGAATATATATTGGCCTCCTCTATCTCTTTCCATATCTCTCTTTTTGTGAATGTGGCCAGGGCTTTGATGAGATCATTTTGTGTTCTGTTTGAGAGGAGTGAAACTTGACACCTTCTTACCCATTTTCTGGTCTTTGACATTATCCAAATGTAGTCTGAGTACACTGTCATACTGGCTAAACACTTTAACAAGTTCAAGGAAGTTGCCCTGGTTTGAGCTTGTGGCAGACTCATCATCACCCCTGAAAGCCTTCCCCTGCCGTGCAAGATATAAAGTTATGTCAATTAATCGGGTCAAAATTTCTGTTTCTTTGTTTCTCTCTCTCTCTCTCTTTTTGCCTTGTCTTGAGCATATGATACCTCAAAAGCTGCTTGTAAAGCACTGTTTTTATACGTGTTCCATCGCACCATGCTTGTTAAGTGGGCCTCTGAGTCCCCTTTTCCAGTTGTCAACACCAGCCACTCTCCACGTACTCGTGTACTTTTGTTCATTAAGAAAAAGCCGACAGCAAAAGCAGTACATACTATCCTTGTCAGGTGAATACTCCAACCATGGCCTATTTTCATAAAATGTCTTCTGAAATGATCGTCCTTCAGTATTTTTGGGAAATCTGAGAACAGGTTGGCATGGTCCTCTGTCAACACACACATAACTGGCATTACACTGGAGATCAAAAGCTTTGTTGTGTGCGGGATCTGTTGGATACTTTAAGGATGCAATTTTTGATTTGGCCCCTTCAACACTACCAACAGTTTCCTCAACCTCAACATCTTCTATTGCTTCCTCAAACTCAACATTATCCACCGTTTCCCCCTCTATAGTCTCTTCCTCTTCACCACGGACAGTGATTTCCTGATCATCTTTGTAATCTGTGTCAGTCGTTGCCTCTATAACCTCCTTTTGTCTTTCAGTTGTCGTTTTAGAGATTTCAACTGCTCTCTCAGGTGTAACACTTTCAACATCTGAGTTATCTGTTCTCTCTTGGGTTTTGCTTCTGGTACCTGGTTTTAACCCTCTGGGGACCAGAGTGTTTTTGGGGCCCTTGGGATGTTTTGACATGCACTGACATTTGTGCTTTTTTCAGTTATTTATAAACATGTTAATGGCAAAGGTGTAAATTCACTCTATATAGCACAGACGGGACTACCATGATAAGTGAGCAACATGTATGTACATGTTTGTATTTTTAATAGAATAATGTTTATGCGTGGTTATTGAAAAAAATAAAAATGAAAGTTGCTGAAATAAGACCACAAAACACATATTGATTATTTCTTCACAAGACTTTTGAAAATTGTATCACATAGCCTAGAATATTTGCTCCAAAACTATGTGAGAATCATCCTGACTACTCATTCAGATAAGTCAATAAAGTCTTTTACATTTTTAATGACGTGTTTTGTTTGAGAAAGCTTTATGCAGGAGGCTTGATCTCTCATTAATATGTGTGGCATTCCACACCTGAGAAAGACAAAGACCCTCCCATAATGGCCCTATTAGGTGCTATCAGGCCATATCATTACAGGAGCCTTGCACAAAGAATGAGGAGATTTAAAAAAGAATGGCTTTTAGATTGTTTGGATTTATATAAGGAAAATACTGGGTGCATACGTCTGGACACTTCTATCACACACCCTTCACCATATAGACATGGTTTTATTTCAGTTCAAAGTTAGAGTTGTAAACATCTTGAAAAGAAAATTGTCTTTTTCCATAAATGTCTTAGTTTGATCATACATATTTCAAAGTTGAGGATTATTTATTTTGATATAGCTTGCATTGGAACAAACATCTTAGTTGATTAGTTTATTGACAAAACATAAGCTTATTTGATGTCTTTATTTTAAAGCTTATTTGATGCTTATTTGATTTGAAAAACTTTATCCAAAACTAGTCAAAGAAATGTTCTTTTATTTCGTCTGTAACAGTGCGTATCTGTGCGTTCATTCATTCATTCACACACACACACACACACACACACACACACACACACACAGAGAGAGAGAGAAACATAATTCACATTTAAACAGTAGGATATGCTATTTGTCCGTTTACAGACACTAACGTTATTCTATATCGTGATTAGAACAAAGCACAAAACACTTACACTTCTCAGCTGAATCTGTTGCTCCTCCTCGAAGTGAAACCAGCACTTGTTCTGTGGTAAATGTCCCAGGATTATTCCGCATAGCCGCGCAAGACGAATCTTAATCTGACTAAAAAATATTGTGTGTTTACAGCATTTGCCTGGGGGCGTTTATCTATTTTGCAAATGGCCTCAACACATTATCTTATGAATAGCGCGCTCTGCGAGTGGGTGTGAACAAATTAACGATAATGAGCTGAGACAGGACAGGAGAAACTGTACTTCTCTTTAGTTTTTGACAGATTACATTGCAGGAGAATATTTGTTTTAAATGTGAATTGTTTTATTTAAAAGTAGAAATTTAAAGCGTTTTTTAGACGTATGTTTCATGTTTGTGTGATAAGTATTAGCGGAGTTTCCGTTCATTTTCCAGACATGTTTCAGAAAGATTTTTGCGGAGACAGAGTGAGCTGAAAGCGCACCCTGTTTATTTTATTTATTTTAAAAAAAGCACAAGGTTTTGATGTTAATGTGAGTGTACACAAAAAAAGAAGACCCTCTATAGTTTATAATCATGTATTGATTTTATTTATATGACCATAAATGACGGAGTATTTTAAGTCCTATGTTGCTGCTATGTGAAAAAAAAACAGCAAAACGCGCGGGCGCGTTCTTGGTCCCCAGAGGGTTAAACATGCATTTAGCGATTTGCTGCTCTTGGCTTGGCTCCTTCTCCTTCCTTTTCTGTATCCTTTCTTTTTTTGGCATTATGCTGCCTTGCAGGTATGATTAAAATTAATTGTTTAAATACTTTTTGTTTCACAAGTAAAATAACTTTTTAGCTTCACACAACCAAGCATCAGAATACTGAATTGCCTGAATGTTTTAATCAAATACATTAATATTATTATTGCTATGCATGTACACACACACACACATACACAATAACTGATGGTGACATGGACCTAGTTTCACATTTGACGGAGGACTGTATCATCATCATCATCATCAAATAAAACCTTCAAAATCCACATTTAGATGGAGTTTGTTTTAAACCTACTATCCTCCATCTGTTTGCATCTGTAGCTTTCTTCTAAATTCACCAATTTAGATTTCTATCTTTCAGGGGGAAAGACTCTTGATGTATGTAAGTCATTAACTGGGGACGTTCTGTGGTGATATTTTTTTAGTTATTTTGTTTATCCTATTTACCTGCATTGCCCTGTCAATTAGATGCAAATGTGTGCATTTTAACTAGTTGACGCCTAATTTGCATATCAGTTTATCGATTGTGATGATGTTATTATTAGACACACGCACTGTATTCACCTGTAGGGTCCCCATTTAGTACAGTAGCACTGTATTGCCATGATATATTTGCCTTAGCTAAACTGTAGCTAACTTATTACATTAGCTAGTAGCTCATGAGGCATGCATGCTAGCAAGACACAGGTTAACTATATGTCTTTGGCTAATCAGCAGTAAATTCGAGGCACTGGTAGTTTAATCTTTTGTTCATCACCACTCACCTCAACACAAGCCAAGAAAAACACTGCTGGGAGGGGCCGCTGCTGCCGGCAGGTGTGTGTGTGATGTGCCGATGTGCGCTGCTGCGCAGAGACGCGGGGGAGAGAGAGAGAGAGAGAGAGAGAGCGCTTCAGAACTCCTGACCTGATATTTAGATACACTATTCAATAAATATATTTGTTTGACAGGGAAGCTGTGCGCAAACAGGAATATATATTTTTTTTTCAAAAAAAAAAAAAAAAAGCACCCCAGAAGAAAGGGCAACGCGGGTTTTTTTTTTTAAAATAGCTTTTTATTTTAAAGGGCCCAATGACACGAGACCAGTGCACTTCGATGGAGGGCCTCAGTGGGCATCTATCACAACCTTTTTTTTTTTTTTTTCTATTCTTGTGGAATAGGGTATTCATTTTGTCACTCAGTAGAGGAGGACAGGGGACAACTTTCACAACATCTCATATTACCCCTACTGGCTGAAATGGGTAATGCATGTCAAATGTTATCATTCTTTTGTGTAATAGCTTTGTCCATCAGGGACACAGAGACATCAAACCTGTGTCATTCAGTAGAGGAGGACAGGGGACAACTTTCACAACCTCTCATTTTACCCCTACCTCTGAAATGGGTATTGCATGTCAAATTTTATCATTCTTTTTCTAATAGCTTTATACATCAGGAAGAGAGAGATGTAAAACTCATTCACTAGAAGGGGACAATTGACATATGCCAAACTCTCTTTTTTCTTTTACAACAACTAAATGTCAAGTGTTTTGTCGGTTAGTTATGTTACTTAATTATGTAATTCATAATTACAAAACTGATGCAGATTGTCATGAACAGTAGGTGATTGCAGCTTTATTACCAAGATATTGCTTTAGAATGTGTTTCATGTCAACATGGGTAGAGTAAAGAGAGGTAAAACAATTAGGAAACATGATTTATGGAGTAGATGTGGAGGACTTGCACAACTGATAAACAAGTTCCATGGTGTCAATATAACAAAGATTTTTGAGTTCAGAGGTATGGCCAGAACTGTCTACAGCTGTGTTTGGAATCAATACTTCACAATACCGTAAATGGCTTTATGTTGTGTGGAAAGAAAATAGAAGAGGAGTCAGAACACATGTCATAAAAACAAAAAACTGTGATGATAAAGACAGTCATGGAAACTCTGCAGACCATCTCTCACCTGGGAACCATAAAGACAGTGATGGAGAGCGCGATGTGGCACCAACATCTGCGGACCATCTCTCACCTGTGGGTCTGGCGGACAGCGATGGGGAGCGCGATGTGGCACCAACATCTGCGGCACTCTCAGTCGGAGGCACTCTCACCTGTGGGTCTGACGGACAGCGATGGAGAGCGCGATGTGGCACCAACATCTGCGGACCATCTCTCACCTGTGGGTCTGGCGGACAGCGATGGGGAGCGCGATGTGGCACCAACATCTGCGGACCATCTCTCACCAGTGGATCTGACGGACAGCGATGGAGAGCGCGATGTGGCACCAACATCTGCGGACCATCTCTCACCTGTGGGTCTGACGGAAAGCGATGGAGAGCGCGATGTGGCACCAACATCTGCGGACCATCTCTCACCTGTGGGTCTGGCGGACAGCGATGGGGAGCGCGATGTGGCACCAACATCTGCGGACCATCTCTCACCTGTGGGTCTGGCGGACAGCGATGGAGAGCGCGATGTGGCACCAACATCTGCGGACCATCTCTCACCTGTGGGTCTGGCGGACAGCGATGGAGAGCGCGATGTGGCACCAACATCTGCGGACCATCTCTCACCTGTGGGTCTGGCGGACAGCGATGGAGAGCGCGATGTGGCTCCAACATCTGCAGACCATCTCTCACCTGTGGGTCTGACGGACAGCGATGGAGAGCGCGATGTGGCTCCAACATCTGCGGCACTCTCAGTCGGAGGCACTCTCACCTGTGGGTCTGGCGGACAGCGATGGAGAGCGCGATGTGGCACCAACATCTGCAGACCATCTCTCACCTGTGGGTCTGACGGACAGCGATGGAGAGCGCGATGTGGCTCCAACATCTGCGGCACTCTCAGTCGGAGGCACTCTCACCTGTGGGTCTGGCGGACAGCGATGGAGAGCGCGATGTGGCACCAACATCTGCGGACCATCTCTCACCTGTGGGTCTGACGGACAGCGATGAAGAGCGCGATGTGGCTCCAACAAATCTGCGGACCATCTCTCACCTGTGGGTCTGGCGGACAGCGATGGAGAGCGCGATGTGGCACCAACATCTGCGGACCATCTCTCACCTGTGGGTCTGGCGGACAGCGATGGAGAGCGCGATGTGGCTCCAACATCTGCGGACCATCTCTCACCTGTGGGTCTGGCGGACAGCGATGGAGAGCGCGATGTGGCACCAACATCTGCGGACCATCTCTCACCAGTGGATCTGACGGAAAGCGATGGAGAGCGCGATGTGGCACCAACAAATCTGCGGACCATCTCTCACCTGTGGGTCTGACGGACAGCGATGGAGAGCGCGATGTGGCTCCAACATCTGCGGACCATCTCTCACCTGTGGATCTGACGGACAGCGATGGAGAGCGCGATGTGGCTCCAACATCTGCGGACCATCTCTCACCTGTGGATCTGACGGACAGCGATGGAGAGCGCGATGTGGCTCCAACATCTGCGGCACTCTCAGTCGGAGGCACTCTCACCTGTGGGTCTGGCGGACAGCGATGGAGAGCGCAATGTGGCACCAACATCTGCAGACCATCTCTCACCTGTGGGTCTGACGGACAGCGATGGAGAGCGCGATGTGGCTCCAACATCTGCGGCACTCTCAGTCGGAGGCACTCTCACCTGTGGGTCTGGCGGACAGCGATGGAGAGCGCGATGTGGCACCAACATCTGCGGACCATCTCTCACCTGTGGGTCTGACGGACAGCGATGAAGAGCGCGATGTGGCTCCAACATCTGCGGACCATCTCTCACCTGTGGGTCTGGCGGACAGCGATGGAGAGCGCAATGTGGCTCCAACATCTGGGACCATCTCTCACCTGTGGATCTGACGGACAGCGATGGAGAGCGCGATGTGGCTCCAACATCTGCGGACCATCTCTCACCTGTGGGTCTGGCGGACAGCGATGGAGAGCGCGATGTGGCTCCAACATCTGCGGACCATCTCTCACCTGTGGGTCTGGCGGACAGCGATGGAGAGCGCGATGTGGCACCAACATCTGCAGACCATCTCTCACCTGTGGATCTGACGGACAGCGATGGAGAGCGCGATGTGGCTCCAACATCTGCGGACCATCTCTCACCTGTGGATCTGACGGACAGCGATGGAGAGCGCGATGTGGCTCCAACATCTGCGGACCATCTCTCACCTGTGGGTCTGGCGGACAGCGATGGAGAGCGCGATGTGGCTCCAACATCTGCGGACCATCTCTCACCAGTGGATCTGACGGACAGCGATGGAGAGCGCGATGTGGCTCCAACATCTGCGGACCATCTCTCACCTGTGGATCTGACGGACAGCGATGGAGAGCGCGATGTGGCACCAACCTCTGCGGACCATCTCTCACCTGTGGATCTGACGGACAGCGATGGAGAGCGCGATGTGGCACCAACATCTGCGGACCATCTCTCACCTGTGGATCTGACGGACAGCGATGGAGAGCGCGATGTGGCACCAACATCTGCGGACCATCTCTCACCTGTGGATCTGACGGACAGCGATGGAGAGCGTGATGTGGCTCCAACATCTGCGGACCATCTCTCACCTGTGGATCTGACGGACAGCGATGGAGAGCGTGATGTGGCTCCAACATCTGCGGACCATCTCTCACCTGTGGCCCTGACGGACAGCGATGGAGAGCGTGATGTGGCTCCAACATCTGCGGACCATCTCTCACCTGTGGGTCATACAGAAGCCATACAGAAGCACAAGACCAGGACCCAAGTCTTTTACAATGTACATATCCACACGGAAATGGAAAAAGATTAGGCCTTTGCCGGGTAGCAGATAATTGCAGAAATCATGGACACATGTAATTTATGAAAAATTTCGGAAAACAAATCCCTGCTGCAAACTGGTTTTTACATACCAGCACTTAAAGGTCGCTCACAGTCGAAAATATCGGTGTCCATTTATGACAGTTAAGGCATCATGTTCCTTCAAAACTTGCAATGCACATTATATTTTCCGTATTACACACAAACCATTGAGCAGTGGCAAACAAATTCCAATTCAGGTGACAAGAATTGGTAAGGTAACACATTTGAAACCGGAGATAAGGTCCCGGCCAGCTAGTTACCAGAAGAGAGGCAAGATTGCCAAAGAAGTGGTACAAGGAGTCAGTAATCTGTACTACAAAAATCTCAGGAAAACACCAGTTCCTAAATTGATGGCTGGAAACATCACTAGAAGTTTAAATAAAAACATATTCAAAGTAATTTCTAGTGAAATTCAGAAAAGTTGCAGACTGCATGATGATGTGATCCTGGAGCTGATGTTGACTCAGAAAATTCTGAAAGACACAGATATGTCATACAGATTTTGCCCAGGATATGTCCAACATCTGCAGGTGGATCCATTTGGAGTGCATCTTTACACTGAGACAGGACTGGTCATCCTTGTACAACATCTCAGAAAAGGAGATCCTGTTACCCTGTATTTGGATGCTACCGGAGGGGTTGTGAGTCGAGTTCCAAGTCAGGCAAAGAGAGTGCTGTACTACAGCATTAACCTACCAGGACATGGAAAAGACAAGCCTCCTCTTCCTGTGTCTGAAATGATAACAAATGACCACACGATCCCAAACATTTCTTTCTGGTTGCATCAGACTGTAACAAAGTTACGGAAACTCACTATCTACAACATAGACCGGGTTGAAACCGACTATAGTTGGGCACTCATTCAGAGTGTCCTGTTGTCTTTCAACAAACAGGATATACATACCTACCTAAAGGACAGCTACAATTTAGTTACAGGAAACGACACCATGGCAGACTTCAGGAGACTAACTATTCTTCACCTATATTCTGCCCATTTAATTAAAGCAGTCCATGGAGCAATTGGCAGAAGAACAACAGACAAGGGCTTGAAAGAGTTTGCTACTCACTGTGTGGCACAACTCATGAACACTACGAGTCTGAAGACGGCATTAGACATTTTCGAGTGCATGTGCCATGTTTTTTACACCAAATCGCACACACAGTGTGTAAATCAGTTTCTTCTAAAGCTCCATGACCACATTCGTGGAATAAAATTTCCACAAGACGCTCTGGATGAGAAGCAGGCAGTGGACGACTACATTCATCCAGAGGCAAACACAATATTGGCCAGGTCACCATTTACAAAAGAGTTTACTACTGTACTTAAGGCTGTCATATCTATTGAAGATCCTGAGGAGGAAACTGAAATTGACAACAACAAATACAACAAATACAGGGATCCTGGATATTCTCATGAAAGACTACATGCCAATTTTTCCACTCTGGTCAGGGATAATGCTTGGTGATTTGAAAAGATTCAAAGACAGAAAGTCTATCAGAGATGACAATGACCTACAGCAAACACATGACACAAACTGTCATGCTGAAAACTGGTTCTGTATTGTCAAAGACAAAATCTTACAGAAAAAACTGTACCATCGCCCAGCAACATTCATACAAAAAATGTATGCGTCATTGCAGGGAAGGTACAGAGAACACATCCTGCAACATTCCAGACAGAATGTTACAGAAGCGTTTAAATGTGAAACAACACAGTTTGGAGGACGTTAAAGAAAAATGGGCCAAGAAGAGCGTGTGTGACCGAAAAGGAAAAAAAAACAAGTACTTTCATACCCCAGAAGTTATACCTTCTCCTAAAGAAAAGGTGAGTAGTACAGCCATTAATAAAGTCTTAAAACAAAATATTTTTTTTGTAAGATTACATACATGACCATTCAAAAGTATTTCTAATATTAACAGAAAATTGTATTGTTACTCATTGCATCACATCCTTAATTTCTGCCTGTCCTCATAGGCTTCAAAAGCTTCTGTCAGAAAGCCGAAGCCTAGAGTGAAAGAGACGGACACTGTCAGAGTTGTGTCTGACACTTCCCAGGTAAGACTAAGTCAACTTAAGCAAATTCAAGGCCATGACAACATTTTAAAGTGTACAAATACTCTAACATTATTAAAGTGTTTCACAACAACATGTAAATGTTAATTATCTTCTGTTTTGTCCTCATAGGCTTCAAAAGCTTCTGTCGGAAAGCCAAAGTTCAGAAAGCCAGAAACGGACATTGTCACTGAAGCCACAAGTCATGTCCATAATGAGGACATTATACAGGTAAAACATAAAAAATGTGCATGTTATATTATGTGTATATGTAAATGTATTTCTGTTAAGAGTTTATTCCACTAACATGAAAATATAGTTGCTTTTAAGTTGGGTTGTCACTGAAAATCCCTGCCTATGGTCCCTGTAACTATGTTATAACATTACCTCCGCACGACAACGCTGATGTGTTTGTTCATTTGCACATTCAAACATCCTGATCGCAACTGTTTAACACAAAACAACTTGATTACATCTCTGCATAAAAAACACAAAATACGGATAAATTCTTGTCACTTTTAGTATATACAAATACATTTTATTTAGCTTTGTACTTCTAGACAATAATAAATTGCCTACATTATGTGTGGTCGTGGAACTAGTAGGAAAAAAGAAAGACTTTAAAGAAAGTCTTTATAGAAGTTAACTGTCTATAAAGTATGTTCATGAAAATGGACACAAATTAAAACCAGCACTACCTAAGTAATTTATTGGTGTGCAGTGACTGTTGATTATTTTTCTCTCCAATCTATTTTTATAGGCTTTTTGGAATTCAAAGGACAGTGAAGTGGTGGTTGCACTAAACTAAACTAAACTAAACAGAGTTCAAAAGCCTGAAACCACACAACTGGTTGAAAGGGGAGGTAATCATATGTCTACAGTACCAATCATTGATACTCCAGTTAGATAAATAAGGATTACCACTGTAAATGCCAAATGGTATTCTTAACCTTCATTTTAGGATGCATTTCAATATTTGTACTGGTAGAGTTTTATGTGAAAGGACGCATGATGCTATTTGTGGACTTGAAAGGACACTATATACAGAAAGTTAATATTTTCTTATCATTGAAACTACACATGTTTGATGGATACTGTTGATTTATACATTCATTTTAATATAATGTTAAACAGTAAATACTGTGCATGGAGTTTTACTATCACTACTGGTAGGCTAATGAGTAAAGAAACATTTGAAAAATATTAGTTTGTTTGTTATAATTAATTTTAAGGTCATTAATGACATTTTCTTTAATGTTTGCAGATTATTGTGTTGTGGCAAAAACAATAATTAACAAAACAGCATCACAGTAAGAGACATCAGATTCCAATTGTACTTTAAAAGAAAGTTTATTCTTTTAAAGGAGGCTTGTTCACAAAAAACATACCATGGCAGCTACCCCAGGTAGGAACACAGAACTGAATCACACAGAAACCAAGCAGCTTTTATACCCCCCTTTGACAAAGTCTCTTCTTCTGTACTTTTCCGTTCAGCCCAATAAAACCAGATCTGGCTGGTTGGTTAGAAATACAATGGCATGAAAGTTTCTATAAACCCCCCTTCTCTCTGTGCGTTGCTATTTTCACACCTGTGAGGTCAAAAGGCTGGATAGCCCCCTTTGTCTCACCTGATTACCCATGCTAACGAGTTCAGAGGCTCTTCCTGACCAATGCTATGTGTGTGTGTGTGCCTTTGTTCCTGCCAGGTATATGCAAATATTCCAGCAGAGAAAATACATGATTGAATTAAAAGAAAACCCATACCATGAAAGAAAAGAAAAACTAAAATATTAATTTTTCCACAACAATTGAAAGCTACATCCAAGCACTGTTGAATTCGAAAACTTCATGGAAGAAAATTATTTTTATTGAACCACTACTCTGCCGGTGTTGTTGTTTTTGGGGAGAGGTCTGCATTGTCAAAGCACAGTTTCCGAAAGGTAAGCAGGAAAAAACGCATGGATTCTGATTTTCTCAGATCGGATTCAGGCCTCACTCATATGTGGTAATAAATCGGATATGAATCGGATATGTGCATTTGTGTGTGCCATGTAAGCCGACAAATCGGATATTCCCCAGTAAATGCGAGTCGTACGTCATTAAAAAAGTGACGTCAACTCAGGTGGACTCCACCAACTGAGATCACATGACTTATTATAGGCGCGATGGAGGACGAAGGATACACACAGTGGAGCAATGCGGAGGTTTCTTGTCTTTTGAGTGTTTGGGGCGAAGAGACAGTGCAGGCAAAAATGTAGGGTTGCTACAGAAATAAATCCGTGTTTGAAGACATTTCACGAGATATGGGGAGGCACGGTTTTAAGTGCTCGTGGCTACAGTGCCACCGTAAGATAAAAAGCTTAATGACTTTTAAAAATATTGTGGAAAGCAAAACACTGGATAATTTTATTCGCATCTGCATCCATTGTATTTCGTGCTGTTTTACTTCCTTTTCCGGGTCAGAACGTCTACATTTGGTAGTTTCAGCAGTGTATAGTGTAAATGCAAAAATTGGATACAGGTCACTTTTAAAAGATTATGTAAGCGGGTCGTCAAAAAAATCGGATATAGTCAGACAATCAGATTTGGGCATCAAGACCTGCAGTAAAAATTAGGTTTACATCACAAGTGATAATTGTCCATTAATGATAACACTTGCTGTTCATGAACTGTTTATACACTTGATAAAAAGCTAGCACAAAAACAATAAATCAGGGGTGGGCGATTCTGGTACTGGATGGCCACTGTCCTGCAGAATTTAGCTAGAAACTGTAAACACATTGTGATGAAACAGTTCGGATACAATTGCAAGTAAAAATACGTTTATTAAAGATGGTCAGGTCTAACACAGAACACAGGTCCGGGAACAAACACTCCGGTGGAGAAGTGACACAGGGACGTTGATGGGCAATCCGGTGAGTGGTGGTGAAGATCAGCGTGCTCAGGAATCAGGAACAATAAACAATCCAAAAGGCGAAGACAACGAAGAAGATCCACACGATGAGAAGGAGAGAGCCACACGGAACAGGACACGACACCGGGGAAGCCACAACGATCTGACAACATGAGAAGGATCTTACTGACATATAAAGGGAACGGTGATGAACAGCAGCTGGCACAGACAATCAATGGGATTGGAAAACCACGCCCACACAGACACGCATACACACACAAAACAGCAGAATGAGACAGTGGATTCATGAACCGTGACACACATATGATCCAGCTAATCAAGGTCTACAGGATTATAAACTTCCAGGCAGGTGTGTTGCTGGAGCTATACGTTGCAGGACATGGGCCCTCCAGGACCAGGATTCCACAGTGTATATTCAATATAGGTGATTTTCCTTTCCAAAACAAATTGCAAAAGCACACTGATTAAAGCTGCTGTCCGTAGCTTTTTTTGGGTTAAAAATTATCCAAAATACATATTTGATAAAATACATAACCAGCCAGTGTTCAAAACTATCTGCTTGCCTTAGCTCGATGCAAAACGGTAAGCTTGTAATAATGTTTTTAATTTTAGTGGTACTGGTGGATTTCCACGGGAGATTCGAGCATGTCTTTGCGTCATTACGTCACACCCGTACACATAAAGAAGGAGTCTCGGCTAGTATAAGCTATATTGCGTGTGAGGATGTTGGAGGTAGAGATTTATAGCCTTTTCTCACAGCACTTGATATAATTAAACTTATCAATTTGATGGCGGATCCAGAAAGGTTCAAACGACGATCATCATCAGTGACAACTAGAGACTCACCCGCTGTAAATGCAAAAGACTTCGTTCGGACTTCGGAGTGGCTACAGAAAAAAAGAGACTGCAACCGGACCCATGCGAAAACAAGGATAATATCGGAAGGACATTACATGATGTAGTCACGCAATGCTTGCTGACGTTGTTAACATTAACAATTTGAGAACATAGTATAGCTACTTTGCACGGTTTTGCGTGAAATGATAATTTATAAGCAATTGTTAGATTTAATCAGCGCGATTTACTGCAATGTCAGAACCAGAACAAAAGTGAAAGTTTCTTACTAGTTCAGATGACATTTCCCGGTGAAAATTGTTATGTTGGTCATACTTCCAAAAAGAATAATCTGTGATTCTGAATGACAATATCCACATCGGCGCGGTGACTGACAGCTGCACACTCTCCTCAAACATTGTGTTCATCCGCGCTGTGCCGTGTCGAGGGTGTTGAACTACAACCCACGTAAAGTTGATAAGTCCGCGAATGACTGCAATTGCAGATTTCGAACAGAGATGGCGACAAAGAGGAAAAATGCCGGACTGCAGCTTTAAGTAGTGTTCTCTTAGAGCCTAAGATAATTAATATTTTTTTAAAGCAATTGAGCAACCTTGATTCCTCGAAAAAACTGCCATGTCTTTGTTGATAATGCTGCAAAACAAAAGGTAGTTGTTATTTCTGATCTAACAGATAATGAAATAAAATCATAATCTCATATTTTACACTAACATCAACTTCAGAGGGGCTTTGAGTGAGTGAAGACATGTTATGTACTGTTGTGGAGGTTGAGGGGCTTGACACAGATGTATGGTTTTGCCCTGGAGATGCAGCTGGGTTTGGGGAAATAGGTGGAGATGATTCAGTTGCCTGGTTTGGTGTGGTTTGGCTTGGAATGTCCTAACTACCACAAAAAAAATGTATATTTCAAACATTATTTCAGCACACAAGCTAAAGCTATGGTGGTTTATGACTATAACATATATTTCAGCACTTACAGAAATATGAGCAGAAAAATTTACATATCTGTTTGTAAAGTAAGGGTGAAAATGTTGCCTACCAGTGGTCTAATGTATAGAGCTGACTGCCCCAGCACATTGCGTGCTTTAATTTCTGCTGGGCACAAGACTGACAGCTGAATTGGTATCACCTTTCAGTCTCCGGCTACTTTGCAAAATTCAAATCTGTCTGGGAGGTCAGGGAATTTTTCCCTCAGCACCTCCCTAAATTCAATTTCATTTAGGTGTAATGGGACAATGACTTTGCATTGTGGAGTTCCATCTGGGAAAATATGCAAAAACATGCATTTTCAATTGAAAATATACATTATTCTTCTGGTGATTTAAATTGATTTAATACTGTATTGTAAACTGTAATTTACCAGTATGTAATGAATATCGCTCAACACGTTTTTTTTTTTAACAGAATCATTCTGAAAGTCACATTGCGCGTGTGCGTGACTTGTCTTCTCCTTCGTCTACTGGCATGCCCAGCACTACTTCTGCTACTTCTAAACATTTGGAGTCTACAGAATATAACAGATGTTATAATAATATAATAACAATATTGTGCTTATATGTAGGTGTGAAATAATTACAACGTAATAACTCCATAATATAATTTGCTTACATTTTTCATCACCACACACACACACACACAAACATACTGTAGGCCTACACTGTATTGTCCCGAATATAAGATGATCCTGATAAGACCCCTTTTCAAAGTGTAAAATTTGCAAAACATGCTTTTTTAAGACCAGCTTGTGTCTTTTATAAAGAAAATGCTTTAATTTGAAAATTATTTTCAAATGGCATACCGTTTATATTACCTGCAGTCCATCTGGATTTAGGCTGCCCATCTCATTGTAAAAAAAAAACCACATAGCCTACCAATATTTTATTAACAGTAAGTAGACAATTTTTTTTGAAAAATAACAGACTTGATTGCATAACACAGGGCAATTAACAGTAATTTACCAGGTTAGTCCAGGGCAACTCGGTTAGATGTATTTGCAGCTACTGGCTGGCTATAGAGTATTATATAACATGTAAAAGGATAGGGCGTGATTATAAGAGACGAGATCGCTTATTGAGATAAATTTTCTATGAAAAAATATAGTCTTATATTCTTGACAATACTGTGTGTATATATATACAGTATATACACTCACCTAAAGGATTATTAGGAACACCATACTAATCAGGGTATATGCAGGAATCTTGAAGTTAATTTTAATACCTTTTCAAGACTTTTTCAAGACCTTCTCAATTTTTTTTTAATACCTCACCGCCACTTCAAGCTGTAACCATTTACATCAGTGATACTTTTAACTTAACAGTTTTAGTTTGTGATAAAGACTAGACCACTCTGATAAAAAAAAAAAATCAAATAGGCTGGGATAGTAAATCAAAGCAAAGTTTATTAAAAAACAAAACAAAACTTTGCTTCACCCTCAACAACAATCATGCTGACATGTGCCTCAGTTCTTCGTTTAAAAAAAAAAAAAAATTACTAAATTCACACACTTTTACGATGTTTTTGGGACTCAAACTGTTGGACAGCTAATTCAGAAAAAATTAGGGATGCACCGAAATGAAAATACTTGGCCGAAAACCGAAAAAGAGGCCCAAGGCCGAAAAAACGAAAGCCGAAACACCGAAAGAAATTATGCCAATTATAAGTAGTAAGTACCATTGCATTTATGGTTATGACTGTGTACAAACTTTACTAAAATCTAGGCATTGCAATTGCATAAATTAAAATTTTCAAAGAATAAATCAATTACAAATTATGCAAATATTTATTTAGCACAATGCACAGTATAAAATAAAATTCAAACTAAAATGTTGAACTTGACCCCACTCATGTGTACATTTAATAATAATCTGCTGGCCTGCAGAAAGGTTTTAAAATGAAATGTTCTCTCATAAAAACAAAGCCGAGCACGAACTTCTCATCACACCAGCACCCAGTTTGCACGTCTAAATTAGTTGATTACATTTTAAAAATGAGCATACACTAGCATAAAAAGCCATTTTAATGAACAAAGGTCCATGTTTAATACAAATGTACACGAAACTTAATGAAATATGTTTAGTGAAATTAGAAAATATTTAAGAGAGCGTTAATTTAGTACATATTCCTATACATATTTTGTTGTAATGTCACAAGTAATAATCTCAGGGTTTACATTATTATTTTTGTATTGGTGGTGGTACTAAAAAATAAACATTGTCACGTGTTTATCTTTCTTATTTTCTTCTTCTGATGGTTTCTGATTCCTGATGGTTAGAGGACAGAGTTACTTGAGTCGTCCCCTGTCGTTTCAAAGAATAGTACAACGGCGAGCGCATCAAGTATAAACGCCTCGACCGTTTGGAGCGGTGCGCGCGCTGTCTGTGGAGACTCGCGCTGCGGAGGCAGGCGAAAGTATAAACAAGGCTTCCGTCTCCTCGCGGCCGGGTTCAGATCAGTGTTAATTTTGTCAGCAAATTTTGATTTAGTTTTAGTCTTAGTCTTTTGACTAAAATGGCATTTAGTTTTAGTCATATTTTAGTCATCTGAATTGTTTTACTTTTAGTCGACGAAATACAATAACATTTTAGTCGACTAAATCTACAGTAGATTTAGTCGACTAAAATATAATGGGTTTAGTTCAATTGTAATGCGTTAATTTAGAATTTCTCTAAAATTTCCAAACCCATTTACTCCCGGAGAAAACATCTATTAACCTATTAATATGAATGATTTTTAAGTTTGAACATGCAATACAGATACAGATTTAACTGCTGTTACTTAAAAAATATCTTAAAATTAAATAAAACCACTTTTCCTAAAGTACAACACAGTCTTCTTTACAATGAATGATATATTCATTCCTTATAACTACTTGCATACATCATTCTTTATTCTTTCAAGCAGACATATTTATTTGTATGAATTCAATATAATTAATCCTTATTAAAGCTATTAACAAACAGTGAATGCTTTTCTCTTTTTCTTTTGTTGCTTGATCAAAATTAAGGACACGGACCGCATTAGGTTTATTGCCACTGTCACTTTAAGACGCCGGATCATGTCCAATGACATGCGGATACAATTGCACTGATGCACATCCGATACACTCACAGTTTAAGACATAACCAGCATAGTTTACATGAATACTCTCTAAAACGGACATTTAGACATACTGTTGTGTGTATTTGTCCATTCAGACACGAAAGAGAGCTCAATTCAGTAGCCTACTCGCGCGCTGTAGGTGTATTGTGCATGACTGCACGCTTCGGGTTAGGTGTGTGCGCACAGAAAACCGCACCGAATAGAGCTCTTTTTTGCATCGTCACTCTTATTCAGAGATCTATATGTCTGCCCTACTCGTTCTCCCAAACGTTTACATTTTTTAACGTTTTATGACCGCGAGGTAGATCACGATACAGTAGCCTACAAATGTGCGCATCTACCACACACGCTCAGGACATCAGTTCTGACGGATCGCTTCCCAAATCGTCACTATCTAACATTTTCGTCTAGTTTTTATTCGTTGACGAAAATGTCAATAGATTTTCGTCATAGTCTTTGTCATTCAAAACTAGGTTTTATTTAGTTATCGTCTCGTTTTCGTCTGTGAAAAAATGTCGTTGACGAATAATTTTCGTCGTTATTTTCGTCAACGAAATTAACACTGGTTCAGATATACTGAAATACTTCCACACCGCAGACATGTTGCTTCAGACAAGCACGTGCAGGTCGCGGTTTCTGTTTGCGTCATCACAACATTTCGGCCGTATTGTTTCGGTGATAAAAGTCTTTCGGCCGAAAACCGAAAATGCACTTTTGGGCTATTTTCGGCGGCCGAATATTCGGTGCATCCCTAGAAAAAATACTTTCAAAATTTAAGACTTTATAAAGCCGTGATAAGACTTTTTAATACTTTTTAAGGGTCTTAATTTTCCCAAAATTGATTTATCACCTTTTAATACTTTTCAAGACCCCGCGGATACCCTGCTAATACTGTGTTTGACCCCTTTCGCCTTCAGAACTGCCTTAATTCTACGTGGCATTGATTCAACAAGGTGCTGAAAGCATTCTTTAGAAATGTTGGCCCATATTGATAGGATAGCATCTTGCAGTTGATGGAGATTTGTGGGATGCACATCCAGGGCACGAAGCTCCCGTTCCACCACATCCCAAAGATGCTCTATTGGGTTGAGATCTGGTGACTGTGGGGGCCATTTTAGTACAGTGAACTCATTGTCATGTTCAAGAAACCAATTTGAAATGATTCAAGCTTTGTGACATGGTGCATTATCCTGCTGGAAGTAGCCATCAGAGGATGGGTACATGGTGGCCATAAAGGGATGGACATGGTCAGAAACAATGCTCAGGTAGGCCGTGGCATTTAAACGATGCCCAATTGGCACTAAGGGGCCTAAAGTGTGCCAAGAAAACATCCCCCACACCATTACACCACCACCACCAGCCTGCACAGTGGTAACAAGGCATGATGGATCCATGTTCTCATTCTGTTTACGCCAAATTCTGACTCTACCATCTGAATGTCTCAACAGAAATCAAGACTCATCAGACCAGGTAACATTTTTCCAGTCTTCAACTCTCCAATTTTGGTGAGCTCTGGCAAATTGTAGCCTCTTTTTCCTATTTGTAGTGGAGATGAGTGGTACCCGGTGGGGTCTTCTGCTGTTGTAGCCCATCCGCCTCAAGGTTGTGCATGTTGTGGCTTCACAAATGCTTTGCTGCATACCTCGGTTGTAACGAGTGGTTATTTCAGTCAAAGTTGCTCTTCTATCAGCTTGAATCAGTCGGCCCATTCTCCTCTGACCTCTAGCATCAACAAGGCATTTTCGCCCACAGGACTGCCGCATACTGGATGTTTTTCCCTTTTCACACCATTCTTTGTAAACCCTAGAAATGGTTGTGCGTGAAAATCCCAGTAACTGAGCAGATTGTGAAATATTCAGACTGGCCCGTCTGGCACCAACAACCATGCCACGCTCAAAATTGCTTAAATCACCTTTCTTTCCCATTCTGACATTCAGTTTGGAGTTCAGGAGATTGTCTTGACCAGGACCACACCCCTAAATGCATTGAAGCAACTGCCATGTGATTGGTTGATTAGATAATTGCATTAATGAGAAATTGAACAGGTGTTCCTAATAATCCTTTAAGTGAGTGTATATATCTACTAGCACTATTAAGTCCTAACTTCCTTGTAATAATAACAACAGTTAAACCAATAACGTTACTCAACTGACCCACGAGATTTTCCCCAGATGGCTCTTCCATTTCATTCATCAATCGGTCCACTTGAGCGTTAAACCTTGCTCGTAAATCCGATAAACGGGAATGAACATGACGGCCTGACATTTAGTTTTACTTATGGGCGCCACCACAGCTTTAAAAGTGGCGGCTAAATTCTCTACGTCACATTAATGATTGGTCAAATTGTAAGGCATGTGACGGCACTCAAATTTGCATATGTCATTTTGGCAATGTTTAGTTGGTAGATTTCTTTATACTATTCCAATAAATTTGTTCTACGCAGCATTTATTGTAACATGGCACGTATGAATTTTCTTCAGCACTGTATGAGTATGTACAACGATTGTGTACAGATTATTCAAACTGGCAGTTTCGATAAGGATGTACAATTATCCAGTTGAGTGTTTTTAAATGTGTCAAAACGATGACGTTGCATTGTAGAAATACATATTTTTAATTAAATATATTAAACAAAATCTTCAATAATGTCTTGACAATTAAATATCCACTTATTTAGTGATTTTATGCTTTTTAAATGTTATTAAGACTACATATTAAAATGTATATGGGTCAATTGCAGCGTATGAATTGGTAGGCCTATATGCAAATTAGACATTTTATGTAATTTTATTATTATTATTATTAGATACGTTGATGCTGCAATGCTATAACATTGGTCATTTCTTGCAGCATTGCCATATTGTTCCAGAAAAAACTTGCTATTGCTAATAAAATAAATGAGCAAGGCTCACTGCTGTATAAGTGCAAGTTTTAATTTTCAATTAATTTTTTTTTTAATTTGTTAATGTTTTCATTTCAAATCAATTTCAAGTGGCAGTGTTTTGCACCATTGTCACATTATGTTTACAGATATGTGTATTTTTGTGTGTATAAGTGCATGTTTGTCTTATATTTATAATCACTATTTCTGATTGTTTTCTTTGGAATTGATGCCCTGAAAAGAAGTCTGACACGGGCCCAAGATCATCTGTTGAGTCCAGCCGCTACAGATGCATTGCAACAACTGCTTGCAGAACTTAGCCAAGAGGTCCATAGTTTGACCAGTGATGTTCACGAAGGTAACCTAGTGATAATGTTACGTAATGAAACTGTAACATTTACATTAAGCAGATATTGTTATTTAAAGGGACACAGTGCATATAGTCTATTCATATCTCTTGTCAATATGTGACTTCCCTACATTGAGAACATGACATTTGACTATTATCTCTGATTAGTCTGAAATGTATTTCTAGATATTTTATTGTGTTTTATAGGGTCAAGCATCAATCAAGTCCCAAGAGCAAATTATGGTTTAACATGTGCTTCACCATCCTCGATTTCTCAAGACCAACTACAGTTTTTGGTATCCTGCAATTTTACTGTTGCAGAGATGGCAAGCATTCTGCACGTGTCTGGGTCAACAGTAAAGCGACGTTTAAGGCAAGTGCACAGTGGCGTAACTATCGGTAAGCAGGGTACGCGGTTGCTTACGGGCC